>NC_022012.1:69699310-69703848 GCF_000317375.1 Microtus ochrogaster | reverse complement strand
ATCTCTGACGCAGCTCTTCTCTATCTCTGACGCAGCTCTTCTCTATCTCTGACGCAGCTCTTCTCTGTCTCTGACGCAGCTCTTCTCTGTGTGTTTTATTTTGGCTCTTCTATTCTTAATTTCCAGGAACTCCAAACACTTCTAATTTTCTTCATTGTTGTTTGCTTGTTTGAAACAGGGGCCAACCTGTCTTTGCCCTGGCAATCCTCCTGTCTCAGTCTTCTGAGCACTGGGGTAACAGCGGGCATCACCATGCCTATAGTTTGATGTCTCTGATGTCTTGAATCTCCCTGAAGATGAAAACTATTTTTTTAAAAGACTCCCCCCTTCCTTTTCATGCATTAATCTGTTCCTTCTGACTGGAGCATTATACAGAAATAAATTGGGTTCATGCTGCCCCATTACGAAGCCATGTGATAAGAACCTCTCTGTGAGTTCCACTCTTAATTACACTGAGCGCCACCCCCAGGGAGACGTGCTCACCTCGGGTGAACGTGGTTGTGCTGTTGCGCTGAAATATAATGACTCTGAGATTACTCACTCTTTTTTTAATAGAAAAAAGAACATCGAAACGGGCAATTTTGAACCCACCGAGAGCAGATCTGTCCCTGTAGGATGTAAGGTTTTTGAAGGTTGACAGTCATGTTTTCTCCCATGATGTATCTGCAGCACTTGGCCCATAATTGCTACCTAACTAATATACATTAAATGAAAGAATGAACAGAGGTGTGCAATTCCAGATTGGGCAAAGATTGCCACTTGATTTGTATGAAAGGCAGAATCCAAAGAAGACTAAGATGTTCTAACCAAGAAAGAACATTTTTATTCTATTTTTCATTATTTATTACCTCATATAGAGTTGAACTTGAGGGAAAGAGCCAGAGGACATTTCTGACGCAGTGGGATCCTGGGCAGTTTGGATGGTCAGGGGCAGTAGGGTCCTTTTTCTCTCTGTCTGTGCTGGAGATAAGGGGGTGGGGAGCTTCAGTGCCTCGGTTTAATTACTTTCCTTGTTAGTATAACAACATCCATGGCTAGAGCACCTTCATGGAGGAAACGGTTCATCTTTGTTCATGGCTTCAGGGCCTGTAGTTCTCTGTGGTAGAGAAAGCAGGTGTCAGGTGACTCCGTGGCAGCAGGAAGTGTGGAGCCAGGGCTCCTTAAACTAGAGAGGGGAACGTCAGCACTCAGTCCTACCTTCTCCTTTACCCTTTATATCTGTTCCTTCTGGAACCCCATCTCATGGGTGGTGCTGCCCACACTCAGGGTTGGTCCCCCTCTTCAGTTAATTCCCCTGTAAAATCCTCCAGAAATGTTTGTTGTGTTTGTGTTTGTTTTCAAGACAGGGTTTCTCTGTGTAGTCCAGGTTGTCCTAGAACTCTGTAGGTCAGACTGGCCTTGAACTTGGGGATTCACCTGCCTCTGCCTACTGAGTGCTGGGATTAAGGGTGAGTGACACCATTACTTGCTCCTCCAGAATTTTTATCCAAAGGAGTGCCTCGTTAATGCCCTTTGAGTTTTTTATTTAATGACTTGTTATTTGTGTGTATGCTTGTATCTGTATATGCCACATGTGTGCAGTACCTGCAGAGGCCAGAAGAGGGTGTTGGTCTGCTTGAACTGAAGTCAGGAGTGGCTGTGAGCTGCTGGTGGCCATGGGTGCTGGGAATCAAACTCAGGTCCTCTGGAAAAGCAGCATGTGCTCTTAACTGCTGAGCCATCTCTCCAACTCCAAGGCTGTTTGTTTTGAGTGCTGGGACTCAAAACTTCATACATGCTGTGTAAGCACCCAACCAGTAAATTACACTCCTATTTCCAGATCCTTAAGATTTTACCTCACACCTTAAAGTTGAAAGACAATGAATAGCCTAACGACCTTTATAAATAATACAGGAATACCATGACAAGATCGTTACCTTTCAACCTGACAGAATGCTGCTCAGAGGTTTAGATGGGCCTTTAAAGTCCACTAAGCAGATATTATTATTTATAAGTGAGTAAATAACTGTTTATTTATTTATTTATTTATTTAATCATTTTTTTTTCCTGCTTGCATCTCAGACCTTTTCTTGGAGACATTTATCTTCATATAGAACATCTTTTAGGAATTCCAGTAGTGAGGGGAGGGGCACTGAGGGGTTGGCTCAGCACGAAAGCCTGACTGCTGATTTGAAGAGGACCCGAGTTCAGTCCCAGCACCTGCATGGCAGTCACAGCTGCCTGTAATTCTAGTCTCAGGAATTCTGATGGTCTCTTCTGGCTTCTGTGGGCAGCAGATTCACACGACACACACACAGACAAGAAGGCACACACTCATACACGTAACATTAAAAAATTAGAAAGAAAATTAATTCCAATAGTGAAATTTGTTGATTGAAAAGTCTTTTTGTTTCTATGTTATTCTATTTATGTGTGTATTTGTGGTACATTTTTTCCCCTCCAAATGACCCTTTATGACTCTGTATGGTTATGAACATTGCTTTTTAGTTTTATTTTTAGTTGGGGGGTATATGCGTGTAAATGTATTTTGTCCACAGAAGCAAGAAATCCCTCTGGAGTTGGTCACAGGTAGTTGTGAGCCGCCTGAGGTGGGTGCTGGGGATCGAACTCAGACCTTCTGGAAGAGCAATATGAGCTGCTCACCATTGAGTCATCTCTGCAGTCATGTGTGCATTTGTTAATTTAAGGTTCTGGGACTGAATTTATCATAAGAATTTATTATAATAGGTCTAGATCATTTATGTGGAGGTTCTAAGGTTTTCTGTATATAAGATTGGGTCAACTATAAAATTATCCCTATTTGTAGAAGCTATTGCCCTCACATTATATCTATAGACCTCTTTGGGTAAAACTGATATTTTAATAATATTGAGGCTTATCATCTGTGGACATAAACTCCTGTCTTGTCTTATTTAAGTACTTATTTCTCCAATTTTTGCAGTTTTCAACAAACAGATTTTAAACATGACATTTTGCTAAATTTATTTAATAAATAAAATTTTGTGTCAGAGAAAGTAGTATGCATATACTTCAATTTCAGATAGCTTATGGCTACTTTAAAAAAATACAGCCAAGGGGGCTGGAGAGATGGCTCAGTGGTTAAGAGCACTGACTGCTCTTCCAAAGGTCCTGAGTTCAATTCCCAGCAACCACATGGTGGCTCACAACCATCTGTAAAGAGGTCTGGCGCCCTCTTCTGTCCTGCAGGCATACACACAAACAGAATATTGTATACATAATAAGTAAATAAATAAATATTTTAAAAAATACAGCCAAATTTTCTATCTCATGTGAACCTGATCAACTCAGTGGTTAGTTCTAACACGGTTCTGTACATTTGGGTGTTGTCATGCACCTCATGCTGTATAGAAAGTCAGCCTAAGACTAAAATTGAGTGCCCAACCTTCTTATCTCGGTTTCTATGCACCAGGAGTCTGAACTTGGCTTGGCTATATCCTTTGGTTTTAGGGTTTCTCATAGGCTGATATCCAGGGGTTGTCTTGTAATTGATTAATTAAAAATTGCTGCGGATCCCAGAGTAGCTGCAGTGGCAGAAACGATGCAGGCTGGTGGCAGTGGGCCATATGGTGGCAGGCAGGGGGCAGTGGGTCCCAAGAGCAGCCAGTCCCAGGCAGGGACAGAGCATGAGACCACCTAGCAGGTCTCTGAAGGTGGCTGGTCCCCAGCACGAGCCATGTGGCAATGGTGAGCGGTGAGCAGACGAGAGACAGTCGGATAGGCAGGCCATGCAGAGTGAGGTTGGATATTTACTAGGTGGACTATGGAGGGGATGGAAAAAGGAGCAGAGCGAGAAGAGAGAGAGAGAAGAGAGAGACAGAGACAGAGAGGAGAGAAGGGAGAGACAGAAGCTGCCTCTCTGAGAGAAAGAGGAAAAGAGAGAGAACTCACGCTTGAAGCTGAAGATCAGCTTGCCTCGGTCGATAGGGGAAGGGAGTGGTCTGGCTTATCTCTTAAAGAGACAGAACAATCATTCCTTGTCTAATGCTGCCTCTGTCTGGAGGTTTCACTGAAGACCCTGCTAGTGAAATGCTGAGTTAAAGCAGTGAGCAATGGCCATAACCTCTACCTTACCTCTGGCGACAGAATTCCGTCTGTTACTCTTGGTATAATAGTAGCAGTAGGACTTGTTTTTTGTTTGTTTGTTTTTGTTTTCTGTTTTTGAGACAGAGTTGCTTTGTGTAGCCCTGGGACTCACTCTGTAGACCAGACCAGGCTGGCCTCAAACTCAGAGAGATTTGCACACTTCTACCTCCCGAGTGCTTGGATTAAAGGCGTGCACCACCACCACCACCATCTGGCCAGAGTTAACGTTTTTGACAAGTTTATACATGTATACAAAGTATCACGATCATATCCATCCCATTGACCCCTTACTTCTCAAGTATTTGCCCTTCTACTTTCATGTTTGTTTGGCTCTCTCTCTCTCTCTCTCTCTCTCTCTCTCTCTCTCTCTCTCTCCGTCTCTCTTTCTCTCTCTCTTTCTCCGTGCAGATATGGCATAGGTCCACTCCCCATCA
>NC_022012.1:69678749-69699210 GCF_000317375.1 Microtus ochrogaster | reverse complement strand
GACCACCCACCCCTTTTCTATCGCAGCTGCAGGGTGTTCACACTGCAAAAGTCACGCTGTATCTAGAGACGGCATCGGCATTCCTCCAGTTCTCTCGGTCTTTCCACCCCCTCCTTTGTGACATTGCGTGGCCCTTAAGGGTCTCCATGAGGGCTGAGCAATGAACAATCACTTATTCTCAGCACTATGGACAGTTGTAAGTCTCTGCTTTAACTGACACCCACTGCTAAAAGGGGATTCCTGACCAAGACTGAGTCGTTTCTTATGGGATACCTTGATCAGCTTAAAGTAGAGTTAAACACGTTGGTTAGAAAGCTAAGACTTAAAAGCAAAGTTTTAAACAAACGTCTTTTCATATGAACCTGAAATAAAGACCCACAATCTGTTGTGTGAGACCTATGGATCTGTTATACTCATGAACTGGCAATCTTCAGACTTTGGGGTGACGGCTCCGTTCCTAGGGATGAATCACTGTTGTTGGTCCCCCTGCAGGTCAGTTAGTGGAAGGCTGTTCTGCTCAGCCATTCACTTAGTTTGTCTATGTGGTTTCTTCCCTTATCTCATCTGAGTCTCTTAACATTTTGCTCAAGGAGACAGCTATTGAATCTCCTTGAATGTGTCTTGTTTCTTTTCTAAACCCTGGCTCTTGAGTTCTCAGCCCACTGATTCCGTTCCCCACATCTCTCTCTCCTCACCATCCCTCAACCAAACACACTTGCCCTAGCATTCAGAGTTTTGCTCCCAGATCACTTTCCAGAAAGGCCTCTCACTTGTGATGCACGATGGTTCTTGGGTATCCATAACACACTGACATCAGGCAGTATACAGCTCCACAACTTGCCTACATGAAGGGAATAAGTGTCCTATCATTGTGATTTGTCCTACTGGTGACTTTGAGTCTTTCTTCTCAACACAATCACTTTAAAGTCTAAATCTATATCGTTCAGACCTTGTAGATTGGCAGATTTACCTTCTAACCAGTACCAATGTCCCAGTTTACTGTCTGTTACTGTGATAAACACCATGACCAAAGGCAACTCAGGGAGGAAAGGGTTTAATTGGCTAATAGGTTACAATTCTTCACCTTGGGAAACCTGGGCAGGAGCTCAAGGCAGGAACCTGAGGCAAAAATGATGGAGGAACACTGCTTACTGGCTTGTTTCAGCTGCCTTTCCTATACAGACCATGCCTACCTGCCTGGGTGTAATACTGCCCACTGTAGACTGAGCCCCCTACATCAGGTAGCAATCAAAAGGTTCCCTCTCCCCAGATTTGTGACAACTAAGGTTGCCACCACAACCACCTAGCACTGCTAAGCTGGGCTTTCCGCTGCATGCTCGGTATTGGACACACTGAATGGCCTTTTAGAGGATGGCAGAGGAAGGAGCTGGACAGCAAAGTCTTCCTCACCTTCTCTCAGGTCTTCACACAGATGCAGTTCCGTATCCCATTGTGTCAACATCTATTTCAATGCATCATTGCTCCCCAGCTGAAGCCCCTATTTAAAACAGACACCTCAATCGCCATTGCTTTTAACAAATGTGGAACATGGATCAGAGACTGTAAAGATTTTGATTTTGCTAGAAACAGGTTGCGATAATCTCTGTCTCTGAGCACAATTCTATTCTTAACTTGTCCGTTATGGTAGAGAGAGGCTCCTTTGGGTCTCCAAAGAAACGCCTTGGCCATTTCTTATTTCTGGAGAGCGTATTTTAGTAGTCAGTGGATAATCTACCTTTTGTTCTCTCTCATCGTTAGAACCTCCTGTCTCCTGGTATTTATTACTTTAAAACTCCTTCAGGACTCGGAAACACTCCACAATCAGAGACATAATTATTTCTGTAGCAAAATACGAAGAGGGAGAGATGGGATGTTCTCACATTCATTCAGGTCAAGCTTTCCCACATAATAAGCTCCAAGCAAATCAAATTTCTCTGCTAAAGAACTGTTGAAATGAAAAAAGAAAGAAAGAAACCCTAGCTACCTAGTTTTGGAATTTGGAATTGTAGATGAGGGGCTGAGGGCCCACAACAGACAGTAATGGTAGAGACGGGGAAGTTAGGGTGGAAGTCAAAGCCAGCTAAAAGGCTTGCCTTAGGAAACGTCTTTGCTAGCGAGGCCTCGGAAACATCCAGCGTGAGCGGACGTGGGACAGAAACGTCTCATTGAAACAGGCACTTGTCTTACATGATTGAATTTTCATTATTTTGTTTTAGTGGGTTTGCAAAACACTCGTGACTCTGTGGAGACTTTATTGAGGTCTCTCCCACGGCCTTGAGAGAAGTGCGTTCTAGTGAGAGAAGCCCTGGAGCTTGGAATCATTAGCTTCCTGGTAAGTCTGATTCTGGGTGGGAGAAAAGAAAGTTCCTAAAGCAGCAGCTGGGGCTACTCTGCCTGCCCTCCCCCTCAGCAACTATCATGTCCTTCATTAAGGCTTTCTGACATGCTGCACACAGCCACGTCAAAATAAGACTGGGCGCTTTGTCTCTACTCAAATTATCTTGAATGCATGTGTTCTCCTTTTCATTCTGTTGACAGCTGCACAGAGTTTTGTGTGTGAATGTAGCTATAAAAATGCATGATTTAGCCTTTTATTAGGCAGACACTTAAAGTTTCTAACATTTTGTTCTTACTAACAGCACTTCAATATAATTCTTAAAAAGATTTATTTTTATATGTGTAGGAGTATTTACCTGGACATATGTATGTGCACCACAGGTATGCAGTGCCCACGAAGGCCAGAAGAGGGGCATCAGGTGATGCCCTGGAACTGGAGTTACAGATGGTTGTGTGCTACCACGTGCATACTGGGAATCAAACCAGATTCTGTACGAGAGCAACCAGTGTTCTCAACCACTGAGTTATGTCTCCCAGCCCCTCATCATATCTCAAATTGATTTGTAAGAACAAAGCAAGGCAAAAAAAAAAACATTTCCTGTGACTATTAATGCTTTCCCTTTTCTCTGTGTATTGAAGATATTTGTCTTAGTTTATCAGACAGAGCCTGTATGTTTTCAGACATCACTGGCCCAAGGTTAGACTACACTATGCTAACCACGTGAGTTCGGTAAACCAATTCAGTTCTGTTTCCTCACAGGTTAAAAGTGGCAGTGTGGGGGTTAACTTTACTCATCCATGGCATACCCAGACATCTGGTCACATCTTCTTCTGCACGTGCTGGTGAGGGCATCTCTGGGTGAGACGAACCCTTTTCATCAATAAACAGAATAGTAGGCACTGCCCGCCGTACTCTGGGTGGCCTTCACCTCGTCAGATGAGGGTCTTGTGTCAGAGTTGATACCTGCAATGCCCCCACAGGTTCATCTATTTGAATATCTGGTCCCCATCCCAGTTAGCTTGAACTATCAACTTAACATAGTCTTGAGTCGCCAGAGAAGGGAGTCTCAGTTGAAGGCTTCCCCAGATGGGGCACATCTGTAGGGAACTGTCTTGATTGTTAACTAACATATGAGGGCTCAGATTCGTATAGGGGGTACCCTTGTCTAGACAGGTGGTCGTTGGCCAGCCTGTAAGCCATGAAGCAGCATACCTCCATGGTTTCTGTCTACTTTTTTGACCGTGAGGTGAGTTCCTTGGCTGGATGTTATTATGTACAGCAGCAAGCAGGCTTTCCTTCAAGTTCTTACTTGAGTTCCTGCCCTGACTTCCCTCATTGACTGACTGTGACCTGGAAGTGTAGACCAATTAAATTCTTTCTTCCCCTAAGTGGCTTATGGTCTGTGTGTTTTAATATAGTAGTAGAAAGGAAACTAGAAATTTCCTCAAGCTGTTTCCTGTTTTGGGTGACTGTGAAACCCCTGGGACTATAGCCCAGCTAGGGAGAGTAGGGTGCTGGGGGCAGGACATGAAGGAAATATCAGCTGTTCATTCTGGTCTGAGTTTTCTGCTTCTTGACCTACTGCCATGGAGCTGTTCTTTCTGATGTGCCCTTCCCCCTCCACCATAGACCAGATTTCTCCCCAAAACCTTGAACCCCAATAAATCTTTCTTCCCTTCAGTTGCTTCTGCTAGGTATGTTGTCAAAATGACAAAAAAGGTAATAAATAGCCTAGATTGGGCAAAAAGGAGCATGAGAGGGAGTGCCCACCTGCCTGTCTGCCTGCCTGCCTGCTGCCTGCCTCTTGCCTGAGCCAGGGTATTGGTCTTTGCCCACCATTTGGATCCAGACTGAAGCATCAGCTCTTCTTGGATCTTGAGCCACTGGCTTTGTGTCTAAACTTATAACGTGGGCTCTTCTGGCTCTCAGGACTCCAGGCTCAAGACTTAACTATTCAAAGACTCTCTCTTTCATCTCTGTCTTGCTGACTGCAAGTCTTGGGACCTTTAGCCTCTGTGATCATGTGAGGTAGCTCTTTCCCTCCCTCTTAGATCCCCTAGAGCTGGAGTTACAGGCAGTTGTGAGTTGTCTGATGTGGGTGCTGGGAACTGAGCTCAGGATCGGTGAGAGTAGCAACCCCTCTTAACCACAGGGCCATCTCTCCAGCCC
Source organism: Microtus ochrogaster (assembly GCF_000317375.1). Lineage (NCBI taxonomy): Eukaryota > Metazoa > Chordata > Mammalia > Rodentia > Cricetidae > Microtus > Microtus ochrogaster. Next base: position 69,694,703 of record NC_022012.1, on the reverse strand, counting down.
TAGCACTTACTTTGTGAAACAACCTAAGCTAACATGAGACGTTATTATCTATTTACTTAACCTCTCATGCGTCTGTCTATCTAATTTCTTGTATAGCTACACACACACACACACATACATTTTATCGATTTTGATTCTCCGATACACATCAACACAATCAGTTACCATATTTAACTGTTGGAAAGAAAGGACTGCATATATGCAACAACTTAGCTGAGCCCTGAGACATGACATGTTTCCCAAAGGTGCATGTGTTGAAGGTCTAGCCCCTAATGCAGTGTTCAGAGGTAGAGAATATTTACATAAACAGATGTAAACGTATGCTGGGTTTTAAAACTTTCAAACTATTGCTAATCACCTCTGTAATATTATCGAGTAACACACTCTTTCATTGTTCCATAAAAGCTCCATTCTTTTAAAAAAAATTAGACTAAGGAAGGGGAATAATTTCTACATTAAAAATTACCAACTGTGCATCTGCATACTGACGTAAACACGATGGAAACAGGGAAACAGAGACATCCCTGTTCCTGTTCACACACCTACCCACACAAGATGCAAGACAGTAAATCTGAATGATGTCCCGAGAGCCCCTCAGTAGTTAAACATAATCCAGGCAAACAAAGACAGGGGAAAGGTATCGATTTTATGTCACATAAATGTGTGTGGCACAAGCCTTAAATAATGCTCCCAGGGCCCTTTTGGGTGTGATCCGGCAAGGCTGTGTTTAACGACATGAGAGCTCCCTTCTCTAAGGTCAATCGTATGTGTTTAACCTCTAGGCTCCCGAGTGGCTGACTGCCCCACTGGTTTATGGAGTGGACGCCAAGGAGATTGGGGATTTAGGGCACCGATGACTTGATCTTGCATTTCTTGCTGTGTTACCCATGGATGGTAACAAATCCATTGCAGCCTGGCAGCCTTAGCCCTTCCAGGAGGCACGGCTGGCTGGCTCTCATTTCAGACTTACTCCGGGAGGTGCAAAGCCCATGGTCACCTTTGGAAAATGGACTTGATCTCAAGGCTGTGAGAGGAAATGGTCTGCTCTAACTGAGATTCCCCCACTCCTCCAGCAAACTGCTGTACAGGCAAACCCAAGGTCTTGGGGGGGGGGTCTTTAGTTTTTGTTTCCTAGCTGGAAAATTTCCATTCTATGTATTTTCCAAAATAGTTTTTAAAAATGCTAGGCCTAAGGCGGGGAAGACAGTTCATAAGCTGCTGAAGCCTGATGACCCGTGTTTAGTCCCCTGAAGCCCCACAAATGTGGGCAGAGAGAACTGACATCACACAATGCCCTCTGACCGCTACCCATGAGTTCCGTGGCATATGTGTGCCCTCTCCAACACACACATCACAGTAATACATACATAAACATGTTAGGCTTTTGAGACATGTTGTTAGAAAAGGGCACGGGGGGGAGGAGGAGGACTAGACAGTGGCAGGGGCTAATGCATCAGAGCGACAGGATGCCCCTGCTTTGAGATTCTCAGGATGCATCAGAAATGAAAACTCAGGTCTGCAGGCAGAGACAGTGTTTTATTTGAAACCCGTGCTATGGCACAAATGTCTGTCTCCTCTGCCAAGGCCTCCATTGAAATGCTCACTCCCAAAATGATGGTGTCAGGAGGCCTCTGGGAAGTCGTTAGGACATGGGCACTTGCCCTTATAAATGAGATTAGTGACCTTATAAAAGAGGCCCCCGGAAGGGACCCAGCTCTTTCCCTCAAGGGACAAGTTCAGGAGCAGAGGTGAGGGTGGGGTTAGAGTTGGATGGCTGGTTCGAGAAACAGGCTCTTTCCAGACACTGACTCTGTCAACATTTGGATCCTGAACCTTCATGTTTCTGTGTCACCCAGCCCGTGGTGTTTTGTTACAGGAGCCAAACAGATTCAGACAGCGAGGATTTTCAACTTACACTCCACTTTCTTTCCAACTTGTTTCTTGTTAGCTTAACTGACTTTCAAAATGGAGCCTTGCCATGCAGCCCAGGCTGGCCTCAAACTTGCAGTCCTGCTACCTCAGCCTCCCAAGTCCTGGGAGTCGAGGTCCGCACCACCATGCCTGGATCCTAACCCATCTTGAAAAACAGCTGACGTTTATTCTGCCATCAGAATAAACTCTGACTTAAGTGTGTGCTGTAAAATTGCATCTAAAACAAGACTTGGCCTCTTATGAAGGGAAAAAAATGTTACCATGAGACATAACCAAAATATCAAGGGAAAAATATAACCTTGATGCCAAGAGCTCAGTATTTCCACTTTTGTCAGCACGAAATTAATTCTGCCCTGTACTGACTTCTTGCAGAGAAGTTAGTCGAGCAGAGGAATCTGACAGTTCTGGGGCAGACAGGACTGCAGTCAAAGCATTGGAATGGTTCCACATCTCACAGGTGAGCAAACAGAGAAACTGAGGCCTAGAAAATCTGGAGAGGCCGACAGCACACCAATGTGAACCTCCCTAAGCACAGGGGCCCTGGCTCAGAACCCCTCTCTACCGCACTCTGGTTCCCCCTCTGCCAAAGCGTCATGTGCTAGCTGGAGTTTTCTGGAAGTGAGCCTCACACCTGCACACCACAGCGTCCACCTCACTTAGAGATACTTTTCCTGAGGAGCAGGCGAAAGGAGCCTCACGATTCCCAGAAGCCTTGCACTGTGACAGACTGTGGTGACATCTTCAGCCCTGCTCGGGTCAGCTAGCCTTGCCAGCAGAGTGGTATCCACCCAGGTGTCATAATCGGGGTTCTCTAAAGAAATAGAATAGACAGGATGAACATATGTATGCTTAAAACTTAGTGATGGTAATCATAGCCGAACGACACCTGAGAGGCTGAGGACCGGCTAGTTGCTCAGCCCTTAAGGCTGGGTGCTCAGAAGGGTTCCTGGGAACTGCTGGTCCTCAGTCAGTTATGGAAACCTGGAAACGTGGGTTCTGATTGCTATCAGTGAATGAACCTGCAACAGCAGCATCAGGATGAATTAACTCAGAGGCAAGAACCATGGTCAAATGAACAAAAGGCAAACAACCTTCCTTCCTCTGTGCCCCCTTTGACCCAGGCTGCCACGAGAAGGTGCTGCCCAGGTTTGGGGTGGATTGACCCCCATCAGTTAAGACCAGTAAGACAGTTACTCCAGTGACGCTCCCTACTCAGGTGACTCTAATTTGTGGCAAGTTGATGTTAAAACTAACGAACACACTGAGGGATGGACTCCTACCTGAGCACTAGGACTATTCCTGAGGAAACGAACGGATTTCTGCCATTAAGTGACAGTCATATTATTTACTGCCTCTTCTGTGTGGCTGTCATTGGCCACACCAGGAGTACGTCTAGAATGAACAGCACTCAGTCCTGGAACACAGTTTCTATACACTACAGGGCTGTTGCTAAGAGAGGGCCGTAGCTTCCCATTTTAGGGTAATGTTTATTTGATTGAAGTATTAAAGTTATGTTGGAACTGAAATGAACCGATGTGGCATGCTGAAATACGGAATGATTACCTGTTCCTCAAGAGGGGCACAGAACCCAGCTATATCACTCTTGAGTCAGGCTAAGGTCATAGATCTGCAGTCCGGATTCCTTCATTTTCTGTGGCAACCGCCTGATCCAAGCTGTTTGTAAACCAGTTTCTTCTAATTTCTCTAAAACAGTAACTTCATCAAGCATAATTTCCATGTCACAAAATCCAGTCACTTTTGAACATGTGCAATTTTTAACATATAATTCTATAATTTTTAGTAACTGCAGGTCAATTTAGATCAGTTTTTAAAAAAATAAGTATTATTTATTCTTTGAACATTTCATACACATATACAATGTATTTTAATGATCTCTACCCCTAACTACCTACCTCAGCTCTGCCCTAGGAACCTCAATAACATATTTCACACCAATTTTTGTTTCTGTCTGTCTGTCTGTCTGTCTGTCTGTTTGTTTGCTTGTTTGGAAGCAGTCTGTCTACATACTCTGGCTGTCCTGGAACCCTTTCAAGCCTGGAACTCACAGAGATCCACTTGCTTCCACCAGGCATTAAAGGTGTTGAAACTACCACACCTACTTTCTTATTTTTTTAAATTAATAACCCAGTGAGTCTAGTTAGTGCTGTCTGCATGCACATGGGTGTGGTGCCATCATCTGCATCGTACCCTAAAGAAAACCGAAACCGTTCACCCTCAGAAGCTACCAGGCCCTCTCCCATCCACGTAGCAATTTTGTCAGTCTTTGAAACGATACAGCCATTTTCCTCAGCCTGTGAGCCACCTTCATAGGTTTGCAATGCTTTCTTTTCTTTCAGGATGTACAGAGGACCAGGCGGCCTTGGTAAAGGTGGGAAGGGAAATGTTATGGACGCGTTGAATGAAGCAGCTGATCAAAAACACCGCTTAGGATGGAAGTCCAGAGCCAGGGGCATTCTTCTTTATGTCCATGACCAGCAGGGCTTCCTGTTTGATAGTGGAATCAGACTTTCCAGCTCCTGGGTGATGGATCACACTTGTGCCACAGAGCTGTGGGTAAGGAACACAGTATGTTAGAGCTATTTCTCACATTTCTCCATGCTGTGGCGCATTTCAGCGCATTCCTTTGTATCTCTGAACACTACTCCATTGCACAGATGTGCCATGAATTACTGATCTACTCACTTTTAATGGGGATTTCCAGCTCATGACAATTATAGATAAAATTACTAATGTGTATAGGTTTATGGATATAAGTTTATATTTCTTTTGAGTTGAATACCTTGGAGTAGAGTTTCTCTGTTGAGTAGTAAGTGTGTTTACTCAAATAAGAAATTGCAGATTTGGGGAAAAGGCTCAGGGGTTAAGGCACTTGTTGCTTTTGCAGAGGACCCTGGTTTAGTTTTCAACACTCACAATAGTGGCTCACAACAGTCTGCAACTCCAGTCCCAGGGGATCTGACGCCCTCTTTTGGCCTCCTTGTGTACTGCATGAATGTGGTGTACATACACACATGCAGGCAAACACTCAGACACATAAAATAGACAAACCTTTTTATAAAAAACATAGGTAATATGGACTCCTCTCTTTAAAAAAAGAGAAAGGAAATTAGCAGCTAGAGCAGTACTACATTAGTGCTTGCTGGTCTACGGCTGATGGATCCTCTCAGTTCCTGTTTCTCTGGGAAACACTATTTCACCTTCATTTTTAGGTATAATTTTTCTAAGTATACTATTATTGGCTGATTTTTTTCTTTCAGTGTTTTGAATATCGCACATCACTCTCCTCCAGCCTGTAAGTTTTCTGCTGAGTGGTCTGCTGTAAGCCTAACAGGCAGTCCTATGTGTGACTCGATTTTCTCTCCTCTTTTTGAGAATTTTTCTCTCTATCTTGTACTTTTTGGCTATTATCTGTTTTGGTAATGGTCTATTTCAGTTGAATCTAGTTGGAAACCTGAGCTTTTTAGAAATCTGGGCATCCATATCTATTAGAAGAATAGGGAAGTTTTCAGCTATTATTTTCTAAAATAAGTTTTCAGTATCTTTCCCCATTTCTTTACTTTCTGGAATTTGCATTATGAAATCCATCAGATAGTGTTAGAGAACTAGAGCTGCCCACCTTCTTCCTGCTTCCTCGCTTGTTTTCAGATTCTTTAGCAACCATCTGGTGAGTATGCTATGGTACCTTGTGTTTTCCATTTGGATGGATGGATGATGGATGGATGGATGGATGGATGGATGGATGGATGGATAGATGGATGGATGGATGGAGTATATGCATGTATATTCATGAATGTTTGGAGGTTTACTCCTCCATGTGGAAGCCAGAAATTGACATTGTGATGTCTCTCTCCTTAATCACTCTCCACTTTGTGGCCTTTTTTTTGGTTGGTTTTTGCTTTTCTTTTTTAAGAAATTGTTTCTCATTGAATTCAGATCTTACCATTTAGGCTAGACTGCCAGCAGTTCCCAGACTTGCCAGTCTCCCTTCCCATTGCTGAGGTTACAAGCACTCATTATTGTTCCTGGCTCAAAAGTGGGTTCTGGGGCTCCAATCTGATGCTTGTGCGGCAAGCACCTCCTCACTGAGCCATAGCCCCCTCTCCTTTGTATTTCCTAATGAATCTTGTCTTTATTTGCTATGATATCTCTTCTTTCATTATTTAGTCTGTTCAAAATCTTAACCATTTAAAAAATGACACCACTTTTACTATTGTGTTATAAAAACAGGTCCAGAGTATTTATTTGGTAAATATTTTTCCCATTTTTCAATGACTAAGTCTGTGCAGAAACACACACGGTCAACATTATTAAGGTATATTAATTTTTTCTACTATACTTAGTGCATTTGATGTCAAAACTAAGAATCTTTGCCTAACCCAAGGTCATATGTTTCTTCTTGAAATTTATAGTTGTGGTTTTTGCATTTATGCCTATGACTCATTGAAAGCTAAGTTTTATATCTAGATTCAGGTTAATTTTTTGGCACTCAATCAAATCTAATTGCTTGGACAGACAGTTCTTTCTCTTTGAATTACCGTGGCACTTGTGATGGTTGCCAACTGATCGTATCTACGTGGGCCCTTTTCTAGACTTCCTGTTCTGTTTCATTAATCAGTGTGTCTATTGTGGGTTTGGTGTTTTTGGTTTTGTTATTGCTGTTTTTTTCTGTTGCTGTGATAAAATCCCCTGCAAAAGCAACTTAGGGGAGAAAGGGCTCACTGGGAGGAAGGGCTCACTGGGAGAAAGGGTTTTGCAGCTCACACAGTTCAAGAGGAAAGTCCATCACTGTAGTGAAATCAAATCAGGTGGGGAGTGTGCTCTGTGTGTGTGTGTGCATGTGTGTGTGTGTGTGTGTGTGTGCGTGTGCGTGCGTGTGCACACATACATCCTGAAGCTGACTGAAAATCCCTAAAGCAAAGGAGAGGGAAAAGCTTCCATTAAAACAATAGGCACAATTAGATTTCACAGCACTCAGAGACCCCCCCCCCCAGAAAGAGTCAAATCCCCTGTGTGCTTAATGTGGGCCATTGTTCCTGACACTGGTGTGTTCTAGAGTTAGCAGCCTTTGTGTTCTCAGTAAAATTCCATGGGAGACACTGGGGAGACAACTCAGTGGGTTAAACACCTGCCATGCAAGTGTGAGGACCAAAGTTCTTGCCCCAGAACCCAAGTAAATGCCAGTGGACACGCTGGTCTGCCTGTAATGTCCGCCTGGAAAGGCAGAGGAGGATAAGGGATCCCCATAGCAAGCTGACTGATGAGACCGGCGTATCTGCGAGCTCTGGGTTCGATTGAGAGACCTTGTTTCATTGAATAAAGTGGAAAAGCGTTCTAGGATGACTCCAAACATCAACCTCGACCTCCTTACACATGCGCGCGCACACACACATATACAGACACACACACCATACACACAGACAGTCACACACATACACACATATACATAGACAGACAGACAGACACACACACACACGAAAATAGAACAAGAAAAACATCCACAGTAAATCGACACAGGAAGTACTTCACATGATGTCCGCTCTCCAATGTGAACACCTCCAGAAGCAAAAGGACCTGAAGGACAGCCTCACTCTAAGTGGCCTGCCCCAAACTCATTTGACCTTGGAACCTCTTTATTACAAAACCTCTTGATAGTCAAGTGTTTTTCTTCGCTGTGAAAAGAAAAAAAAATCTTGCTGCAGATAATTCTATGATCTCTCTCGTCTTTCAATATCAGAACAATATTCAAACGAGATAATTATGTCCTAGCTGGCTGGTTGCTACGTGATGCTGTGTGCAATGCCTCGTGCTTAGTCTTCGAAAGAAGCTGTGGATTTTAAAGGCCTAATTTCCTTGTGTTCTGCCTTAGACATGATGAACGAAATAGTCCCCCATTACAGGGTATCAAACTAAGCGGGGAGGGTGAGTGTTTGTTCCCACACGCTTTCTGCCCATCTTCTCACTTCAGACTCCTGCTTTGCCCTGATTTATTGCGTAACTGGTCCTAAAATCATCTATATCTATATATCAAGAGCCATTAGTTCCACGATTATGTCTTCCATGTAGTGATCAGCGTGACGATAGAAATATAAAATAGGCAACATTTCTCTTACAGGGAGAGGAGAAACTTTCTAATGATTGGCAACACACAATTAAATGAGCAACACCCTAAACAACACACAACTAAATGAGCAACACCCTAAACAACATGGCAGTTTGCAGCAGGAGGTAGTTGATGTAGTTGATTGTTTTGTTTCTGTTTTTGTTGTTTTGAGACAACAGCATTGCAGTTGGGCCGGGAAGCAAAGGTGTAGCTTTCAGAGGATGTGAGGCCAGAAAGCATCTCCACAGCCTGCCTCTGTAATTAAAAGTATAAATGTTTCAAGTCGAATACATCCTATTAGTAAGATTTTTAGGAAACAAAAATTTAATTTATTCACATTCGATATGGTCTGTAAATGCCACCATTATGGGCCTTCCGCTGGCCTTTGATTAGCTATGGATTAATAAAACTTTTATACCTCCTTTGTCAGCCTCGTTGTGAACACTGTTTTTGCATACTGTTACTATTAAATAAATGAATTAGTGTCCAGAAATGTGTCATGCATATTACCTAGCAGCAGGAAGCATGATACAGTGGTCAGCTCCCCGGGAGCCTCATAAATCCAGTGTGCTCGGTAACCTGCTCACGTGGACCTATTAAAAGCATGGTGATTTACTGGAGCCGTATTTGTGCTTAACAATGGAATTTTAGCTAATTCAAAACAATGTAAATCACCTCCAATTACAGTATTTGAATATTCACAGTCGCTTCACAGAACAGTGACTGTTACTAAGGCAGGGATGGTAACTTGTGTGCAATGTAACCCCATCCTGGAGAGCCCTGTTCATGTGAAGCAGCTAGTTAACTCTCTGCCAAAGCAATTTAGGGGAAAATCTGGAAAGAGGGGGAAGCAGGAACAAGGCCTTGGGTTCAGTTCCTGGCTCAGGACTCAGGTGAGTGTGGGAACTGCCCCAGTGTGGCTGTTCACTGTGAGGGGGTGACGTTACCGGAAGCTTGGGACTCTCTGTTCCTGTGGTTGTTAAAGTCTCAGCTTTTTGATACCACAATAACCCATCCATCATTCCTGAGGGTGCAGTGTTGGCCAGATTGCATCCTCAGGTTTGAAACAGATTCTTACTCCCAAGGTCTCAGAGGGCCTTTCTGAGGAGAAAAAGATGACAAGCTGTCAGCTGTTTGCAGAGGTATGTTCAACAGTGCTGGGCCTTGAAACCGGGTGGGATCTTCACAGGTCCCCATTCACCCCAGGTGAAGCAGGAGTGGAATTAATTCCAGTTAGGGTGAACTTCCTCCGAGTGCCTTCTGTCTGTTGTGGAAGTTCAGTTTTCATGACCTTGACCCTGGTCTGAAATGGATGAGCTTGTATTTAGTGAAAGGCAAAATCTGGAGAAAATACCACTTTGCACAAAGTCAACTCTGTGTGTGTGTGTGTGTGTGTGTGTGTGTGTGTGTGTGTGTGTGTGTGTGTACATGCACCAGGTTCTATTTAGGTCAGACAGCAACTTGGGGTGGGTCCTCACCTCCACCTTGTTAGAGGCAGGGTCTCTTGTCACCACTGTGTAAGTCAGGATAGGCAGGCTGTCCTGCCTTCACCTCCCACCTTCCCATCGGGCTGCTGGAATCACCAACGCTTATGCTGCCACATCTGGCTTCTACTGGGTTCGGGCCGTTTGGCTTACACGTAAGTTTCTACCTACTGAGCTGAGCCTCCACCCAGGAGATTCAACTTGTATAACTTTTGTTGAGCACAGCATTGGCTTTAGTCGGTGATCAGTATGATCAGGGCCTCTGCATTGGATGTTGCATCTTGCAAGTTCTGTCCCCGAGGTGAGTGACATCCCCTGACTGAACCCAAATGTACACGCCTTGCTGGGGAACAACATGTTTATGTGCAGTCATTGTCCTGTGGTGAAAATGAAATCAGGCACAGAAAACACAGGGCGGTCTCTGCTGTGACTCCTCTTCTCTCCCGGAACACGCAGATGGGATAAGGAAATGTCTCTTCCACTAGCGACAGGGGGTTCAGGCTGAGCCCTTGCTTCTTGCTCTGGTTTCAGGTAGCAGCGTGGTTCTCTGCTGGCTTCTCTCTATCACTCACCCATCCCCCTTTCATTCAAGGAGTGATACCTGGGTATAGTTTAAAAAATTATTAAATTATTACCAGTCTCCCTCCTGCTCTGTCCCCAGCTTCTTTTTTTAAAAAATATTTATTTATTTATTATGTATACAATAATCTCTCTACATGTATGCCTGCAGGCCAGAAGAGGGCACCAGACCTCATTACAGATGGTTGTGAGCCACCATGTGGTTGCCGGGAATTGAACTCAGGACCTTTGGAAGAGCAGGCAATGCTCTTAACGGCTGAGCCATCTCTCCAACCCTGTCCCCAGCTTCTTTCTCCAGAGGGATTGCATTCACATGCAGGCATGCGCTGTGTACCCCACAGGCAGCAGAACACTGTCCTTGGAGGGAGGTTGTCGAATCACCCTTCCACAGGGGTCACCTAAGACCATCGGAAAACACAGGTATTTACATTATGATTCACAAAAAAAGCAAATTGACAGTTATGAAGCAGAAGCAGAAACAGTTTTACGGTTGGGAATCACCGCAACATGAGGAACTGTCCTAATACATGCGTTATGCATCGTGTGCCCGCCTCCCACCATCTAACCAGTCTCGAGCGCCCTGTGGCATTGAGTGCTCTGCAGTCCTATCCAGTGTTGCACAGAAAACATCTTCTCGGTGCACACGCATCGGTGTAGCTGCAGGATATCTGCCAGCTGTAGGCTAAATTCCTAGAAATAGAATCCCGGGGTCAAATTGTTATAGAAATTGCAGAACTATTCCTTGAAAAAAAAATTGCACGAATTCACCTGCCTTCCAACAATCTGAAAATGCTGTTCACCCCCATACCCACAGTGTTTTGTGTGGAAGCTTTACAATGAATATGTTAATTATACAAAGTACTGGTGGGGGGGTCGGGGGAGTGGGCTTCATTGCCAGAGTTCCATACCCACAGCCAATGCTCTCTGGTCGTTAGTGCACTTCCACCTCCCTCTTTCTTATGCTTCCTCCCGCGTTGACCTTTAATTTAGAGTCATGAAGATGTTTTAAAGCTTCATGTAATATCCTCAACAGATGTATTCACTTCTTTCCATGTTACTTACCTCTTGTGGAGTCTACTTCAGAACCTGCAGATCTGCACAAGAATGTATACCGATAAGATGCTGAATTTGTTGGTTAGTTTTTGAGACAAGGTCTCACTATGTAGCACTGAGTGGACTGGGACTCACTAGGTAGACCAGGTTGGCCTCGAACTCACAGAGATCCACCTGCCTCTGCCTCCTGAGAGCTGGGATTAAAGGTGTGCACTATCATCCCCAGCTTGATGTTAAATTTAAATACAAACACAACCATACCCCTTTGGATATGAAAGAGCTTCTGAGATGGTTTAGTTGAGTAGAAGAGAAGCATGCCTTCAGGTAGCCTCAGAGAACACAGCCTCTACAAAGGGGACCAGCTTTTCCTGAGTCAATTCTATAATGCTCGGCTTTAATATCAAACTTACACAACTGGAACCATCTAGGAAGAGTCTCAGTGAGGGACTGCCTATATTGCATTGTCCTGTGAGCATATCTGGGGGGGCATTATATTAATTAATATGGAAAGATTCATTGACGCCACTGTGGGTGGCATCAATCCCAAGGCAGAATGTCCTGAACTGTATAGAAATGGAGAAATCGAGCTGAACACAGGCAACCAAGCAAGCATGAATGCATCCATTCCTCTCTGCTCTTGACTGTGGTGTGATATAACTGGCTCTTTGAAGTACCTGCTTTGACCTCCTGGAAAAATGATGGACTCTAATATCAAACTGTGAGCTAAAATAAGACTCCTTTTCCCCTCAGTTGCTTTTCATCAGGGTATTTTTTAATCATGGCAGCCAAAATGAAAGTAGGACGGGACCCAATCCTGTTTTCCTCACACCCCGTGTGTGAACATCTTTACACAGCACGGATCACACATGCAACCCTAACCCCCATCATGCTCACACGGGAGCTTCAATTAAATGGGATGAGCATCAAATTCAAGTTCAACCTGCTTGGGTTCAACTCTTAGTTCTATGGTGTATTGTCTTTTGGCGATTTAACTGACCTCTTCGAGTCTCAGAATTCTCATCTACAAACCAGTGAGGGCCATATGCATTCCACAGCTCTTACCTGGGCACCGTGTGGAGGGTCTGTCATGTGGGGCTGGAGAGATGGCTCAGTGGGTAAGAGCACTTGCTGCTCTTGCAAAGACTTGAGTTTAGTTCCCAGCATCCACAAGTGGTGGTCACAATCACTTGTCACTCCAGCTCCAGGGGATCCGACATCCTCGTTTGAACTCCATGGGCACCCATATACATAAATAAGTAATAAAATAGATCTTCTTTAAAAATGTAGTAATTGTGGTGGTAATTTACCATTATAAGATGAAAAAGTTAAAAAAATAAATCTGCCTTTTATGTGTAAAAACATCTCATTCACTGAACAAAGGTATTCCTAAATCTGACAAACCTGAATTCTAGTTGGTGATTATAACTCTGTTTTTCCTAATTAGAGTATAAATTAAAAATATTTTCAATGCTTTTAGGTGATATTGTAAAATTAATTTGTTTTTCCCAAACACTTGGAAATTTAAGAAATGAACATTAAAGTTATCGGTTCACTAACCCTCTACTGGGAGCTACTGCTAAAGCTGTTTGTAACCAGCTGGCCCCAAACTTGTGGCAAACCTCCTGCCTCAGCCTCCCTGGTACCAGAAGTGTCTATATTCAGCAATGTTATCTCCCTCCCCGCCTTTTCCTTCTCCATGTACTCAGGAGCATCTATCTCAACACTAGAAGCTCGATCCAAGGAGAGTGTGTTGTCTATCAAACACCCCCTCTGGGGTAAATAAAAGTATTTCATTCTGTTTAAAGACTTGTATTGTAATTGGAAAAACCATACATGCAACACTGTGAAGCCAACCCCACTTATAACAGCTGAACACCATCATTTTCTGTAAGAATTCTTTGTTGCTAGGAACCTGGAGAATGCCACCATTCCCGTAATACCAATAAATAATAAATGGGAACATAAAACAGCCAAAAGTATCCTAGTGGGTCCATCGGAGCATTTTCCTGACTTCTCTGCTGAGCCCCAGGTCATTTTCGCCTCTGTAATGAGACACGCCAACTTGTCATCTCACACATCACAAACTCAACGTGTCCAAACAGAACCTTTCCTCCCCACCCACCGGCTCCCCCCCCCATCTCAGTGATTGACATCTCTACCCTGTAGGTGCTTCAGCCAGAAATCCAGGAACCGTCCCCACATCCTTCCTCTTTCTCATTTAGAAACCTAACAAGTTTGATCATTTATGCACCACAAATCTCTCAGATTTCTATGTAACTCCATCCCCTTGACAACGAAGGTAGGATTGGCCACCGGACAAGATTATGACAACAGATCACTCACTCAGGACTCCCTGTTTCCTGGCAAGCTCAGCTTCCAGCCAAGTACCTGGTCAAGGGCATAGTACTTCAGTGGTGTTTCACTGCTCTTAAGACAAATACCAAAATCTTCAGTTTAGCCTCCTGGACTATTTCCTATTCTCCTTTAATTTCATCTTCAACATGCTTTTATTACCCTACCAGCCTCCCTGGCCTTGCTGAGCTCTTCCCTCTGTGGAGTCTTTAGCACACACTGTCCTATACATCTTTAAATACCTGTCACATCTGTTCATGGTTTAGATCTCAGTGTTCATGTCACCTCTGAGTCCTCTCCTGAGCTCTAGGTCAAAAATGTCCTCCTTAGCCTTTTTTAGAGAGCTTTAATTGTGCTACTTGATCCCTCTAACAGTTTTCTACCATCAACTTATTTGCGTGATTCTTTGCTCCATCTTTATCTCCTTACCAGAATAGAAGCTCCCTGAGGACAAGGACTATGTCTGTTTTGCTTATTATTGCAATCTCAGGAGCATATGCCTAGTATATAACATTTTCAGATATTTGATGATTGATTGACTGATGGATGGATGGATGGATGGATGGATGGATGGATGGATGGATGGATGGATGGGTAGATAGATGGATGGATGGATGAGTGGATGGATGGATGCTAGATGGATAGATGGACTCATAAATCCCTTCCTTTACTGCTTCTCTCTGGGATCAGAGCATATTTACACAAATACAGGAAGCAGATGAAAGAAACTCCTAGCAATTTTATCTGGCATTTTCTTCTTAATAGACCTTGCTCATCTTCAAGTAGGCAATGTCACTGTGTGTGACCACTGCTTGATAGGATCCTGGCAAAGCTCCCACTTTCCCAGACACTTGTCCAGATTCAGCTTTAGTTTAGAGACCACTCACGTGCCACATTCCTGAGGCCACAAGAGATTATTATTCTGCTTTGAACCCTTGCACTCCTCACAGCTTATACTCAGAAGCCTTGGAATACTCACTCCAAAAGGCCTTGGAACTCAGCCCCACAGACCAGCCAAGCCCCAATCATTCAGAACAGTACACACACAAGCATGGTAGGGTGGATAGGAACAGCCGACCTAAAGTCATGAAAAAATAATGTGCATGCTTCAAGTAATGTTTCCTTGAACAGTCCTATTACTGAGTCCCTTACCAAATATTTACACAACAGATCCTTTGTGTGAAGAACTGTGTTCCTGCCCTCACAGAGCTCTGTGAGCCTGAGAATAAATGTACAGTCACATCAGCACATGGGAAGAACCCAGAGACAGACCATGAAGCCTGAGCTGGACCGGAAGTACACTACCAGTGGCCCATCTCACCAACAATGCCATTTTGCTTGCTATATGCCTGAGTTCTAAGTATCATTGGGCATATGGACAATTTGAAGCAGATGCCATCCACCACACACATCTTCTGGGTTGTCTGCTTTCACACAGCTGTGGTGGACTCGTTCACTCCAGAGTTTCTGCACTGTTTTGTCTAATGTGCCAAAGAGTATTCAGTCATGCAGAGGACTGATCCAAAATATCAGATATTTGATATAGTATCTGTTGAATAAATATTTGTTGGGTGAATCCAATGGTAAAAACAATTAAGGAAGTATTCTTGACTGGTGTATATCATTTCTGAATGACTTTGGGTTGGCTGGTTGTGTCCTTCTTACTATGTCATTACTCTGGCATCTGGGTTCCATTGGCTTATGCTTTAGGAACAGTCTCTGCCATCTGTGTGCGTGTATGCGTGTGTGTGTGTGTGTGTGTGTGTGTGTGTGTGTGTGTGTGTGTGTGTGTGTGTGTTGAGGAATAAGAATTAGTGCTGGGAAATGGACCCTTCAGTCACTATGGATATATATCTGTGGATTAATCCCCAGCCTTCCGTCTTGGGTGTCACATTTCTGAAGCTCACTCCGTATGGTTCCCAGAAAGTCTGTAATGGTACTGAGCCCAGCTGCCCAAGATTATGACTAGCACAGAACACACTCTGTTGCCACGTTCTCTCTTCTTCCTTCCAAGCCAGCTCTCTGTACCCAAGGACTAGTGATAGAATTTTCTCTCAAAGAAGCTCACTCTAAGACACTCCTCCAAATTCTGGGCTTCCTGTAGATAGAAGAAACTCAGCAAAAAACAAGTCAATGTATCGTAATGAATTGCCTGTTTGTATCTGTCTTTGTCGTGGTTTCTATTGCTACTGTCAAACACCATGACAAAAAAGGAAGTTCTGGGAGGAAAGGGTTTATTTATATATGGGGGGGGGGGCTTTCTCAGCTCCAGAATAGGCAGGGCCGGGATGAACAATCAGGCCCTCCTCCTAAATAGCTCAATCTTTTCCCCAAACCTAGCCATAGCCCTTTACCCAGAGCCTAAGGCTTTGTAGCTACAACCTCAGGTCCATATCCATCTCTGTTTCAGAGCATTTTCCTGATAGGTGGACA
>NC_022012.1:69606940-69678459 GCF_000317375.1 Microtus ochrogaster | reverse complement strand
TCTGCCTGCCTTTTCCTGATAGGTGGACAGCAGGAAGGGTTCTGTCTAGTCCTGGTACCAGACTTCCTCTGTATCCTTTTCTGCACGCTCTCCTGTTACGGTGTGTTCGCACCGCCTCCCTGTTCCATGTTTAACGGATCCGCAGTCAAATCCCACAGATTCCCTTATTTTTCTCTCCCCACCTTCCTTTACTCTTCAGCTTGTAATTAGCCATTCTTTTCTCCTCGCTGGTTTAAAGGCTGCTTATTTGAAATTCATCAGTGAGTGACTCCCGTGAGAGTTCCCCTCAATTACAAATTGAAGACTAATTGTATTGTGATAGCTGTGGCTGGAAGACGCCTCAGCACTAATCACATCTAAATTAACTCTTGCTTCTGACTGAACACTAAGTTAAGGCTTTAAAACGAGCCATGATTCACAGCAGTGAATACAGCAGTTGGTGCTCTGGGGAGCCATACGTAGTATTTTTTTTTCTCTTTTTTTCTTTTCTTTTGAATTCTGGACTACTTTTAAAATTCACTTAATAAAAAAAATCATAGATAGTTACTTTTACCATAAAAGTTTGTCACATAAAAGCATTGTTATTATTATTAATATTATTATTACTAATATTATATTAATAGTATTTTTGAGACAGAGTTTCTCTCTGTAGTTCTGGCTACACTGTAACTTACTCTGCAGACCAGGCTGGCCTCAAACTCAGAGATTTGCCTACCTTTGCCTCTGTCTTCTAAATGCTGGGATTCAAGGTTTGAGCTACCACCATCAGGTACAAAATTATTACTTTTTTTTCTCTGATTATTGCCATATTTTGTTCTTAAAATGAATTTTCTGAAAAGCTTAACACACAAGTCTCATATGGATGTGCATTATTTTAAATGATATTTATGCTATTTTTTGAGAATTACATATGAACATTTAGTGTCCACATATGTTCATATGTTTATGTGTATACATGTGTACATCTGTGTGTGTGTAGTTGTATATATGTCACTAAGTTCAGTTTTGCTGCCCACACAGCCAGGTCCTCGTGCTGGCAAGGCAAGCACTTACTAACTGAGTCACTTCCTCAGCCTGATCTCTTATGGCTTGCTTTTCTACCCAGCCATTGCCACAGAAAGCTCTAGGTACCAGGCCACAGACTTTGGAGAGCTATTTAGTAGTTAACTGGGGTGGGAAGACACAACTGCTGTGTTCACAGAGGAGGGGAGGCCCAGCATGAATGGAGGTCAGGATGGAGTATATAGGAGCTGTTAGAACACATGGTATCCCCAGACAGCAACCATGGACCCAGCCTTTGCAGCCGCTATCTTCAGGACATCCCACAAAAGACTTGACACAGAGATTTCTATGTTTGACAAATATTTAAGCACAAATGCAGACTTAGCATTAGGAGTTCATCTTTTATTTTCCAGCAAGTCAGGCTCCCCTTAGGCTGGGTATGGTGGCACATACCTAGTCCCAGCACCTGGGAGGCAGAGGCAGGCAGAGCTCTGTGAATTTGAGGGCAGCCTGGTCTACATAGCATGATCCAGAACAGTCAGGACTACATACAGAGAGTCTGTCTCAGAGAACAATGGCAATGGGTTTTTGATCCTACTGCACGTACTGGCTTTGTGGGAGCCTAGGCAGTTTGGATGCTCACCTTACTAGACCTGGATGGAGGTGGGTGGTCCTTGGACTTCCCACAGGGCAGGGAACCATGATTGCTCTTTGGGCTGATGAGGGAGGAGGACTTGGTTGGGGGAGGGGAGGGAAATGGGAGGTGGTGGCGGGGAAGAGACAGAAATATTTAATAAATAAATAAAGAAAAAGAAAAAGAAAAAAAAGAAAACCAAAGGGAGCAAAGAGACAGAGATAGAGAGACATAAAGAGAGAGATAGAGAGAGACACAGAGGAACACACTCCTATGATTTTAGTGTAAATAAAAAGATAACTTTAAAGGTGTTTTAATATCTTCTTTAGACCCAGGTGCTGAAAATAAAGCAAACCATGACTTGATCTTCTCCGGAAGTGGGGACTGAGTTCATTTGGTTTGCTGTTTCTATCACTGTGCCAGATGACAACGACTAAATTGCCTTGCCTCAACCTTCCGGTTATAGCATACAGCGGCTTACCACAGGCTGGCCCTAAAGACAGATCTGGTACCACGGGCAAACCAAAAGGAGATAGGCAAGAGACATTAAGAACCAAATACTCCTCCTTGTCAAATTCAGATTTAGGTCTGGAAACAACTCCTCCATTCAAGGGTTCTCTCTGGTCCTCTGCTGGTCTTCTCTCTTTGCCCCACCCTCAGGAGCACCTTCCTGGGCCCTGCCACTTCAGAGTGACCCCTGAGAGCTATAAAAGGAAAGGGAAGTCTGCAGAAGCCAAAGTGGAGGTCCAACTTCAGACTTGAAAGAGCTGTGAACTACACAGAGATCCCAAACAAAAAGCCAGCCCCTCTCCTGTCTGTGACCTGAGTTCAGAGGTGGGCAGAGGCCTAGTGCCAAGCATCTTTGCATATTTATTCCCCAAACAGAGTTGCAATTGATATTATATCTGCCACTCTTTGTGTGCAGATGGATTTGAAAAACGTCAGAAGAACAGGAGAGTCTACCAGGACTCCACACAGAGACAACGATGGTTTGAAACATTATATATCAATTTCCCATCTGTCCTTCTTCCTTTTCTATTTATTTTGCATGTAGCCCAGGCTTGACTCAAACTGTCTATGCAGCCTAGGATGAGTTTAAACTCCTGATCCTTCTGTCTCCAGCTCCAAGGTACAGGAATTACAGGCATGTACCACCACATCTAGCTTCTGACTTTTCTTTTCGCGAACTGTATTTTTATCATAACATACTAGAGGCTAGAGATGTAGCTTAAGCTTAACAGTATGATATATATTTTCTTGTGTTCATGTAAATTTATAGATATCAAATGTAGCTACATAATTTCATATAATGATGTTAATAATTATGTGTATATATACTTGTATTTTTACAAATACATTAAGTGGTTGCATGATAAAAATCTCTTGTTACATGATGTTTCAATTAGTGTAATTCATGTTACTACTAATGTTACAGTTAATACTTCATCAATAAATTCTTACGAAGTGTTTAGGATAATTGCTTTAGACTAAACTCCCTAGAACTGGGGACAACTGGGTCAAAGAGTATAAAACATTTTGTCAGTGGGTCTGTATACACACAACCAGACTCAAATTAACATAATGACAATGCTTGTCTATCTTTGACGAAGGATGTTTTAATACCTCTCTTCTCAACACACACAAACACCATTTTCAGTCACATTCCCTTCAAAAAAGTGCCATTACCTGCTGCGACTGTAGAAACAAAAGTTCTTGCCGCAGTACCTGCAACATTACATGTGCATGAACAGAACTGTAAGAACTCACCCACAAATGATTCTACCAGTTGCTCGGTGCTGTGTCCCTCTTTCTGCTTTCCAGACTACCCAAGGTCGTTTGAATCCCCGGTTCAAAGATCCTTCCTTGGATGGTCAACCTGCTTCCAGGAGCGCTGGGAACAGCTCTGAAAAGAGACAAGGGCATCATCCGTGAAGCACATCTTCCAGGAGCGCTGGGAACAGCTCTGAAAAGAGACAAGGGCATCATCCGTGAAGCACATCTTCCAGGAGCGCTGGGAACAGCTCTGAAAAGAAACAAGGGCATCATCCATGCTGGCATCATGCCAGCCAGGTCCCACCCGCGCTGCTCTGAGACCACAGGCCAGGGCACCAGTGGGGACACAGCAGGCAGCCGAGGTAAACAGTAGCCTGGCTTGATGCATATTCACGAGGCATCCTAAGCTCACTAGGTGGCTTGTATCCCTGGTAAGAATAGATCAGTGGCCACTGAAGGGGACATGTGAAAATATTGTAATCAGATTACTAGGGCATTGTTTCTCTCCCAACTCAGCGATTAGAGATGTCTCCCCTGCCCCTAGGAATGTTTTTAACATGACGATCTTCAAATAAAATATGCTGTGCTGGAAGACAAAGGGCTTACAGACAAGTGTCTGGTTGTTCCGGAAGTATGCAAATGTTTCTGCGTCATTACTTCGTGTTCCCAAGTACGACGACCACACCTTTCATGCCCAGCCTCCAACACATATTGGGACAGAGAGTGATGCTCCTTCCCCTATCCATGCAGGCAAGCAGAGGGAATGGTCAGATACCTGTGAAGGCTCTGAGCTTGGGTCCTGATCACTTGCCAAGACAGGCCTTTCGCAGAGTGGGTGACTGGCTCATTCATCTCGATTGATAATTAGAACCGACAAAGAACAGATCAACACAAATCACGAGGACACAGACATCTGGGACTCCTTTTAACGAGACACCCCAAACCTCTTTAGTGGTAACTGTATGGCAAGCACCAAGTGGCTTTCACCGTTGTTCTTGCAAATGATACAGATTGGCACCCAGGATCTGAAAGGTGTACCGACTGCAGGAATGCTGGGGAATTTAGCAGGACCTTGGGTAACTTGGTTAAATATATGTATTAACCTAGATACATGCTGGTCTATTGTTTGGGGACTACTTACAGGGGGAAAAGGAAGCTAAGACTGAATCCTACTGCTGTTTGCACTTGCGACTCCCAGGTGAGTCAGTTCGACTGTGAGGCGGTTTCCCCTTCTCCAAGGAATCCCTTACCAATTGCACACAAATGCTCCGAGAACTTTTAAATATCCAAAAAGCTTAAAATCTGCAGCTTAAATCCTATTCCTCATTAGGAAATGTATAGAGTACACAGACAACTGGGAGGTTTTGTGAGTCTTTGGATATACTTACAGCATCCAGGGAGCCGCAGAAATATGCAGCCCTCACTTCCTGGATCCAAGCATCTCCTGAGATACTGATAAGGGACTTTCCAAAGCAGCAAGCTCCGCCTTTACATTGTTTCTTTTTCCTCTACTTCTTCTGCCTGAATGCAGTGCAGTGTCAGAAGGGGCTTATTGTTCAGGCAAGTGGGACATGTCAGGAAGCAGCAAGAAGATGTCACTTAAAAAAAAAAAAGTCATCAAATGTGGATGGAGGAGGGACCAAGGACTTTCTCAGAACCTGAAGCACCTGTTTCCCTTCCCCATTGGCTCTCTTTTCCTCTTCAGAGTATTTCTGGCACACCATGGAAGAGTGACTACCCATGGACCAGTGATGGTTCTGACTCTTTTGTATGCATGTGGTGTATGTGTTTGTGCGTGCACATATTTAAGCCTCTGCTGGTGTCAGGTGACTTTACACTGTTGTTCTTCATTTAATTTTTTTAATAAAAAGATTCTATTTTAGTTTCATTTATTGTGTGTATCCATGTGTGTGGTATGTAGGCATCCATGGAGGTTGAAAGTGGGAATCAGATCACCCAGGAGCTACAGCTACAGGTCAATTGTGAGTCACATGATGTGGGTACTGGGAGTCCGTGGATGTTGGGAGTCTGTGGATATCGTGAGTCTGTGGGTATTAGGAGTCATCAGGTATTCTGATCCTCTGGAAGAGCAGCAAGTGGTCTTAACCACTATGCCATCTCTCCACTCTCTCCACCTTATTTTTTGACGCAGTGTCTCCCAGTGAACCTGGAACTGTCTGGGCTATCCTGACTGGCCTATGAGCTCCAAGGGCTCCATTGTCTTCCCCCTCTCCCCAGCACTGCCGTTGGGAGTGTGTACTTTCCTGCCCTGCTTTTTTACCCGAGTGCTGGGGATCAAACTCAAGTTCTCACGCTTGCATGGCAAGTACCGGGCCGTCTCCCTGGCCCTCTTAACAGCATTTTCAGTTACTTTACTCCTTCACTTTGTCCCTTCACTTTGCTCGTTTCTGCTTCCTCCCTGACTATATACACCACCTGGCACTCATGTGTTAAAAGAAAACCCGCATTCAGTTTCACGTTTTCCCACACATTTCTGCATATGAGAATGGCTCAGAGACAGCAAGACACGTTGTGAGCCCACTTGACGTAAGCTATGGCTCAGAGCAGCTGCAGGACACACACCCGAGACCAAGATGCCTTGGATCAGACTCAATTTAAAATCATCAATAATTACATTTCTTCTGAAAATTTTCTGCCTGCTTTTTGGAATTTTTCATAATACTAACAGAATAATTTGAGATGCATACATTCTAGGTGCCTCATCTTTTACCTATGGGACATTCATAGCAAATTAAAGGCTTATTGAAGCTAATTGTCAAGGTGTATTTCCGGCCTCCTTTCTAGCCATAGAAACTCACTAGCACACCTTGTCACAGGTAGTGGGAAATGAACAGGATCACACTGTGTGCTTGCAAAGCCCTTCGGCAGCGATCTGGGGGCTTAGCATCATATGAGTAAGGACCAAACATGGTCATTTCCTACTGAGCATTGGGCTCTCGGTTCAACAAAACAAAACAAATGAACGAACTCCCCATCAAAATCAGGAACGGGGATATCTGGTGACTTTCCCCCCAGCCAAGCTCCCTCTCTTAATAGTATTTCACTTCAACAGAAATTAAATAATGTAGAACAATAGTCAACATTATATGAAAATTGTAACCAAACGTGTTTAAAGGAACATGAAAGGCAGCCAGAGAGGGAGGAAAAGGGGTCCTTGTCCTGGATACTCTTTCCTGGTTTTCAAATATATATACACTGTGTGTGTTTGTGTGTGTATGTGTGTGCATGAGTGTGTGTGTGTGAGTGTGGGGTGTGTGTGCAAATGCCATGATGCTCATGTGGAGGGTGGAGGTCAGAGGATAACTGTGGAAGTTGGTTCTCTCCTTCTGTCTTATTTTCAGGCAGGGTCTCTCTTGTTCCTGTCACACTACATACTCTAGGCTCGCTGCTGCCAGCTTCCTGGTGATTCTTCTGTCTCCGCCCTGATGTGAGAGAATTGCAGACACACCTCACAGCATCCGGTATGTCATGTGAGTCCCAGGGATCAGACTCATGTGGTCAGGCTCACACAGCAAGCACTTTTACCCACCGAGCCATCCTGTCAAGCCCTGGAAACGCTAAGGAAGTAAGCGTGGCTTTACATTTGTGTTTGTCTTCCTTTCTTTTCTTATCTTTAGACAGATCTCAAAACACGACCTAGGATGGCCTGGAACCCTTGAGTTGGGACGAAAATACATGAACTGGAAAAAAAAATATGCCGGAACAACATGGAAGTTAAAGATCTGATGGAAGTGTGCTGGGGGAATTCAGTATTGTATGTAGAACAAAAAAGCTGATAAATTAGTTATCATTGTTTGTGGCAATCAGTGAAGCATAGGCGCATGGGTATCGCTAGCACACCCATAACCCCAACCTCTGTTTTAATGGTTACTTAATTGTAAAAATTACAGGCAGTTCAGTTTGACTATTTAGTCATTTAGTTGCTCGTTATCTTTTGCTTGATTTTTTTTTTTTAAGATTTACTTATTTTGTGTGGATTGGGGGAAGAAGACAAATGTGTGCCACAGTGCAAGTCAGAGGGCACCTTGCGGGAGTCAGTCCTCTCCTTCTCTCAGGCGGGCCCTGGGGATTGAACTCAGGCCACCAGCTTCGGTGGCAGCGTCTTTACCCCGTGAGCCATCTCATCAGCTTTCTTTCTGCTTCCTTAGTAACTGTCAGAAATGGCAATTGAAGCACCACTTGGATGTTCACAATCCAGGAGATTTTGCAGTTAGGAGCACAATTCAAGGAATCCCAAAGCATCCAAATAACAACATTAAAAAGGAAAAATCAAGCAAAGATGTAGACAATTCTAAGATGATAACACAAAGTGGCTCACTAAGAAGAAATCGAGGCCGGGCGATGGTGGCTCACGCCTTTAATCCCAGCACTCAGGAGGCAGAGGCAGGCGGATCTCTGTGAGTTCGAGACCAGCCTGGTCTACAGAGCTAGTTCAGGACAGGCTCCAAAGCCACAGAGAAACCCTGTCTCGAAAAAAACCAAAAAAAAAAAAAAAAAAAAAAAAGAAGAAATCGAACAGATCATACACGATCCCCTTCCTGCCTAATGTTCTGCTCACCTATACCATACCAGGGGGGATGTTCTAAATCTAAAGACAGTGATATTCTACAGAGAATCTGTGAAGTTTATCTGGCACAGGGAATTCATCTGGGCCAAGTTTTAAAAGAATTTTTGCCTTGTCAAATCCATTGCACCAAAACCCTAGTTTAAAAAGTCTTCTGCATCATGAGAGTTATGTCTTGCCAATCTGTGCAGACATTCTGTCTTCAAAAATTCTTT
This sequence comes from Microtus ochrogaster, assembly GCF_000317375.1. NCBI lineage: Eukaryota > Metazoa > Chordata > Mammalia > Rodentia > Cricetidae > Microtus > Microtus ochrogaster. The sequence goes on along the minus strand of NC_022012.1, from coordinate 69,670,250 downwards.
CATAGCAGTAAAACTTTGTTCCAGGAAAAGATTTTTTAAAAAAATCCTTTGGCGAGAAAGACTTGTAATATCAAAAATAGGGTGAAATTCAAATCTGAGTGACTCAGCTCAGCAGTAGAGTTCTTGGAGCCATTTCGCTTAGAACGAAAATTACAGGTATTTTCAGAACTTCAACACACAAACCCCGTGAAGTGCTAGAAGTAGCCAAGACAACACTCTAGTCAGAATGGCAGGCTCCCCCAGTACTCAGCAGGGTGTCCACAGATCTCTGTCTGGGAAACTCAGCACCAGCGTCTTCCAGGGCGAACTCCTGCACGTGTGGGTTTGTTATTAACTCTAGGTTTGAATTAGAATTCCCTATCTTACAGCTTGGAGCCAAACTCTGTTTACAAAACAGTATTTACACTTGACTAATTTTGCAGATCAAACTAATTAAATCAATTAAACTGGTGATTAACCAAATGAAGGCTGATTGCAAAAATTAGTGGGTTTATTTTGGAGGACTGGAAGTCGGCTAATTACTGCAGTGATTGCTTGAACCTGGAGTCCTCTGAACGGGGTATAAATGGAAGCCTCACAATGAATTAGACTGGGAATTCATTACAGTTTAAAGCACTGTTAATACGATCAGCCCACTCCTCCTTGGGGAAAACCGCCTCTCCCTGTGTGTTGTATATTGTTAAACAGTCACTTGGGGCATATGCCTTCTGCGACACAACCCAACAAAATGGACGACAAAATAAAGCTATTTCTACAGCAATAAATACCAGTGCCTACCCACTGTTAATGCCCATAAATGCTGAGGAACCTTTTAAAAGGTGAATTGTGGTTCAGTATGTTGAGTCATTCTGGAAGGATAATTGGGACAGGGATGTGGACATGGGGAGATTAGGTGGGCATGTTGACTCATGTCTGTATGTGTATGTACATAGAATTATGTGTTAAGATTCTGCCTGTCTTCCAAGCTCCCAGGTCATGTCATTGCTGCTGGTCTACATTTTGAGCAACAGCAGATGCAGGAGCATTGCAAAACTATCGGAATTAGAGTTTAACACATGTCAGGACAGGCTATGAAGATCAAGCTACCATCACAGTCCCGGGTTGTGTCCCGAGACACCCGAGTCTGTTTCCTGTAACGGTGGTTACTGCTGGGCCCTCGCTGGAAGCTCTTTCTCCGTCTTCTCAGGCAGGCGTGTTAGTAACGGAGTATTCACGTCGTTGCATAATGCATTCTACTAATTGGTTCTTAAAGCATATCATTTTAGCAAAATGTGGGCTCAGCTGAGCATGTGGTCCGCATTTTTGTGGTGGTTTTTTTTTTTTTCCTGATCTAAAGATCGCTGACCTTTCGGTGCTCTGTCTTACCTTCGTGTTAGATTTATGAGCTGGTATTTACAGTAACAAAAGCAGGATTTCACATTCTGTTCAAAGATACGGGTTACGTCTAGAAGTGAGATGATGGCTTTATGCAAAATCGTGAAGGGAAGCAACAGCCTCCTTCTGTAGACACAGCTTTATCTTGAGCAGTGCATTCTCTCTCGAGAGGGGAGAGGAAGCTAATTTTCCCAGTTAATCAATGAATGCATCTTGACATTTGCTTTCTTGCATGTTGCAGGTTCATAACAAGAAACACCTTATCCCTACAGGAAACCCCACAACCTTTAGCAGTGACTATTCATTGCCGTTTGATAAGTAGTACCCCCCTGTGTGCCAGGGGCTAGAGAGTGCAAATTTGAACAAATTAAGACCACAGACTGCGTTTTAATAAGGACGGAGCTTGCAGGAGAAAGAAGGCGTGTGTGAAGAGCTCCCGTCTGGAGGAAGAATGCCACTTGTGTGGTTATGAGAAGCAGCATGATACAAAAGCCAGACCGCCCGGGCTCTGACGAGATGCTGAAGCTAACCAGAAACGCTTCGTGTTGCCGTTTCTGCCGTTTCTGTTGAAATGTTTCTGAGATGGTTTCTACATAATGCATGAGGTTTTGAAACACTGCACCAAACCACCTAAGAACAAACGTGTTCAAGCAACAGTCCAGACTAACTGACACATGAGTCAGGCATCCTGAAAGGGGCTGGGAGGTTGGTGAAGATGGATCAGACTTATACTACACAGCCCAGAGATCCTGCATAGGACCACCGGCCTATGACAGTATCAGCAAAAGAAAAAGGTGACTCCAAAGTTGTATACCTGTAGAACTGCATTGGGAGTGATACTGCTGAGGAGCGGGGACCAAATCTGGGAGAGCATTTGAGTTCTTGAATAGGCTTGGCCTGCGAACTCTCAGACTTGGGATGATCGAGTATGTAGAGATGTTTTATGCAAGCATGTATCATCATCAGGTTGTTTGAACCCATGAAGCCCTCCAGTGCATTTATTTGAACACCTCCAAGTTGGAACCACATCACTCTCAACAAGTAAACCTTCTGGCTTAGACAGATTATTAGAGAGGAGGTTACAGATAAAGACAAAGCTAGAAATCACAAGATCACTCAGCTTGACTTTGTTTGCATCAGTCTTAATCTCAACACCAGAATGCACCAAAATCCATGGGGAAAGAGGGAAATGCTGGCTTGGAGCACGGGAGATGTAGACTCACTTCTGATCAGGAATATCATGTCACCATTGATGACCATCTCATTTTCCTCCTCTTCTGTGAGGTGTCAAACTCTCTGGACGGGTATAGGACTAGCTATCGCCAAAGATACTTCCATGTTTTTTTTTTTATTATTTCTATAATACATTAAACTATGCTCCACACACCAACTCTTTAACACTTGATTGCTCCTCCTCTGCCAAAGACATTAATAAAAATATGCACAACATTTTAGCATCCTAAACATAAATGCCTTTTTGACACTGTTCCTTGGGAAGGCCTGGCATGTTTGTGTTACCAATCGGGTAAAGAAATTGGGATATAAACATGGCAAAGAACTAATCCAAAATGCCTAAATGATGCAAGTCAGGACTAGGACCCAATCCCAATGTAAGGGCTTCTCCATCATTCTCTTTCCACACACATAGCAACGTACTGGCTTCTTCCCTATGCTTTACTCAGCCAGCTTTCTTTCTTTCTTTCTTTCTTTCTTTCTTTCTTTCTTTCTTTCTTTCTTTCTTTTTTTCTTTCTTTTTCTTTTTCTTTTGTTTTTGTTTTTTGTTTTATTTTGTTTTGTTTTTTTCAAGACAGGGTTTCTCTGCAGCTTTGGTGCCTTTCCTGGAACTAGCTCTTGTAGACCAGGCTGGCCTCGAACTCACAGAGATCCGCCTGCTTCTGCCTCCCGAGTGCTGGGATTAAAGGCGTGCGCCACCACCGCCCGGCTCAACCTGCTTTCTTAATACAATCCTTGACCACCTGCCTAGAGGTGGCATTGCCCACAGTGCATTGGTCCCTTCCACAACTACCAAGAAAATAGCCCACAGAATTAGATACAACCCAATCTGATAGAGTCTTTTTCTTAATTAAGGGTCCCTCTTCTCAGCTCCATCTTCTTTTCCAACTAACTTATGTCAAACTGACAAAAGAAAGAAAGGAAAAGAAAAGAAAGAAGGAAGGAAGGAAGGAAGGAAGGAAGGAAGGAAGGAAGGAAGGAAGGAAGGAAAAAAAATCAACCAGGACACTATGGTACATTTGTCAAAAATGAAAATTGACATTGGTTCAATATTATTAAGTTACATACTCAATTTAGGTTCCATAGTTTAAATGTTTCATGAACAAACTAGAGTTAGTTAATAAATAGAAATATTATACAATCCAAGATCTTCTGGTACCCACCAAATGATACTGCAAACAGTGTTTATGATAGGATCTGCTTCTCATTCAAGCACCTCCCTACCATAGGTAAGAAAGTCAAGGTCACAGGAAACCTGGTGATGGAAAACCTGGTGGTCCCAGAAAGCACTGTAACCCAAAACCCAGATGCTTAGAATCATGACCCTGATACCATGGCCAAACAGTGACACGCTTCAGATCCTGTTATTTTGAGACAAGAGGTCCACAAACAACGTTCATCATTTTCAAATACAATCCTTTCTAGAAGATATTGCAATATTACTCAAAATGCGCCAATTGGGCAGGATATCCCAAGAGTAATTGTGAGTTATGAGGTCATGAGGACCTCATTGCAAACTATTTGCAAAACTTAATTGGGGTAATAAATAAACTAAGCATGTAAATTAGATTGAGGGCTACAGTGTGAATTAGATGGAGGCTGTTAGCCTGCCGACTCAAAATGTCTTCCTCTAGTTCTGTGATGCTTGGTGAGCTTCCTGTTAATTGTGAGTTTGAAATGCAGATATCCCAAAGCTTCACAAAAACAAAACCCACAAATCCCCTCCCAAAACGAAAAACAACAACCTTGGAAATCAAGCCATCTAGTGAGATATGACTGAATAGAAACGCATGATTATTTTCTATTTCTTGGTACTTAGTAATTTGTCAGAGTGCATCTGGCATTCGCAGCGAAATCCACCTGCCTTTAGTAATTTGTCAGAGTGCATCTGGCATTCGCAGCGAAATCCACCTGCCCTGTAGAGTGTGAACTTATGCTAGCCAACACACTTAGAAGCAAATGTAGACCAAAGAAATTAAGAAAAGAAGGAAGGAATGAAGGAAGGAAGAAAAGAAGGAAAGAGAAAGAAAAGGAAGGAGGAAAGAAAGGAAGAAAACAAGCTATTACCAATCAGTAAAAACAAACAAAAATCATGTTTTACCTAACATTGGTAGGCCACAATGAAACTCTCTCTTCTTCCTTGCTTTCTATGTTGTATGTGTGTGCGCATGTCCACGTGTAGGGGTTCACATGTGTGCAGGTGCACAGGCTCAAGTGTCTATGTGCGTGTGGAGGCCGGGGTCAACCTTGGGTATGATTCCTCAGGACACTGTCCATCTTAGTTTTTGGAGACACATTTTTTCACTGGCCTGGAGCTCAACAAACAGGCTAGACGGGCTGGCCAGCGAAGACCAGGAATCCACCTATATTGGCCTCCCAGTGCTGGGACTGCAGGCATACACCACCATGCCTGGCTTGTGTTCATGGTTTTAAGGACAAATTTAGGTCCTTATGCTTGGAAGGGAAGTACTCTGCCCAGTGATTCATTCCTCCATTTCCTCTTCCTCCTCCATCTTCCCTTCCTCCTCCTCTGTCTTCCCTTCCTCCTCCTCCATCTCCCCTTCCTCCTCCTCCATCTCCCCTTCCCCCTCCTCCCCTTCTTCCTACTTTGCTTTATTTATTTTTAAGTGATGTGGATCAAAAATAACTAAAGACCTCCCTGTGCTTGTTCAGATAGTTGAAGAATGAGTAAAGAGGCCTCCTGCAGGTAAATATAAATATACAGAAAATGAGAAAAGCCACACACTCAAGCACCACATCTAATCATGTCACCTAAATCAGGTCTTACAGCAGTTTCTTTAAAAAAAAAAAACAGTTGATTGAAGGAATACAAATGCCTCTCCGTGGTGACTTGAGATGCCACTTGATATAGCCCATTTTCTAGACTCTAATTATTCCATTTGTAGACATGAATGCCATTTAGATGGGAGCTAATTCAGCATGCTAACTCAATTAAATTCGTACTGACTTGGATTTATGAAACATCAATGGGTTCTTGGTGAGACCAATGGGACCAGGGGTGATTCATCCCCAAGTCTCCCTGACATGGCCTCTCAGGAGCTCGATTAAACATGCCAGCCATGAGGATATTCTTAGTTAGAATGGTTCACAATTAAAACAACACAAAACAAAACAGAAAGAACTCTGTGTTTCGTGCACATGGAAAAGAAAATCCTGTGACATACAGGACAGACTGAAGCAAGCCTTTAGGTTGCTTATTGTCTGTGTGCTCAGGAAGGCTGTTTCCATCCCTGGATTCCAGAGCACCTGTGTGGCCTGACTCAGTCACCGAGCCATGTGGCAAAGGCCAGGGAATATTGCAATGTGCCTCGTCTATAAGACAATCAATAAATGTTGGTTATTGTTCGTGAGAACTGAATTGCTCACTCCCGCTCGGCGCCTGAGTCTATGTCTGCATTCTGATTCTTGCAGGCAGATACCTACTAGTAAGCAGGTCTGTGAGAAGATTAGAAATCTCTATTCACTGAAAATTGCACTAGCTGTACCTTCAGCCTGAAAGTGCAAGCCACGCAAGGAAATGGGCAGTCCTCTCATCCCAGAGCTTGCAAAAAACAAAAGCAGCACTTGTGAAGAACTGGTCTCTCTGCGCCACACAGAGTCAGCTTGGAAAGGCGAACACACTCCTGGCCATCTGAACATTCCTAGCAGAACTTTGTCTCCCATTCCCTCTTCTCTGCTAGGGGGGTATCTAATGCCTGGAGGACTCACTGGCCCTCAGGCTAGAGCCTGGCACAAGGGACATAATTAAGATTGTTGACTTATTTGCCTTGGAATACTTGCACCCAGGTGTGGGGGGCGGGTACCAAGCAGGTTTGGACACCTGTGATCCCAGTCATGGGGAAGAAGAGAAGGGTGCCAAAGATGGCTGGCAGGCCAGCCAGCCGAATTGGTGAGCTCCAAGTTGAGGGAGCCTCAAGAAAAGACAATAGTCAGTGATGGTGGTGCATGCCTTTAATTCCAGTACTCAGGAGGCAGAGGTACGTGATTCTGTGAGTTTGAGCCAGCCTGGTCTACAGAGCAAGTTCCAGGACAGCCAGACCCACACAGGGAAAACCCAGCCTAAAAACAAACAAACAAACAAACAAAAAAAACCAAAGTGAAACAAAAAAGTAATAATGTGGAAGCAATAGAAGAAAATACCTGAACACATTGTCTGCTGTGCACATACACGCACACGTGTACACACACACGTATGTCCACACCCAGGTGACCACATGCGCACACACACACACACACACACACACACACTACTGCTTTAATTTAGGCAACAATGTAATAAGCTTGAATTTACTGAGCCATCCTAGATAACCTCTATTTTCTGTTTTCGTTCTCCTGAATCGAACCATAGGCAGGAGAGACACTACATGTGTTTTTCCCATGCATCCATGAGCAGTCATACAAAGGGGAGAGAGCCAGCACTGCTTACCTCTCCGTCCCCCTCTTAATATAGTTCCCTCACAGGCATCCCAGAGTGCATTAGTGGTGAGACATTGTAGCAAATGATAAGCAATTGGTAGCAATGGTAATGTTGCTCATTGAATCTGAAATGTACCCCCAACCCCCAGGTTCAGATCTTGAACGTCCCACCCCCAGATGGTGGTAGTATTCTGAAGGCTGTGACGCCTTTAAGAAGTGGAGCCCACCTCAAAAAAGTGCTTCTTCATTGAGGTGAGACTCTGAAGGTGACACCCTAGTTCTGGGTCTGGTCGAGCCTGGGCTCCCTGTCATCTCCACCAAATGCTTCAGCTGCCAGTGTCTTTCCACCCTGCCTTCCCCACAATGATTGGCTAAAACCCTTCTGAAACCATAAGGCAAAAGGGGCCTTTCCTCCTGTAATTTGCTTCTACCAGATATTCTGTTGCAGTCACATGGAAGGAGCCAGTGCAGACAATTTCTGGTAAGTACTGTGATAGAAGGAGCCTTGGGAGATTGCTCAGTGGTTAGGGACCCCTGTTTCCCTTACGGAGTACTAAGGTTTGGTTTCCAGCACTCACATGGTGGTTCATAGCCTCCTGTAACTCCAGTACCAAGGGATCTGACACCCTCTTCTGACTTCTGAGGGTCCTACCCACACACACGGTGCACATGTGTACATGCAGGCAAACATACACAGACATACAAATGAAATAAATTGATCTTACTTTTTGAAATGTGTAGTAGGCATAGAAGTAATACTTTTGCGTGCATTGTAAAACGTGTTTGCCCTGCGTGCTATAATGTTGCCAATGTTGTCATAGCCTGTCCCCTCTCTTTCCATAATACTCCTTCAGAACAGACATCTTTTCAAATTCTTTAAAATTATTTCTGATTATGTGGGCGTGCCTCTCTCTCTCTCTCTCTCTCTCTCTCTCTCTCTCTCTCTCTCTCTCTGTGTGTGTGTGTGTGTGTGTGTGTGTGTGTGTGTGTGTGTGTGTGTACTTGAGTGTGGGTGCCCATGGGGTCAGAGGCATCAAATCTCCTCCAAGAGGCATTTGCAGGCAGTCACAATGACGATGCTGGGAACTGAACTTGGGTCATCTTCAAGAGCAGTACATGCCCTTAACCACCAAGCCATCTCTCCAACCCCAGGTTAGTCATCTTTCCTTCATTTCACAGCTAAGAAAACTGGGTGAAGGAGGCCTCTGTCTCTGTTCTACCTAAGGCCACACAGCCAGATGCCAGCAGGGCTGCTCTGGTCTTTGGATCCCTTGTCTGTGGTGTGCTTGGAAGAACCTGAGCTCTAAGTCGGAAAACTCTGGTGCAGGATAATTGTCTGTATTCTGTCTATTATGTTTTAAATAAATGCTGATTGGCCAGGCAGGAAGTATAGGCTGGTCAACCAGACAGGAAGTAGAGGCGGGACAATGAGAACAGGAGAATTCTAGGAAGGGGGAAGCCAGTCTTGCCCATACCACAGAAGAAGCAGGATGTGACCTGACTTGCTGAAAAAGGTACTGAGCCCTGTGGCTAACATAGATAAGAATAATGGATTGATATAAGTTATAAGAGTAGGCAAGAAGCCTGAGCTAATGGGCCAATCAGTTTATAACTTATGGAGACCTCTGTGTGATTTTCTCTAGGACTAAACGGCTGGAGGACTAGGCAGGACAGAAACCCCAACAAGCAGGCCCTCATGTTACAAAACTCGCTCCTCCATTGTAGTTTATATCATTTTGACGAGATTGAGATCTAGCCTGAAATTTCACTTAGAAATAGGTTCCCAAGCTTGATGCTTAAAATTTTTTCCCATGGCCAGGCAGTAGTGGGGCACGCCTTTTGTGCCAGCACTTGGGAGGCAGGGGCAGGCGGATCTCTGTGAGTTCTTGGCCAGCCTGGGCTATAGAATGAGTTCTAGGACAACCAGAGTGGTTACACAGAGAAACCCTATCTCAACAACAAACAAACAAACAAACAAACAAACAAATAAAATAACCTTTCCCCAAGGCTGATTTCCCTTGGAAGAGCCTCAGAAGGCCTGAAGCACAGGCAGGGTTGATGTTATCCAGTAATAGAAGCCTCTCCAAGCCTGGGCACCAGCATTTCTTTAGTGTCCTGAAACTGTGAACACAGATTGGGATTACCTTTGTTTTGGGCAGGCTCTTCCTGGCTTCTAATTTTAGAGATAATGGACTCTGTAATGAGGAAGAAGGAGGGAGGGAGGGGGTAGGGAGAAAGGATGAGAGAGAGAGAGAGAGAGAGAGAGAGAGAGAGAGAGAGAGAGAGAGAGAGAGAGAGTCTTCCTGTCTACAGCACTGGAGTTACAGACACATGCGTGGCCATGCTTGATATTTTATGTAGGTGTTGGGGATTTGAACTCAGGTCCTCCTGCTGACACAACAAGGGCTCTTACCCACTGAGCCATCTTCCCAGCCCCTGTAAATAAACTTTATTTTTAAAACAACCAGAAAGACATGGGCCCTGGGTTTACTTGTGCTGTGTCAAGTCTCAATACATCTTTCCCTGCAGTCTTGCTAGGCCCTCCCAGAACAAGCAGCTCACTCTGCAGGAAACACCGTGTGGGCTGGCAGAGGAGACTATCAAAGAGACCTCAGCACTGGAGTCAGAGAGGCCCTGTCTCCATCCTTTTAACACAGGGGATCCAGTTCTGCTGCACAGGGCACTTTTGAGACTCACCCTATTCCTTCATCTTAGTCATCATAGTGCAACCCTCAAAAATGGTTAGAAGCATTCCATACAATAATACATACGGAAACACATGTGTCATCTAACTGTGCTTCCTAAGGTCTGTCCAAGGGACACTGTCCCAAACATGTTCCGTCCTAACAGATTTGTGGATTGTTGCATCTTATTGCACTCTGCAGAATACATTGACTCATTAAGAAATTAAGAAGTGGTCTGTGGAAATTCATCCAATGCATTGCTTCTCAAGCTAGTTGACCCTTACCCATCTTACAGCTTCAAAACCAAGTCAGCAATATTCATTTTGCATTGCTTGTCACTGGCTAGTGTGTGTCCCACCCTACCCTATGCCACCAACCTGCCAGCACTCCCTTTCCTGCTGACAGGCTTTTCCGGTGTTAGTAAAGATGGTTACCCAGAAGGTGTAGTCTCTGATTTAGGAAACCAGAAAAAAGAATCTCTTTACGTTAGTTCTAGAAATAACACTTGAGCTGTGTTCCCATTCTTCAAACAGAAGGAGTGAAGCCTGTCATTGGTCAGGCCTAGTCACATGCCTGCTTCTAGTTAGAGAAGGGCCGATTGTGGCTAAGCCCTGTGGTCTGAAATAAAACAAAGCCAGGACTGTAGTTCATCCTGTACTGTGTTTGCCTAGTGTGGACAATGCCCTGGATGCTATCCCCAGCCCCTCCTAAACTGTGAGTGACGGGGCACACCAGCTGTCCCAGCATTTGGGAGATTAGGGAGACAGAGCAGAAGTTCAAGGTTATCCTCAGCTAAGTGTAGAGTTTAAGGCTAGCCTGGGCTACGTGAAAAAGCAAGGATGAGTTTCAGGCTGGAGTCGTTGTGTGGAGGAAACCTTTCTCCATTATTATTTCCCCAAGCACAGAGGTTCATAAACTTAGGATGCTTGAGAACCGCCCCCACCCCCGTTCCAACATACATAGTGTATTGAGAATACGCATTTCAGAGCCATACATATTCCTCTAGGATTTAGGATTTTGTTCCACGTGTCTGGAAATTTTTTTTTTTTTTTTTTTTTTTTTTTAAGGATGCAGGGGCTCTGACTATCATTATTTTGAGAAAAAAATAAAACAAACTTCTGGTGGCTCTCAGTCCTTGTTATGGATCAGTATCATCTAGGGTATGTTTTCAAAGTTAGATACCTGGATTCCTCCTGTATAACTGCCAAATTGACATTTGCGGAGAGACAGCTGCCAAGTGCAGCTTTGCACCATGCCCCACAGTTTTGCTCTGACTAAAATGGGCTGGGTATCCTCTTAAAAGGCAGCATCTGGTTCAGCTGTTTTGAGTGGAGGACCAGGCTTCTGCCTTGCTAAGGAGTTCGATACTCTGCAGAGTCTGTGGATGTTGCTGCTGTGTAAAGTCCATGGACCATACAATGGGCAAAAAACCCTAAAGTCTAAGGACCTCCTGTGTATTTCGTTCCTATATTTTAAGGCTCTGTCAGTAAGGGTCAGCACACCTGCCAGGCAAGCGGAAATGAACTTCCGTTTATGGCAGGATTGGTTCTTGCGGACAACTTCCTCTTCCTTCTGAGGCCTATGGGGCTCTTCTTCAAGAAGCCCTTGCCGGCTGGAGCACGCATTCTCATATTTTCCATTTAACCTGCTTTCCAGTGCTCCCAATTGGCTAGACTGGAAAGATACAGAAAGAGATCCAGAAAGTGGTTCCCACCATTGAGGGTGTTCGCTGTCCTGATTTGCCTGGGCCATCCTGGTGATATTGTGTCAATGACCATGGCAGACTTGTAGATCAACAACAATAACATACAGATAAGGAACCAGGCAGCTTAGTCTTCAGGATCGGCCAAAGCAAAGGGCAGAGCTAGGCTAGGAGACTTACCAAGCAGGGTCTGTGATGAAGAGGGAAACAGAAGCTGAAGGCTGAGAGAAGAGCACGCAGACGAAAACGGAGATACTCATACATAATGACCCTGGAAGCACTCTGGGCCCTTCCGGTTTGGAGTGCAGCCCTTAATGTGACCATCTTCAGTAGCCTACATGTGGTGTCTCTCTGGGAAAACTCCCATGCCACGGATGGAGTCCAGCAAGTGAATGAGGTTGGGCATGGCTCCTCGGTAGCCCTGTCTGTTTAGTTTGGAAAAATAGATAATGACTTTGACAATTTTTCCTCGCTATGTCTCCTTCCATATACCTTTTTTACTTGTTTTAAATTTTTCTTACAGATATAAGTTGCATATTTAGCATATGTCACATCTACTTCCATTTAATATATACAGACATGATGCTGTGTCTCTGCCTATATTTCTGTGCTCTGTTTTGGTTCATTTATCTATTTAACTAGCATTTACCTACCCTACACTTGTATGCCAGGTGACTGAGGACTTGCCATGTATCAGAGAATACCATTCAGCCCTGTACCACAGCTCTAGAAGTAGGTGAGTAGGGGTAAAACCATTTAAAAAGTAAATTATACATATTTCCTGGTTATACAAGCTCCAGCGGGGCTGCGGGGTATGGGGAGGGGGACACTTCCAGAAGGTAGCGATAATCAGATATATGGCTTCGTACAGGCAAGGGGAAAGACTTTAACTGCAGCAGAGGCGTGGGGACCTGTGAGCCTGCTCCACCCTGACTGGAGGTCAGAGAGTTTGACCTTATTTTTGCCATCTCAAAGTTGTTGACAGCAGACGTGGCCGCAAACCGGAGATCCTAGGATGTGGTTAGTTAGTATTTTGGGTGTGGAGTGGATCCAAAAGGTCAGAGAATTCAAGTCTATTCTTTTTATAATGTTAATGAAGTCTGTTGCCCCCCCCCCTTTCGGAGTGAATGAAGTACGTAAGCTTGTGGAAAATAAACGAGGCGGAGTCAGTATTCACTGACTGTCCCTCTTGGTGCTGCGCTGTGTGTCTCTCTCTTATTTCTCTTATACTCCTCTGTCCCTTTTGCTTAATAATTCTAAACCCCGCGTTCCTACCCTGGACTTTACAAGTTTCCTCAAAGCTGGTCTTCGACACAGAGTCTGACAGAAGCAGAGGGCTGGCCGGGAGCTACACGTGGAATGGTATTTTCCTGAGGAAAATCAGTGCAAAAGTCCCCAGGGCACCCTGCCAGGACACGGTCCAAAGAGAAGCCTGGCATTTTTACAGTGGGCTGAAGTAGCTACTGTCCTTGGTAGGCAGGGAGGTCATGGATGTGGGCATAGGCCTGGGTAAGGGTGGACAGTGAGTGGCAAGGGGTCTTTGTCTTTACTGGGTTTGAGCAGAAGAGTGTCCCTTTGAATGCTGTGTTGAGAAGTGAGGGGGCTGGAAAGGTGAGCTGGAGGTTGAGAGAGCTGACCGCTTTTCCAGAGGACTCACAGCTGGGGGGTTCACGATTGTAACTCTAGCTACAGGGGATCTGATCCGCTCCTCTGGACTCCACCGGCACCTTCACTCACACACATAGACATAGACATAGACATATATATATATATATATATGTATATATATATATATATTCAGAAATAAAATCTTTTTTTTTAAGTGACTGTATGGGGCCAAGGACAGGAGCAGCCACCATTATCCAGGCAAAAGTGGACAGGACTCTCTGATAAGGGTGGATCCAGAACAGCTTTAAGTGAAGCCACTGTGTGGGTTTCCTATTTCTCTACATAGCTGTGCCCTCCTGGTGCCCACACATCTTCAGCTACCTGGGTGATCTGTGCAGGAAATGGCAACCCCAGTTAAATCTGCCCTGCCAGACCTGGGGGGCTCTTGCAGGAACTGAAGTCACAGTTTCAAAAAGCACACAACAAGATAGGAAGGGAAGCGAGTCAGGTGAGACCTACCCCGCAGGCAGCTGTGCTCCGTGCCCTACACACATTGCTGGTGTGAGCTTTGGCACTGGTCCTGGGCAGCCTTCCGGTTCTTGGGGTGTCAGCATTGCAGCCTGCATGCTTTCTTGGGTTCAGGTGACTCTCGATATCACAGTAGACAGTGTAACTGTGCTGGACAAATCCATATTGTACACAAACAGAGTTATGCATGGAGTGGCTCTTTTAATTAGAATTCGGGGAAGATTTTTAGATTTGTAACAGAAGAGTCAGTGATAATGACATTTGATAGTTCATCAAACCTAATCCCATTAGGATTATCTACTTGCTTCTTTATTTTTACATTTATTTGTGTGTGTGTGTGTGTGTCTGTGTGTGTGAGCGCGCGTGCGTGCTGGACATGGGTACTAGGATTAAAACCAAGGTCTCCTGCAAGAGCAATCAGCGCACTTTACTGCCGAGCCATCTCTGCAGCCTTCTCCTTGTTTCTTGGTTAAAAGAAAAAGGAGAGAAGCTCTGTTAGCAGCATAAGAGATATACTGTGATCCCAATGCTTGGGTTTACAGACGTAATCATGGAATCGTCATTTGTCCCGGGAATTGGCTTTAACAAGTATCCAACCCAGGAGCATTGATACCCGGGACAGTATGTTGGGAAGTGTGAAAAGACCATTAGTCTCCCCCAGCAGAATGGAAGAAGAAGGTTGTCTCTCTGTGACGTGGAAAGGTCATGGTGGAAGGAACACAGAAAAGAAAGTGGCAAGAGAGGTGGCAGAAGAAGACACTTGGCTTTGAAGGGTGCGTAAGATCTGACAGACAGTCCTGAAGAGGAAAGCAAGGTGAAGGTCCACCTTTTACTGACTGCAACAAGTAGGAGCTGATGGGGGTGGAGCAGGACAAGAATAAGTTTTCAGTAGGTGAGACGCTAAGCATAAGAATGCGGCTTAAAACTTAAATTTATTTATGCTTTCAATATGTTAGACCTTTCTGTGTTTCCCAAGTCTAAGCAATTTAACCCTAACCATTTACCATTGTTCTCTAGAGAAATGAGATCTGACCTGTGAGTTCTCGGGTGAGGGCCAGGGATTTAGCCCAGTTGGTAAAGGGCCCTAGGTGACAAGAAGGTGCACACCTGTAATCCCAACACTTGGAAAGGTGGAGACAGGAGGATTAGGAGTTCAAGGACAGCCTCACCTACATAGTTTGAGGTCAGCCTGGGCTACAATAAAGAAAAAGAAAAACAACAAATCAAACAAACAACAGCAACAAAAATCTGCTCAGATGATAGGTACATACACACACACACACACACACACACACACACACACACACAGACAGACAGACAGACAGACAGAGAGTTGATGCTGCTTAGGGCCAAACTCAAGAACATTGAAACAGCAATGCAATTTGCTCTGCAAACAATCTACTGCCCCCTATCACCCTTTCCAAAAGAGATCAGGGCCAAAGGACTTCTCTATCCAACCCCTGTGCACCTGAGCACCCCACACACAAGATGCCACCTCATCCTGGCAGAGAGTCTGGCCTCCTGTTCCACAAGACTCTCTGAAAGATCAGAGAAGCCTCTGGCTCACATTCCAGGTCCAGGAGGTAAAGGACCTGGAGCCCATCCATCTCCAAGTCTGAGATTCTCCATCCTACATCTTCCTGTAGAAGGGCCAGAGAGAACAGCACACACCAGCAATTCTCTCCCCCACACACACACTAGTCCATACTCACGGGCAGCCGTGTTGGCATTTTTCTGGATCAGATATCATAAAACTGAAAAGGAAGGGTGTCAGGAAGGGCTGTACGTGAGGCAGGCGCTTAACCGTTTGATGGGGTTTGCTAAATGCTCGCTCAGGACGGCACACTCTTTCTCTGAGGTAGTCCATCACATAAATGGGTGACAATTAGGATCCCAGCTACCTCTGGCCTGTTCTGCCAACCACCCAATACTACCTGAGAGATACAAGGCAGAGACATTGAAGTTAGGGTCTCCTAGAAAAACCAAGGCTCATCTTCACCTTGGTAGTTTTTATCTGATAGGACTAGAGCTTAAAAACTTAGAAATCCATGCACATGGATCTGTAGTGGTCTCTAGATTGTATGTGTCCTGGTGGAAGAGCCCAACTGTGCACGGCATTTCTTGCTAGGAGTTCAGTTTACCTACGACCTCCCTTTCCATCCCTCTTCCCTCCTCCCCCCTCATATTCTCCCACGATAGGACAAAACTGGTAGGTACCTAAACTTAAGCTCACATCAGGTCTAGGTCCATGACAAGGTGACAAGGCATACGACTTTCACTTATGTAATGTTGAGTTTCCCAAGTCCTGGAGTAGCAGGTGTGCACAGTAACAGGTGTGCACAGTAGCAGGTGTGCACAGTAACAGGTGTGCACAGTAGCAGGTGTGCACAGTAACAGGCAGGCACCACCACACCCAGTTTATGGGGTGCTGTGGGCAGAACCCGGGCCTTCATGCATGCTGGGTGAGCTACAATCCCAGGTCCTAAGCTGTACTTTTAAAGCAAACCCTCAAAACTGGGCATAGTAGGCTGAGGCAGGAGGATTACTCAAAGTAATGTCACACACACACACACACACACACACACACACACACACACACCTGTAAGCCTGGTGTCTCTCCGAGAACTGGCTTTCCAATGGTAGAATCTGTGACACTCCTCCTGATGACCTGGATCACCGTGATTGGCACTAGTCATATTGTGAGCACTGCCATCCTCAAAGGGGCCAGGGTCAGCCCCAAGCAGAGAGGGTAACCATAGCCCAGAGATAAAATTAGGGTAACTTTTCCTGAAGTCAAGGAAGAGAGAAGTCCAAACCCAATCCAAGCACCTTGGCTGTTTCCCTGAAAGGAAGTGATAGGGTCCTGTGGTCACAGGTGTCCTGCTGGAGAGACCCTTTCCTTCACTTCCTCTTCCTGGAAAGCATATGCTGAAAATCTTCTGAACAAGTACTACCAGAGAGTTGCTGCTAGCCAGGCTTGTGCTGTTGGCTTTGCGCCATTGCGGGGGGGGGGGGGGGGGGGGCTTTCTGCTTCCAGATGCTCTTGAACAAAGGAAGCAAGAATTTCAGACCTGTGTCAGTAAATTATCTCTATGGTGAAGGGTCTTTACAACTTGCCTTCAGGTGTTAGTTTAAGAGTGTAGATTTAAAAAAAAAAAAAAGGAATATTTAAAAGAGCTTTAAGGTTCAGTAAAAGGGGGAGCCATAATCAGAATGCATTTTATTAAAAAATTCTATTTTCAATTAAAGGAAAAAAGATTTAATAAGAGGGGATGAGGGGTACCCATCAGGACTAATAGTTAAACCCTAAAAGTTTGTCAGTTTCTAGCAAAGTAATATAACACAGCCAAGGGGATAGCCGTAAGATACGTCCTGGGGTGTCTTGACCCCTTGGATTACAGCCTAGTTCATTCTGATGAATCTAGTAGTTGGAATGTTGGGAAGAGGTTGAGCATTTGCCCTGGTTTAGTTTTCTAAAGTCCCATGCAGGCCACACAATACAGGATAAAAAGGGTCCCTTTTCTGTATCAATTTAACTTTATAATGGGCAAAATGGTGGTCATAAAATATCTTGTCTTGAATGTGTCAGGGCTAGACACAAACACTATGATGTCCAGCTTAGTGGTTATCGTTACCTGTTTAAATACTGGAGAAGTCTCATCCATGACAACCTTGTCTCCAGAAGGGGCTTATCTCGCTGGAATGCAGGTTCTAAACACCACTTAGAAGGCTGAAGGAGAGGAAACAGCGTGTCTACAATAAATATTGTGACCAATTAGGCCTCATCATGGTAATTTCTCTGGTGCTGCAATGTTTGCTTACGAGGTTTTGTAGGGAGATGGGGACCCTGAGACGGTAAGGTTTCGGCCCCATCATGGTGTCGCATGGGAAAGTTGTTACGATGGAGAAGATTGCTTCTTTGCCTGTAAGACCGTCATCTTCATTGCAAAAGACATTGAGAGACCCAACCCAGAAGCGCTGTTTGTCCACATTCTGAAGAGGTGCCCATAACATATCTGCAAGAAAACCCACACATTAATATTGCTTATTTTCCAGTGGGGGTAAATGAGGGTCTCTAAGCCCCTCCTCAGAACAGGCTGGAGTTAAATAACATTGCATGTTTTTCATTTTACTGAGATGAATGCATAGCTATTAAATAACCTTTTAAAGGGTTGGTGTAATTATCTGTAAACAGTAATGTTATATAAAAAAAAAAAAGGTCAAGTTGTCCCGCCATTAGGTGTTTATGGATATAAACCAGATTTATGTTTTCATAAAACAGGAGCTGACTAACTAGATTAACTCGCCACAAACTAAACCAACTGTAGTAATATTTAGACACAATAAAATGCTACCAATTAAAACAATTTTATTTTTTTGTGTCATATTGATTCATAGCACACTCAAATGAGCCAGAGACCCTAAACTCAGAATGGGCTGACAAAAAGACATCCACGACTCAACATTATTACCAACAAGAAGAGCAGTTAAGTGAGATGGCTGTGCAATAGTATGAATATTTAATTAATAATTAGTCATGTAATTTCTCCTCAGGAATTATTATCCCTCAAACTGGTTTGTGAATTTAATTATTAGCAGGCTTTTTGTTTCCATGTCCCCCTCATTACTGTCAGGATTGATGTAACACAAACTTCATTAAAAATTAAAGCGAGAGTCTTAATTACAAGGCTACCCCGACTGAAGTTAGAATTAGCCAAGCCAGTGATGTGCAAATGAGCGCATTATTTAAGAAACATGCTGCAAGTAGTTATGCTAATGTAGAAGGTTCCAGCAGCAGACCTTTTCGCTGGCAGTTGCATATTCATTAAATGCACTATGCAAATTTAATGTAGCAGTCTTAGTAATGCGTTGTTAATTTATTCAGATTTATTGAGTACGACTTGTAAAAAAAAAGTACAAATTTAATTACTCTATCTGGTAGGGATGGTATTAGGAGCTAGCAGAGGTTTAAAATGTTGTGAACTGGATTACTGCAGTTTGATGGAAGACGTGGTATCAAAGGACACAATTTTGATAACTGGGCTTGAAAGAATATTTGATTTACTTATGGAATGATCTAAGAAATCACTGAAATTGCACATGTTCCTTCCCAATAGGGGAGTAAAAAAAAAAAAAGTCTCGGCTGTATTAACTTTAGAGCGAGAGCGGAGCTGAGTCCACAGCTTAATGGTCCTAATGACTCTACGGAGACCAGTAAAGGTTATGGATTGAGAACGGCGGGGAGTAAACTGTCTTTGTGGAAAGTTCATTGGTGGCCGCCAGTGCGGTGAGCGACAGGAAGCCCAGCCTCGCTGTCCCACTAAAGCGGGGGAAGCACTGGGGTGTCCCTGCAAGGCCCTGTCTTCATTTTGGGTGGGTGAGGGTCTGACTTCAGGACGCGGTGTTCTTTCCGAAGGATCCATGAACCACACCCCGACACCCTGGCCACACTGCGGGAGTGGACTATCGGGGACTGTACCTCACACACCTTGCCCCTCAGTCTCTGGAAACCCTGCAGGGTGGTTTTTCTTATTCCCACTGTGCAGGTGAGAAAACTGAGGCCAAGGTGAGAAGAACGCAGGCAGAAATGAGAGCCCGAAC
The DNA here is from genome assembly GCF_000317375.1 of Microtus ochrogaster. NCBI lineage: Eukaryota > Metazoa > Chordata > Mammalia > Rodentia > Cricetidae > Microtus > Microtus ochrogaster. Next base: position 69,651,083 of record NC_022012.1, on the reverse strand, counting down.
TTAAGTGCAGCCGGTGTCCTGGCCAACCCGATTCTGCTCCCCTTCCCCCACCTCACCCTTCTTCCTCTCCCCTTTATTTCTTTGGGGCTCTCTTTCTCCTTCTAACTCTTTGCTGCTATTTCCCTCCCATCTTCCATTTCTCCGTCCTCCCTCTTCTCCGGCTACCTCCCCTCCTCCTTTCTCCCATTCCCTCTCCTCTCCCTCCCTTCTCATCTCCCCATGCTCTCTCTCCTTCCTCTCTCTTCCCATACCCCTCTTCCTCTTCTTTTCCCTCCCTCCTCCTCTCTTTTCTATCCTCCCTCCTCTTCTGCTTGCTCTATTCGATTGCAATCCTTCCCCCTCCTTTTTTCCTCCCCCTAGTCTGTTGCAATCCCACCCCCACCCCCACCCCTGGTTCACTTCTGTAGACACACAGAGATGTGCACATGGAATTTGAAAACCTAAGCAGCTTGACCTTTTTGCTCTCAAAGGACTGCTGCAAACAAGCACACAGGTTAAATGGGAACCAAAGTGTATGCTTGACAAAGCTGTCCATGACCACCTCACCCCTTGGGTAGGAAGAAAGGAAAGCGAGAGTGGACTCCTTAGGCAAGGCTCTGAGATCAACAAGCAAGCAGCTGCTAACTGAGTCAGCTCAAAATACTCTTCGCTTAACTTTTAAGAATTTTATCTATTTTATCACAAAAAAACTTGTCCTGCACATTTTTAATATAATTAACATTTTATTTTGCTTTGGTAGGGGCACTGCCTTAAACTGGTTGATAGTTTGGAAGGAAATCAATATATACTTTGCCAGATCTAGGAACAAAGAGGCCAAATTATGGTTATGAGCCATGTTGAGTGCGTAGTCCTCAGCTCCCACCTTTGGAGGTATTCCAAGCTCTCTGACACAAGCAGACTGTCTGACTTGCATAGATTCACCTGCAGTCCTATGGATCAAATGGTTAAGTCCAGCAGCACACCTTAAGGTAAACCTATGAACTGGTCATATTGAAAGGTGATGAGTGTAAAAAGGTCTTTCTACATAATTAAAAAAAAAATCAGTAAAGCAGGGCTTCTGGTTTCTCTCATTATATTCTTCTATCTCGTGCCATTAAAGCCTGGGCTCTGGGAAGGGCTTAGCTGCAGTCACTTCTTTCCAGACTGCTGCCTATTGATCTATTTATGCATAACTTTTGGCTTTGGATAGTGTGCATCATACTCACACACACACACTCTCTCTCTCTCCATGTCTGCATGCATGTTCGTGCCACTGTGTTATGCACTTCTGGAAGGCAGAGACTGACCTTACTTGTCTCAGGGGAGGAACAGTGGTATACTGGCAAATTCTTAACAACAGAATCTCTTTAAAATAAGGCTCTAGGGCTAGGGAAGAGGCGTGGTCAGTAAAGTGCTAGGTCATGTAAGCACGAAGGCCTGATTTTGATCCTCAGAACACATATAAAAAAGTTGGGCATAGTGGCACATGCCTTTAATGCCAGGACTCGGGAGGCAGAGGCAGGTAAATTCCTGTGAGTTCGAGGTCAGCCTGGTCTACAAGAGATAGTTCCAGACAGGCTCCAAACCTACAAAGAAGCTCTGTCTCAAAAAAAAAAAAAAAAAAAAAAAACACAACAACAACAAAGTTGGGCATGGTAGGATATGCTGTTAAACCCAACACTGGACACTGGAGAGACAGATGCACTCAGATCTATGGGGCTCACTGGCCCGGCAATCTAGTCCAACTGGCAAGTTCCAGGCCAATGAGAGGTCAATCAAATAAAAGCCACTCCAGACATCATTCGCAAGCAAGAAGAACGAATTTTAAGGATGGAGGACGAAGTGAAGACAATGATCTAAACAGGCATCGATAAGAGGGAAAAAATCAGTAGCATATTCCCCAAAAGGCCAGGATACCTTCAGGAGGTTAAATCTGAGAAGCTATAGTGTTGAGAAAGTAGAGGTAAAATCTATCAAATGAAGTTAGAGAAGACAACCTCTCACACTCATAGGAAGAGGTAGGCTCCAAATCCATGCAGAGGCATGCAGAACTCCAAACAGACATGAACAGAGAGAGACTCTTCACCAAGACCTAGTACAGTCACATCCCTTAATCCAGGTGTGATGACATAGGACTATAATCCTTCCACTTGGGAGGTGTAGGCAGAAGGATCAGGATAGCCTCAGCTACATAATGAGTTTGAGGTAGCCTGGATACATGAGACCTTGTCATAAAACAAGACAATCTATGGATTTACCTTTATTCCTTCCAGGAGCGGTGGTCACTTTGACACGCCCAGATGGGACCTGAGGCTGTGGGCTAAGCCATTTACCCAAGAAAGAGGAGAGGTTAGCAGCTTAGAGCTCAGGTAGACACCCCCACACTTCCCCTGTCCTGGGATGTACAGTGTGAATTACAGGACACTTGGAGAGTCCCATTTGTTCATCATTCTTCCGTTGGATCTGTGAGTACAGAATCTTTTAGAATGAAATTTCCCAAGAGAAATGAAAACAAGAGTCAATCCCTGCCTGCACTACAGCCACCGTGCTAAGAACTTTAAATGCTTCATCTCACACCTACTCCAAACAGTGCCATGAGGTTAAAAAAAAAAAAAAAAAAACAAAACACCATTAGTCCCACTGTAGAAAGAACACCAAGGTACATAACTCAGAGGAGACCTTACAACTGATTTAAAAAAAAAAACAAAAACAGAGCAAGGCCCCACAGAGTGTTTCTGACCTAAGCCCAAGTGTTCAAAGCTGACTACATCTGGCATGATGTGACCATTGGTTTGAGGAACAAGGTTGGTATCAAAAATAGTGTCTGTTGACTTGATATAAGCTAGGATCATCCGGGAGGAGAGAACCCTAATTAGAAAATGCTTCCATCAGAGTGGCCTATAGGGCATTTTCTTGATTAATGATTCATGAGGAAATCCTCAGCCCACTGTGAGTGGTGCCATCTATGGGCAGGTGGTCCCAGATTGTATAAGAAAGTAGGCTGAGCCAGGCGGTGGTGGCACACGCCTTTAATCCCAGCACTCAGGAAGCAGAGGCAGGTGGAATCTCTAGGAGTTCAAGGCTGGTGTGGTCTGCAAGAGCTGGTTCCAGGACAGGCACCAAAGCTACACAGAGAAGCCCTGTCTCAAAAAATAAAAAAAGAAAGAAAGCTGGACAAATGCAAACCTTTGGGAGCAAGCTAGCAAGCAGCACCCCTTCATTGCTTCTGCTTCAGTTCCTGCCTTAAATTCCTTCCCTGACTTCCCTGTGTGAAGAAGTCACCTGCTTTTGAACAGTGCTTCATCCCTGGACCAGAGAAACAAACTAACAGAGTGTCCCATTGTATCCAGCCTTTCTAAATGTCCCTGAGGAAAGGACTCAGGTGGGTCCTTGTTAATTGTAGAACTTTCCAGAACTATCCAGTCGTTATGGAGCTCTGGAAGTCTGGGGCAGAGCACCAGAATTTGTATTTAACGAGTTCATTGTTCTCAATGGGAAATTCCCAGGAGCCCAAGTGGACATGGAAGACACTGGTTTTGGTGTCTATTCTCACCACAGTGGGAGTCCTGGTTTTAATCTACCCCAGAATATCTGATCAAAAATAAGTCAGAGCTACATGGACAAACAGACACGTAAGGAAGTGTCATGGCTTGCACCCAAAATGGTCCCATAGACAGGGAAATTGAACATTTGGTCTCCAGCTGGTGGTGATATTTTGGAGAGCATCTGGAAACTAGGAGGTGGGGTTCAGAGGACATAGTCACCAGTAGCCTGCCTTTGATGCTTATGTCTGGTCCTCACTCTGATTGCTGTCTACCATAAAGTGAACGACTCCCTCCTCCACATCTTCCCACCACCATGATGCTCTTTCTCAAAGCAGATCTTGCATCAACAGAGCCAATGACAGAAACCTTGGCAACAAAGAGCCAAAATAAATCCTCTTTCCTTTAGGGTGTCTCTGCTGGCTATCTTGTTATAGCCATGATAAAAGTAACTGGTCCAGGAGGTGAAAGGTTCAGAAGCTCAGAGTCCTAGTGAGTTATGACTAATAAGATTCCCCTGAAGACATCCACAGTATTAAATCTTGAACTGGTCCTTCCAAATTTCTTCAGCCTCGATGGTCTGCTCTGCAATGGGGAGAAGTGTGAAGAGCAAGTGAGCTCTAACCTGGCAGAGTCCAGACACAAGAACATACGATCTCTGGCCCCACACTGCCTGCTTCACATCTAAGCCATGCCTCTTGCTCTCCATGTGCTTTCCAGTAAGTTAACTGACCTTTCTGGTGCCCTGCTGCCTCATGTCTGAATATAAAAGTAGAACCTGCCTCCTAGGGTGGTTGTGAGGATTTACCATTGAGTAGCTGGCTCGGTGCTAGTGGATTGCCCCTATACTAGGGACTTTGCTTCTGGAAAATTCTAATGTGTGTGATTCTCTCCACTCCCCACCCCCACAAATAATAGAATGGGACCAAGCCAGGTTCTTGCTCATGATCATGTGAGACTGTCTTGTTTCAGGAGGAGGAGGAGCAAAGCAGTGGCCGCCACAGAAAGAGTCATTTCAATCCTTGACCCTCATTGCTCTCGATGTGGAGGGCGCAACCCACTCCAAACCCACAGAGGAAACTGTGCACAATTCATTCCTCCTCTCTGAGCCTTGCCCCGTCATCAGCAAAAGATTCCAGCTCTGAAAGCATGCAATTCAATAAAAAAAATTCTCTTTAACCTCACCTTCAAATGTCAGTCCCTTGGCTGAAAATTCCGGGAGAAGGACAAATCACCAGGGAGACAGGTCACTGTGACTTTCCACACAGTAACTAACCTTTCTGCTTAAGACCCCTCGGCCGTATGGATTGCCTAGTGTTCGCGGTTTTGCCTGGCTCATCCTCGTGAAATGATGGTCCTGATCATGAATTCTAATTGGAACAGGATCCCCCGCAATTTATTCCTAATAACTCAGAGAAGCAGACATGTTTCCAGGAATAAATTGAGATGGATTCTATTCCAATTAACGGTTTGACTCAGTTAAAGTGCGGTTAACCCGCTGCAGTCCTCAGATCCTCACCCAGCTCGCAGGTGGGAAGTGGCTGGACCAGCGAGCATCCTCTCAACACGGCCACCCTTGTAGTGCCAGGGACGAGAGTCTGTCTTCTCCACCCCGGGTCTTGCCCCATATTGGTCTTTGGAGCCACGCTGTCTGTTTTCAAAAAAAAAAAAAAAGTTCTCAAACAGATTGCACCAGTTAATCAGAAGTACAGGCTGCTTTCATCTTATTCGGATGGAGTCTACGTCAGGTTTGTTTTACGCGCTGGCCGGGCTAGAAAGCCCAAGATCCATGAGACAGGTCAGCAGGCTAGAAACACTAGGTTGCTCTTAGGACTTCCGTGCCACATTATTTATTTATATATGTGTTTATGTAATTATTTATTTATTTGCGTGAGTGTGTGCGTGGTGGGGGGAGGGGCACGTGGGCCACAGCACATGTGTGGAGGTCAAAGGACAACCTCATAGAAACCTTTCTCTTCTTCCACCTTTATGTGGCTTCCAGGGATCAGACTCTGGGGTCGAGCTTGGTGGCAAATGCCTTTATCACTGGGTCATTTCACATGTTCTGTGACATAGTCTTGATGCAGACTAACTCCTTTGGGGTTGCTCTTAAGGTCTTCTCCTGATTAGATGAGAGCCAACCACATAATTGGTATTAGCCACCTTATTATAAAGCCATGTTTATGGCCTCAACATTAATGACAACTATATACCAACATCTAGGCCAGGGTTTGACTAAACAACTGGGCACCACATGATTGCCAATCACATAGTCACGGAATATAAATTTAATGACCAGAAGGAACTTGCCTACAGTAGAGACCTTTTAAAGGTGGAGAGGCCATAAAGCACAACTTGGGGTTATCCAGTGTCATCTGACAGGATGACAGAATGCCTACCGTAGGACACCCACATCCCATGTCCTTGGGTATGTCTTTCCCAAATCAGGAATATCTATATTGTATTGAGCAAAGGCAGGGCCTTCTTTTTGACAGTGTAGATATATCATGGAAATCTCTAAGCCTACAGATGTCAAAGCCATAGGTTCCTATAAAGCAGAAGGTAAATATTTAGGATGGAGTGGCCAGCCCCATGGGCACACTCAGGAGATTCCGACCAAAATAAAGCCGTAGGAGTTCCATTTCCTCTGGGCAAACAGGAGGAAGAGATGATATGAAATTGATGTGTGTGGGAAGCAGAGGGATGGAGCATTTACATCTATTTAATTAAGGAACGCGTTGTAACCTCTATTTACTTCTCTTTAATTAAGGAATTGCTCATTTTAGAGGCGGTGTCATGCTGGGCCTTCTACTACTTCTGTGATTCAAAGCTCATCTAAGGATGTGTGGGAAACAGTTTGGTGATCTTAGCTCAGTCTCTAATGGTGAAAGCTTCATATTAGAAAGCCAATAAACTACGTTGCCAGACCTGCAGAAAGAGAACCAAGGGACTTATCAAGAAAATGATCTGTTCCAGGCACAGGAGGTCATCTGTGTGAAGGTATGTTATTCTGCGGTAATTCTGACCAAAATTCAGAAACACAATGGATTCCTCGTGGAATATTTGAAGAGAAATAAAAAGAGTCAAGGAAAATGAATGGAATGTTATAGGCTCTTAAGAGAGATAGGATTTATTTAGCATATTAAGCAAGCTAAAAATGTCGCCTAGCACAGACAATTAAACATGCCCACACACAAAGCAAGGAAGTTTGAGAGAGACAAACACAAAGGGCCAAGTCTTCACACATGCACATTATGAACATTTACATACATGGCAGCGTGTGTCTTGGTAACGATTCAGTATTCTCCTCAGAGAAGGTGTTTCATACCAAACATGATTCATTGTTTCAACTGACATCTTAGCCATTTCGACATTGTCCTGGGAAATGCCCCTTATGTTCTGTGAGTCACAGTTAAGCAGAAAAGGACAATGGATAAAGAGATATTAGATAAAGAAGGAGGAGGATTGCAGGATGGCTGGTAAATCTAGAAGGTGCCCAGTGTCTGAGGAGTTTAGTATCTCCATCCGGCCAACATGCACAATCAAATTTCTACCTAGATCCTCCATGGCTCCATCACTGTTGAACACAGTGTGTGCCAAAGCCTTAGCTGGCTAAAGGAGCAAAGCAAATCTGGGTACCAGCATTTTGTATAGTGAGTCTATTAACCCCAAATACAGAGAGAGAGAGAGAGAGAGAGAGAGAGAGAGAGAGAGAGAGAGAGAGAGAAAGTGCACAATGACAGACTAAAGAAAGGATTTCCATCAAGCCCATCTTGGTGAACCAACGAGATTTGGGGCTTATTTATTACAGGAGTCTGGGGGACCTGAGGAACTACCCGCAGTACTGAAAATCTCTCACACAGAACCCAGAAAAGTTGCATCTCTGGGTCAGTCTAACAACTAGCATGCAGCTAAACACTCAAGAATTTAATCCCTCTCCCTTTAATCCCAGCTATCAGGAGGCAAAAGTGGGTGGATCTGAGTTCAAGGCCAGCCTGCTCTACACAGTGAGTCCTAGAACAGCTAAAGCTACACAGAGCAACCCTGTCTCAAAAAAAACAAAAACAAAAAAAAAGCAACTCAAAACAGAAACAATCCTCTCTCCCCTGTCAGTTTGCACCTACAGATGCTCCAGAAGCCTAGTGAATCTCCAGAGTGTCTCGTGCCTTTCATGATGTTTGTGATTTCCCCCACCTTCCCTTCCAGGGAGTGTTAAGATATGCTGGAGACAGATACACAACACAGGCCCCTCAGTGTCCTCTCTTCACCTCCAGAGGGCATAAGTACATTTTAAAATAGGGGTCCATCCTTTATGAGGTCAAATCAGAGAGTGGAGTGGCCCCATTGCTCCAAATATTGTCCCAGTTGCTGATTCTTTATGGGTGTATCTACATTTGAACTACTCTACAGCAGGGGCTATATCTGCGACCTAGGAGAGCAGTTCCTAATGTTTTATCAGCAGTCAGCCTAGCATGAGTACAAGATTGAAGTGAGAGAAATGGACAAATGCTTCCCCCCCTCATCCAGTTGATATTCCCCTTTTAAATAAATAAATCTTTTTTTTAAAGATTTATTTATTTATTTATTATGTATACAGTATTCTCAGTACTCTGCCTGCAGGCCAGAAGATGGTTGTGAGCCATCATGTGGTTGCTGGGAATTGAACTCAGGACCTTTGGAAGAGCAGGTGATGCTCTTGACCACTGAGCCATCTCTCCAGCCCCTCCCCCTCACTCTTAAACTCTCTGTATACTCCCTCTCTTTTTAGCTTCCCTCTTCTCCCCAATTCCCTATGTATCTGAGACCCAGAATTTTATTAAGGTCATCAGAAAGTTCCCCCCATTGCCCAAGAAGTCTTACAGATTTACATGGCTCTTGCCAACCCTTCTTCCTCTGAAGGCCTATATTCCCTTAATGACTTATTTCCTTAATGGTAAGAAGTGTGCAATACTACCTGTCTTTCAAAAATACGTGCTTACCCAACAAGAGGCTGATTGCTGTGTGTGACTCACCCGCGAACATTCTCTTCGTGACACCCTAACAAAGGCACAGGTCCACATGCATGACAGCTGGTCCATAAGGGACCCTTTCAGTGATGGCACTCGGTGGCAGATTCAGTGTTGGGATGTAATGGACATGTCTGTAGGGAGTTTCTAGATGGGATTAATTGAAATCAGAAGACCTCATGTTTAAGGTGCCATTCCACGGGCTGAGTGAAAAGGAAGAAGCGATCCGAGCACCAGCATTCTTCCCGATTGCAGATACAATGTGACCAGCTGCCTCCTGCTTCCGCCATCGTAATGATGGGGTTCCTGGTACTACCAGATACCTATTGAATGAACAATTGAATAACTTGACGTTTGGAATGCAGTGTTTTACCATGGAATCTAGCCCACACCAAGAGTGCACATTAGTGTTTCTGGCTACATAGATGTTTGCAAAAACTCTTCTTTGTTGAGGGCTTGAATTTAAATGCACTTATTATCTAAAGACTTTGGAGTAGAAAGTCAACTCAAGATGTTGCTGGTGTTTGGTGGTTTCTTGTTTGTTTGTTTGTTTGCTTGCTTTCCTCCCCCCCCTCGAACCTGTTACCTTGAGACACGAGGGTAGATATGGCAAGAATAAAGAGATAACTAAGATTTGGCTCCCACCCAAGAACTTAAAGTCCACTGGCCAAGTTCATTGAAGACACAAGCACATGACACAGTGCAGACTGTGGTGTGCCATAAGGGGGAAGAATAAAGCAGGTGTGGCCTGGAATTTCCAGAAAGTTTTGACGGAGGTCATCTTGGGAAAAGAAAAAGACCAGCTGCCCCATGTTTCTGAAGCCACATCTTCCTTCCTGTCCTGTATCCTCTTGAGCTAAGACGAAATATACCGTTCCCCCCTAAGTCAGCCGTTTGGTCATGGCAACCAAAAAAGTAACGGAAACACCTTTATCCCCCACCCTTTCCCTGACCACTGTGGCTGAAGGGTTAGAAAATGCTTCTTTTACCATCTGTTTCACTTAGCTGTTGATAGATCAACCAGGAGTGACTCAAAGTCTGGATGAGACCATCTTCGTCTCCATGCTGCTGCTGCTGCTGCTGCTCACACCTGCCATGGAGTGGTCGTCCCCCAAAGAGTTCCCAAATTCACAGCATCCAGATCTGGGCCCAGGGCACTCTCTTTACCCGAGGGAGTCTAGGCAGTTGGGTGGGGGTGGGGTGGCCCTGGTGACAGTCCCTCCTCTGGGTAATTATCTCTTTGCCGTGAATAATGGGGCTTCGGCTCTATGTCGGATTCCCTGATGAAGATGGAACTATTTAATCAGGTCTGGTTGCTCATCTCATCATCTCCTCACGTCACACCCTTCCTGACGAGTTCATCAGCTGGAAGAAAAATTGATGACCTCGTTAGTTCTGCACACTGGTTCACTTAGGACAAATTGGAGTTTGAGGATGTTGCTTGACTCTGTTCATGGGGCGGGGGACAGGCACTCACTCTCTGAAATGTTTGGATAAACCATGCCCTTGGTGCTTTATGTGGCAAGGTTGCTTGGCAAGTGTCTGTTTGATAGAGTCTTTTCTAGTATCAACACTCCTCTCGGTGCCGAGGGCAGCTTTGCCTTTCTTCTATCCTCTCCTCCAATTCTTTGCCCCTGTCACACACTGCTATTTACTGAAAGTTTATCACCCTCCATGGCCAGTGTTGTAGCATCACTGTCTCTTCATCTAGAAAGCATTCTGTGTTATCATCCAGCTTATCTGCTGGGATCCCAAGGGAAGGCCTGGAGACCCAGGAATAAATCAGGACCATGGAGAGTACCTCGAGCCGCTCAAACTATTAAAGGCTCCTGTATACTTGGATCCACAGAAGCAAAAGGTGTGGTGAATTCTGGCACTGTCTGGGTGGCCTAGATGGTCAGAGTTCAGTGACCGAGGAGGATGGATGATAGTGATCTCAGGACTGGGGGACAGGTCGAAGGCTCATGGTGTTGGGAAATGGCCCATCCTCCCTTCTTCAAATATTCTTCTTTGGTCCCCTCTAATCTCATTCTATCCTCCAGGCAAAACCATAAAGGCTACTAGAAAGTCTTTCTGGTCCTCATCCTGTTACCATTCCCTCATCTCTGTGTCAACTTCTTTCTCAAATGCACCATCAATGTTGTACTCAGCACAGTATGACGGTTCATGGAGCTCTAGAATTCTCCTGTCCAGAGAACACTCGAGGGGACAGAATCTGGTCTTCCTTTCTGTATTCTCAGGCCAAGCAGATCATAACTCATTATCAGTCAAATGAAAGAATTCTAGAACATCAACTTGTGGTAGAGGGCTGTGGCCACAGAAAAGGAGTGGCCATGGACCCACCCAGCAAGCCTCAATGTCCCATGAGGAGTAGGCTGATGGCCAAGTTTCAACTCTGGCAATACTGGCAGAGTGGAGTGTAATTCAGAGAAACTGAGGCAGAAGGCCAACCCCATGGCCTGGAACAGTACTGAGCCTTGGGCTTTGAATGAAAATTGTTTTCAAAGTTGCTGAAAATTGTTTCATTTGATGCTGAATGAAGCCAAGCCCTGGACAGGTAAATGATAGAACCCAGGACTGCAGGAGCCTCATAAGGTGACCATGTCAGGCTATGGTAAGGAAACATGAAGTAGCTTTAAAGATTAAGAAATGTGAGACTGGGACATACCTTAATCATCAGTAAAGTCTTTGCCTTTCCAGCCTGAGAACATGAGTTCAAACCCCAGGACCCATGTTAATAACCCAGCATGGTTGCCCATGTTTGTAATCCAGACATCAGAGAGGTGGACATTAAAGCATCGCTGGGCCATTTTGGCCAAACAGTGAGCTCCAGATAAAAATGAAAGATCCTTTCCAAAAAAACAGGATGGGCCCAGGTTTAGCAGCATTCGCTTTTTATTCCAGCACTCAGAGGCGGCAGAGCCAGGTGGATCTCTGTGAATTGGAAGCTAACCTGGTCTACACAGCAAGTTCCAGGACTAGAGAGCTACCTGTCTTAACAAACAAACCAAAGCAACAGAAACAAGTTTGCGAGCCACTGAAGGAGGTACCCAACGTGGACCTCTGGCCTCTGTGTCTGTGTACATAATCATACATATATGTATGTGTATACATGACACAAAGATCAGGAGGTGTAAGGCAGTGCATGTCGAACACAGACCACTTTGATGGATATTACTATTTTAATGAGATGTTCACTGGCTTCATGCCAACATTCGTTCAGTAGACATAGAATGCAAATCATAAGCCTTGCTGCTGTCTCCTGTGTGGGGGTGTACGGATGCACCCACAAAGGGATGCCAGGGCCACGGTTTGGTTTCCCAAGAATAAAGCTGCAGCTTCTACCAGGATTGTTAGAGATGTTTCTTTAACACTCAGAACAAAAGCCTGACATCTGGTTGCATAACTTCCTTGGGAATTTCAAGGGCTTTATTCAGAGCCGATTAGGCCCACCTGTTCTATCTCCCCCCCCAACACACACACACCAACAGGAGCAGCTTCCACAAAAGGCTTACGTAAGGCAGGCTCTGCCAGCGCCTAGTCCCTGAACCACTCACCCTGCCCGGCCTCCATCTAGAAACATGCAGACAGGAAAGGCTTGGCCAGTCTCCATTCCCTTTCTGATAAGCTGACAAGTAAAGATTTATTTGACTCACATCTTGGAGCTGGGGCTCACACTCTGATGCATTACGGCAGTTCCTGTTCATGGCACCCCAACCCTAAAGCACACCTATATCTAGGCAAATGTGATAGACCTGGAGGTCTTTCTACCTTGCTTTGTTTGTGATGATCTCTTATATGAATTTGTGTGTGTGCACGTGTCTGTGTGAACATGAATTGTATACATGCACATTCATGCATGTACTCGTGTTCATGTGTGCACATGTATGTATGTGCAGAGGTCAGCGGAAACTTGTGTGTCATTCCTCAGGAGGCACACCTCCTTGCTTTTCTGAGGCAGGGTCTCTGCTAGCCTGGAACTCACCCACCAGCTAGGCTGGGCTGTCTGGCCAGTGAGCCTTAGAAGCCCTCCTACCTGTTTCCACCTGCCCAGCTTCTCAATAGCACACGACAGTGGACATTACACAGTGTCTAGCAGGGAAAGCCCAACCCAAGAAGCAGATTTACGAGACTTGAAATGTATACATTTTGGAAGAACCTTACAAAAAATACAAAATAGCAGATATAAAATAGCAACACAAATGTATATACTTATTTGCAATTATAACATAAATAAATAATAAATTTTGCTTCAGCAAATGCCATGATGATCACAAAAACCTGAAAAACATACTCATTAGACCAATTATTATATAATTGGCATAATTCTATAGTACATTTCCCCAAATGTGTTTTAGTTGCAAATAATAGCTGCCTTTACAAAAAGGTTTATTTTTACCTCTGTGTGTGTGTGTACACATGTGTGTGTGCACACATGCACGTGGGCCTGTACAAGTTTATGTGCACCATATGTGTGCTGGCACCCAAAGAGGTCAGAGGACACCAGAGCCCTGGGAACTGGCGTCACAGGCAGTTGTGAGCAGCCTGATGCACTCCCAGGCTGAGCACAGTGCTGTTTCTTCTGAGAGCATCAAATAGAATTATTTTCCTCTGTATTATTCTGAGGGTTACAAGTGAGTTTTTATATTGCAAATTCAAATCTCTTTTATCTAATATTAATTCTTCTCCCAGGTTTGAGTTCTTTGATAAAAGCTTCCCAGAATGCACCCTGTGTGTTTCAGGGCTGCATCATTCTGCAGGGCTTGGAAGAATCGGCTCCTCACACTCAGAGATGTTGTTTGTACTAATCCTTTAGCGTTACCGTTTGTCCATTTCAATCTATCTGTGAATGAGTGATTTAAATAGTGAAATGGTCAGGACTCTCTCAGTTGCAATGATGGACAGATGCCATCACTCTTGGGTAACTTGCAGAGAATGAAGGGGAAACGGCTGTGGCTCACACAACTGTGATGTCCAAGTTGGCTTCTGAGTTCAAACACAGTTGAATTCAAGGGCTTAGGAGTTGGTGATGTCTTTCCTTCGGTCTCCAGCTCTTCCTCTTTAGAGGGGCGGTAAGACAAACAGCAGGCTGCCATTCCAGGCTTATACTGTCATAGCTACAATTTAAACAGGAAGTGACCTGTCTTACTTGATGCATTCTGCTAAGCACAGCTGAGAGACTGGGATTAACTTTGTCTTGGTCTCAGAACCATGGCTTCTTCTGTAGTAATTGCTATGGTAAATCATCGAGGGGCAGGGGATTAGGCCTCATCCTCTGTATCTATTTATTCTTCAATTCTCATAACTGGAATAGGAGATTTTCCCCAAAATGTACAAGAAGGCGTCCTAGATAAATAAAAACACACGTGTCCCCTTCAGAGGTAGAGCTGAACATCACTAACTGGTGGAAATAGTCTTCACAAACCTTCACGTTCTTCCTGGCTTCCAAGGTTTCAACAATTACCCCAGCAGTGCAGAAGTCACTTAAAGCTAGCCTGCACCCAGCATCTTTGATATTACATATTGCTGCTATATTTCAGGTAGGCTCTTGTGTGTAATTTTCTCACCAAACACCGTCCGAGGCTGAGATTTATGTTGAGTGGCAAGAGGGGAAAGCTGTTCTCAGCAAAGGAGGGAGTCAGATGGCCACGGAGTGATCTTGTGGGGCTTTGGAGCGTGGATGGATGGCCCTTTAGAGCTGTTCCACTGAGGTGAGGGGCTCTAGCCCTCTTTGGTCACCTATTGAACAAGAGTGGTTCTATGGTTGACGCTGGTCCTGGAGAGGACTCAGCTGTGAGCCATTGAGGGCCAGTGGTCCCAGCAGCTGGAAAAGTGGATTGCGTGGTCCTGAAGGGAAATCCAATAACACCACACTGTATCCACTCAGGTCAGTTCCTGAGTAGCAGAAGTGAGACTCATGCAATCCCAGTGTTTGAATCCCTCAGGCAAGTGTGGAGCAGGCGGAGCCTTAGATGTGCTGCTACGTGCTGCTTCCTTTTCATGTGCTCGCGTGTGTGCATGTGTGTGCACAAATGGAGGCGAGAGTTGATAACAGGTGTATTTCTAGATCGCGTCCCACTTTATTTTTTTAAATTTTGAGACAAGACCTCTCACAGAACTGGCTGCCAATAAGCCCCAGAGTTCCCCTGTCTCTGCCTCCTCAATAGTGGAATCTTAGGCAAGCATCACTACATCTGGCTTTTAAGTGGGTGCTGGGGATCAACTGCATCCATTCTTCGTTCCTTGCCAGCTCCTCAGCACCCTAATTCATTTCTAATGAACAAGGTGACTTCCCATTCAGGCTGAGCCACTCGTGTTTTTAAAGCAGAGGTGGCAACTGGCTCCCAAAGAGTTACATCTGGAAAGCTGGCTGAGTCTTGCTGGACTACGATTGCTTTTAAATTTTTATTTACTTATTTATTTTTCTATGCTTGCGTGTTTTACCTGCATGTATATCTGTGTACCATATGTGCCTGGTGCTCACGAAGACCAGAGAAGTGTGTCATATCTCTTGAGACTGGAGTTCCAAACAGTTATGAGCAGCTATGTGAGTGCTGGGAATTGAACCTGGGCCCTCTAGAAGAGCAAGCAACGCTCTTAAGCACAGAGCCATCTCTCCAGTCCCCTGGATCCAGGTTTAATTGCTAGCACCCATATGGTAGCTCACAATCATCAATAGTTCCAGTCCCAGAGGAGCCAATGACCTCTCTGGCTTCCTCTGGCACCATGCCCACAGCTGGTACACATGCATGCCCGCAGGTGGTACACATGCATGCCCACAGCTCGTACACATGCATGCCCACAGCTCGTACACATGCAAGCTCACAGGCAAACACTCCTATGCATGAAATAAAAATTAATATATATTTAAAACTTTAAGCCAATACTTAAAATCTGGGAATTTTGCCCATAATCAAATCTTAATTTCTCCATCTCTTGAAGAACATCAATAAATAAAACAAAATGGAACAAGGAAAAAGATGATCAAACCATGCAAAGATGTGTTCCTGGCCCACTCAGCTCTAGCCAGACAGCAGCTGCCTCCAGCTCCTCCCTCTCCCACGCTGGCTGACATAGCTACCGCTGCCCCCACTCACTTGTTTCCTGCCTGCGTCTGGTAGCATCTAACCCTGGTTATAAATCAGCTCTTCTGCCTGGTGCTACTGGGCATCCAGTGCAAGCCATTGGCAGAAAGGAAGGATTAAAGGTGGGGCACCCTCAAGGGAGGAGTGAGAAAGCCCAAGGTTTTCCATAACATCATGGTTCTCAAAAAAGAGAAATTAGGCTTTATTGTCTTGGTCAGCTTCACTGGCAAGCTGACACCTCTGCAATACTCCCCTAGTTTCATTTCTGTTTCTCAGATTAAAAAAAAAAGTCCTTATCAAGAGCAATGTAGGGGAGAAAGGATTTATGTGGTTGACCGTCCCAGGTTATAGTCCATCACGGAGGGGAAGCCGAGGCAAGAAGGCAAGCAGCTTGTCACATCACCTTATCAAGCAGTCTGTCACATCACCTTATCAAGCAGCTTGTCACATCACCTTATCAAGAGCAGAGAGAACAGAAAGGCATCCTTGCTTTCTTCCTTGCTCTCACCTCATATTCTTCTCTCTTATACTATTCCGGACCCCTCCCCCTACCTCAGGAATGGTGCCGCCCACAGTGGGCTGGGTCTTCCTATAGCAATTAACAACAAAGACACAAAGACGATCTCTCATAGACATGCCCAAAGGCCAACCTGATCTAGAGCATTCTTCCTTAAGACTCTGTTCCCAGATAGTTCTTGGTTGTGTCAAGTCAACCATCAAAACCAAGCACCACAAATGTGTTGCGGTTTGTGACTGAGATGGTCCAGATTGTATCCACAGTCACCTTTCCCCCTGGTTACTCATCTGTTGCCAAGAGGAGATGCAGAAAAAGCCCCTCTCCTCGGGGGCTGTGGATGCTGTCAGGTAAAATTGTAAGATGAGCCCCTCAGAGCCTTCTGTTTGAAACAAACAACAACATCACAATTTCAGAACCTTTTCCTCTACTGGTTGCCAAGGCTGATGGGAGCTCATGGCACCTACCTCTGAAAGAAGTTTGCTTCAGACTCAGATAGGTAAAAAAAAAAAAACCCAGACGGGAAAGGATAAGAATTGCCCTCTCCAGATGCAGAGACCCGCAGGCAGACAGCAGGTGGAGCTCAGCAATACTGTAAAAAAGGAGGATAGAGGAGTGTGGAAGCCAGAGTGGTCAAGGACACCCCAGGAAGGCTTACACAGTGAATAACCTGAGCTGGCACTGAACCAACAACCAGGGAGCCTGCATGAGACTGCCCTAGGCACTATGCATATATGTCACAGTTATGTAGCGTGGTCCTCTTATGGGACTCCTAATAGTAGGAACAGGGGCAGTCTCTGACTCTTTGACTGGCTTTTGGGACCCTGCATGTCGTACTGGGTTACCTTGCCCAGTCTTAATACATGGGAGGTGCTTAGTCTTATTGTAATTTGATATGCCATGTTTTGTTGATACACATAGGAGACCTCTCCTTTCCTGGATGGAGATGAAAGAGGAGGGGATGGGGGCAATGGGGAAGAGGGACCTGGAGGGGAAGATTAGGGAGGCCTGTGGTCAGGACGTAAAATCAATAGAAGAATTTAAAAAATGGAAAAGAATTCGCCTCTTAGTTGGGCAGTGGTGGCGCACACCTTTAATCCCAACACTTGAGAGGCAGAGGCAGGCGGATGACTGTGGGTTCGAGGCCAGCCTGGCCTACACACTAAGTTCCAGGACAGTTAGGAATACACAGAGAAACTCTGTCTCAAAAGAAAATAAAATAGTCTCTCCAGAGCAGCAGAGGGACTGTGGAGGTAGACAGAAAATGAGGAGCACATTTTCTCAGTAGACTATGACGCCAGCGTCTCCTTGGTTATATTCTTGCCACTGCCATGAACTTGTCCAGTAGGCTAGGTGGAATGGTGGCCTCTCAGTTCTGAAGTTATGAGTGTGGTCCGCCACACCTGGCTGTTTAAAACCCAGTACTGGGGCTGGAACTCGGGTTCTTGTGTTTGCAAGGTGAGTACTTGCAAGGTGGGCTATCTCCCCAGTCTGTCTTACTAATTTTAAGACTCCCAAGGCCTTCATCCTGATTGCTAATTTAATCATGCTTGCCATCAGTCATGTCTTCTGACTTCAATAAATAATAGGCTTAAACTACAGAACTGCTCGTACGTGGGCGGAATCTTCCTCCCTGAGCTGAGGGTGGAGCAGCTGAGCCCTCCAGGACTTCATTACACTGAGTACTCACCCTGCTCCACAGAGGGCTGCGTTTCTGCCCCCACCCCATGCCTCCTCTTGGCACATTACTTCCGGTAACATATACATTTCTTAATTTAATGGGTTCATTAGTCTGTTATAGCTTTTCCATAGCTAGAGTAGGCCTGAGCAGTGATGAATGGTTTACCACGAACGTAGCTTAAGGGTAGGTCTTCAGAGATGGCAGTAGCACCTGAATCAGGAAGGCCCGAGGGCTGGCAGTGGGGAGGGGAGAAGGAAGGACATTGGGCTCACCAGAGACTTTCCTCCCCTGGGTCTCCTGACTCAGAAACATTAAAAAATCTAATGCGGCTTTATTCTCCATCCTCCTCTAAGCCTTAAACGCCTGTCTTTGGGGCATGGAGTGTAATAGACAGGGGCTTTAGGACCAGTTTCTCTGAGAAGCAGCCGGTGTTCAAGAAGGGCCCTTGACACTGTTCTGACTTAATGCTAGACACATCTGCAGCTACTTGGACAAAATTGACATTGTCTGGAGTGCAAAGCAATCGCCTAGTGCAGCATTAGGGAGCATTTACTCTTGAGCCGTGCTACCAGACAGCAAATCTTGACCTTTAGGAGTTCAGAGATTAGATTTCGCGGCTGCAGGCATTGAAGATATTGTTAGGAATTTGTTGCTATTCAAAGCAGATTTCCAGGGTTACCTATGGGTTTAATTCATCGCATCAATCATTTTTTGGAAGGTTCTTTTAAAGCCAAGATAGCTTCAAATAAAAACTAGGATTACTTTCCCATTGATTGTCAGTAGTTGGTGAGGAGCACAGGGGACACTCTCGAGACGCCGTTAAAGTTTCTCTGTTGGTTCCTTCTCTGGCCCGTGGCCTGTGGAACTGGAGAGAAAAGGCATGCTTCTCCGACTGGCATTCAAAGCAGTTGCTGAAAGATGCTCAGGAGGTGGGGATGAGGATTTGGCTGCTCTCTGATGTGGGTTTCTCAAGCCCCTTAACACATTCGGTGCACAGATGGCTTGCAGGTTATTTCAAAGTGCATCATTTAAAGCAAGACCTGTTTAAGCCAACAGAGGTTAAATGGAGGCTTATGTCACAGAGTCTCCCTACACAGTACCTGGTGAGTGTGTGTGTGTGTGTGTGTGTGTGTGTGTGTGTGTGTGTGTGTGTGTGCATGCACGTGTGCAGGCTTGTTTTCTGCACAGGTCAGTTTCTCAGCTCTACTAGCCTTCCTGATCCCAGGGCTGCCTGGAAAAGACTTCTCGGGAGGTCTGGAAAGGACTCACAGGGTGGGCTTCTCATTTTTACTTACCATGAAATTACTATGATGCACCCTCAACACGGTTCTTCAATTCACAGTTGATTAAACACCTCGAAGGCTCATCTCTACTTCTCTTCTCCATGCCCCAAATCTGCTGACATCTCAAAGAGGGGGATTGCACTGGATGCTTCTCATAGCACTGACTTCTTTTTGCAACTGCGAGATATTAAGGAGCATCATCGAGGCAGGATGACAGCAATAGAAGCATCTAGAACCCAAAGAGGCAGGT
Organism: Microtus ochrogaster; assembly: GCF_000317375.1. Lineage (NCBI taxonomy): Eukaryota > Metazoa > Chordata > Mammalia > Rodentia > Cricetidae > Microtus > Microtus ochrogaster. The sequence goes on along the minus strand of NC_022012.1, from coordinate 69,631,743 downwards.
GATACAATAGAGGGGGAGAAATACTAACCCAGAGTGGAGTGACAGATATTCAAGATAATGAACATGTAAGCCGGTATGTTGAAATGGAGACCCAATAACAGAAAATGTGGGTATCATAAAATACATTTTAGAAAGCTCTTTATCTAAAAACCACCAACATTTAAAAGCTCCATTTCTGGAAAGAAGCTTTGTTATAAAGAAAAAAAAAACACAGCTTCGGGAGGAGGGTATTGTTCAGTACTGCTAAGTTAGGTTCTTTCCTGGCGTTTGCACACACGGTGGGGCAGCATGCTTGTTACAATGCTTCGTCTGGTTCTCCGTAGAACTTCAGCTGGGGGAAATGCACGTGATTCACTTTCGCTTCTTCTCCATCCAAGCAGAAGATGCGCTGCCCTGGGCATTCTTCCTATCGTCTGCAGAAAAGCTCTCCTGTGCCTCATATACCCGTGGAGTGAGCATGGCTGGCCCCTGGGCAGAGAGAAAAGTCAGTTTTCCCCAGTTCCACATAGGAATTTGGCGGAGCTTACACAACCACCAAAGCACATAGCTGGGAGTCTGATTTAAAGGTTCACTCAAGTACCTGCAGGCCAAGGCACAGCTCCAATGCAGGTGTGCAAAATGAGGCACAAGCCGCTAAATGTTTTTGAAAGAGTTGCAGAAGACAGGCAGACTAGTTGGTTTGTGCTCTGTCCACTGGGCCTCTACTAGCCCTCAAAGTATTCTCCGGGGACTGTGTCTGTATGAATCACCACTGTGAACTTGTAACTTACCACATATAAATACGTAAGCATGCACAAATATGTACATTGTAAAGAATGATTGCCGATCGCCTTTGCTCTCACAGAAATATATCCACGCATGCATTGCACAGGTGGTTGAGTGTTTCTATCAGACTTTGAAGCCTGGGGGTATGTGGTCATGGTGTCTCTCGGTCACGACAGATTGACTGGGACACTCTCTTGGCTAGTCAGAGCTTTTCAGAGGACTGACTGAGTTTTCAGCAGAATAGGAGAGATGGGGGTTGAAGCTCTCAGAAGTCAAGGTAAGAGTGCTGTTTCTTCACAAGAAATTTAACCCTGCAGCTGCCAAGCTTGAGAAAATGGGAAACGGGCAAGGTCTGGTGTTTTGAAAATGAGGTGTTAGTGAGTAGGTTGTATAGGGCTCACTTAAGTTTTTTAGATTTTTAAAGCCCTTTTAATTACAAAGGCATGGCATCTCTGTTGCAGCAAATTAGGAGAGAGATCAGTAAATATAATGAAATAACATCCTTCTATAATGTTCAACTAACTAAAGATAACATGAAAAAATAGATTGGGAAAAAAAGATCATGCTGTGGATTCCATTTTGTAAGTGGCTTGTTTCCCTAACGCCCGCCCCCCCCATATTTTGTGTGAACTGAGTCTGCTGTCTTCTGTGGCTCATGAATGCACTATGCTTCTCTTCATTGTGTTTAATAACTTCCTTACTGTGTTTCTGCTGAAGATCCCTCAGCCATGGCAAGATGGGGGGGGGGGATCCTTGTCATTTACCTTCCAAAACAGCATCCTTGAATCTTATCCCAGCTCCTAATGACCTTGCTGAACAAAGGGACAGGTTCCATTCCTTACCTTCAGGCCAGGCTTGCAAACCCTAGGAGACTGTGCAGAATGACACACAGAAAGAGCCTCCTAAGTCCCTGGCCGTGGAGATTCCTGTACCCTTCTCAGGTCAAAGCTAAGTTGTGGCACTAAAAAACAAAAACAAACTACGTAGTATCTGCTGTTCAGAGGGACTTCCTCTTCTGCTTTAGTCATGACCCTGGTTGATCTGCTTAGTCCTTATTTTCCTTTTAAAAGGTGTCTGTCACCAGGCCTGGATCTCCCTGCCCCCCCCCTTTAGGTTGTTACTTATTTTTATTTTATGTGTCTTGGTATTAACCCCAATGTATGCACCACTTGAATGCAGTACCCACAAAGGCCAGAAGAGGGCATCAAACCTACCCCTTTAACTCCAGGGCTGGAGTTATAGACTATTATCAATGGCCACGTGGGTACTGGGAATCCAGCATGGATCCTCTGGAAAGAGCAGCCAGCGCTCGAAACTGCTGAGCCATCTCTCGAGTCCTTACTGTACTCATTCTAATGCTTCTTAGAGAATCAAGATGGCTGAAGTTCCGAAGCTATCATGACTCATCAAAGGTGACCCCAACACTGAATCTCAGCACTGGATCTGAACCCCTGGCTTGTACCTCTCACCTTCCCTGGTTCTATTCTTAGGTGGTTTGAGGAAATGGGGGAAAGGAAATAACAAAAAAGTAAGAACAAAAGCAGAAACCAACCATACATGACAGCTATTATGGTTCTGGTGGCCTCTGCAGCAGGCAGGAATGGGGAGGTGGCGCCCTTGTCTGGCACCGTGCATTGTCTCGGCTTGTCTCTCCACTCCACATGCTCCTCTCAAGAGCTAGAAGACAGAGAAGCAATTTTTCAGGCAAGAGCTTCAGACCCAGAGGTCTCAAAAGACCAAGACATTTCTCTGCAGGCTTTTGTAAGCACTCAGAACTCAACTGTATGCTTTAAGGATATATAACCCTTGCAAGATCTACCTTCCCGCCTCAAGGTGACTCCGTTCCTCAGGGAGAAGAAGCCCCTGGTATGAGAAGTCCCTGGCTCCATCTTCACACGGTAGGTGGGTCTGAGTTCCAAAGTTTCCTGAGATTAGACACAGCAGAAAAAGAGACCAAGGACGGTGATTTCCACTCTCTGTAAGGAAGGGTTCCTTATGCTCAGATGGGCTCTTCCCCAAATAAATAAGCCAAACACATGATGCCGGGCTTACTAATGAATCAAACCCTGAATTCCACCCTCCTTCCTGTGCCCTTATTTGAGGCTCTTCAGTGACCCAGCCCTAAAGCAATTTGACGTTTTCCTCTTTGTCCGTCTCCTCCGAAACTCTATTTCTCATTTTAAACTTCCATTTTAAAGATTTCCACTCAGAAGTCCACTTTCATCTAAATTTGATCCTAGCAGAGCAGGTAATTCCACACACAACTGTGGCCGACAGTGTCAGGGTCTCCCTCGGGAGAGACTGCCAGCCCCTGAGGGTTGTGACAGGAGAGAGGAGAGAGGGAGAGAGGGAATGCTCACTGAAGCAGCTACTCAGTCAAGGTCAATCCAGGTCCCCAACCTGGAAACCCCCAAGTGAAACAAACCAGGAATTCTTTGAAGTTTCCAGCAAACTCACTGGGTGGCCAACCAGACCTGAGTTGACATATATTTATTTATAGCTTCACATTTATCTTACCTTATATGAATATTTATGCATTTCATTAAAGAAATATTAATACATTTAATTCCAGATGCCACCACACACTCTGTTTGGGTGTTATGTAATTTATGGAAAATGCCCCAGATTACCTTTCGAGAATTCAAACATTCTGAATTCTTAAGCAGAATGGCCCCGGATTTCTTTCTCTAGGGTATGGAAGGATAGCGTTTTTCTTCCCAACCTGTCTTATTATCATTCACAGAAATGATGTTTCTCTCATTTTCTGAAGAGTCTAAATAAGGTGATTTTCTAAATTTCTTTTCTTTCCTGTTAGTTTACAAATAAATACTCTAGCTCCTAACACCCAAAATGAGCTTTTATCTCATGAGCACTGTGCCCAACACCTTGGGTATTTTCGTAATTAAAAGATGTTGCTAGATATTTTTCTTAAATGTTATGTGTTTATCATCTTTTTAAAAACAACCTTATTGAGGTATAATTTGCATATCCTAACATTTATTTGCGTTGAGTATATAAGTCCATGATTTCTCAGTCTGTATGCAGAGTTGCACGGCCATCATTATAATCTAGCCACCCTACATTTCCTCTGTACCATGCAGGGAAGCCTCAGGTCGCTCTGCAGTCACTGTCACTCCCACTTCCGTCCATCACCCCTCTTCTTACGTGCCAGGGATTGTGCACGCAGTCATCCTCTTGGGGAAACTGAGGTTAGCATAGCACGGAAAAAGGAAGCTGAGATTTGAACCATGTCCTTTGGCACCCCAGACTTCACCAACTTACTGAAGCTGTCTGAGGAGATCAAGAATCCTCTTTCACGGAGCCTGGACGCCAGAGGAGCCGAGACCCACAAAGGGATTGTGACCTTTAGGCTGCAGTCCACTAAGAGTTCCTGGGGGGAGGCGTCAACAAATTCACGAAATGCCTCCAGTTAAGCCAGGGACTTACTTTAATGACTAGATAAGAATGATGTGTCATGAACAGACTAATTGCATATAAAAGGACTGCTCCTGAAGTGGGCCGTGTGTTCCCATAAGTGCTTTAAATGCCCCCATGAGATGCGGTTTGATGCCGCCATTTGCATTATCAATGAAGCAGTAGTTTGCTCATCGAGGAGGGAGTATAAGCCCAGTCTCGACTCAAATCTCCGCACATTCCAACATATCAACGGCCGAATCAGTGAAACCCTTTCTTAGGTTCAATTTCTCTACTCTTGAAATGCAACGTTGATTCTCGGGATGTGATTGTCCTGGTGTACTGATGCTGCCACAACCCAAGAACACATGATGGGATGGAGTTCCCCTGAACTACTGTGCTGTTACTATTGTTGTTGATAAGTACCAAATGACCATTCAGAGAAGGCCATTTTCAAAGCTCTCAGGCCTGTCTCCAGCCATCCCAGCCCTCCTTTCTGCACTAAGCCCCTCTGAGACTCAGCGTCACCAGCCTCGCCTGCCTGTCTCATCTTGCTGTAGTGTGTTTTCTTTCTATAACTTCTGGCTAAGCAAAAAATAGCCTCGGGAACAAATCTCCCACCCAACTTTCACATGTTGGCATGACATTGAAATAACCCAAAGCCTAAATACAGAGATTTAAGCCCATGGGGTTTGAATCCTGTGGAAATTTGGAACTAACATAATCTGGGTGTTCAGTTGGTACCTCCAGCTTACCCCTGCTTGATCCAGAAAGTCCTATTCCCATCTCTCCCCAAACCCTGCCCACTCACAGAGCCCCTGAACAAAGAAAAGGTGCCCAAAAGCCCATTTCTGCATTTCCTGTCACTATTGCGACTTTCTTCCCTGTTGCTCCAGCAGCCCAAGTCCCCATCTAGGCTGTCAACTTTTGACCATACTTGGGCACAAACCCAGCTTGTGGCACACATGCCGTCACCCCTTGCCTGCAGGCTGTATAAGTTCCCTGCTTTCGTTTAGGCGAGTGGCTTCTCCTGCCTCCATCTCTGGGACTGGAGAATCTGCCCCAGAGCTGTTTTGATCAAATAAACCTGTTGTTAAACTTTTTCAATTCGGCTTGATCTGGCTTACTTCATCAGCAGGAAAACCTATTATCGGGGTGCAAAAAACCTATTACTGGGGTCTCTAGAGTGGGTTCATTGCTCCAGAGAAAACAATGCACCATGCTGTGAGACTGGACACTAGGGAAATACCCAGCTCACAGAACAGGGAAACCCAATGGCCCTGTTCCGAGTTCACTGAGGGGTGGTGTAATTACAGGGAGGAAAATTGTCCCAAGAAATGGCTCAGTGGGTAAAGTGTCAGCACTGCAAGTAAGGACCTGAATTCTGCTCCCCAGAAACCACATAAAGAGCCAGGCAAGGTGTTGCACACACCTGCAATGTCAGCACTGGGGAGGCAGAAACGGGAGGATCCCCGGGTCTCTCTCGTTTAGCTAAAGCAGCAAGCTCAGGTTTAAGGAGAGACTCTGTCTCCAAGCCAAGTCAGAGGTAGGTAGAGGAAGACACCCAGCATTGGCCTCAGGCCTTCACACACATGTGCACACATGAGCATGCACAGATATGTGCACGGAGAGCTGTTGGAAGTGCACACATGCGGTAGGGAGGTGTTTGAGACTGCTTATCAGTTTCTCTGCTCCCTAGAAATTTAAATAGCTTGGCTTTGCCCAAGGTCAGAGCGAAAAATCAAGAGACTAGGTAATTGAATCTAATAACATTCCTCTCTAGGTTCCAGGACTTTTTAAAAATTCAAACTCTGCCCCTACCGCTGACAGACTTCCTAATCAAGGGTCAAACACAGGCCTTGCACTTGATAACACAGTTCTAGACCGTGCAGTTCTTCACCTTGAACTCTGAGGAGCCATAGTGTTCATCCCACAAAGGGCAATGAAGTAGTTATGTAGAGACTTAGAACAGTGGTTTCCAACCTTCCTAACACTACGACCCTTTAATACGGTTTCTCATGTTGTAGTGACCCCAACCACAAAATTATCTCATTGCTACTTTATAACTGTAATTTTGCTGCTGTTATGAATCTTAATGTAAATATCTGAGATTGCAACCCCAAAGGGATCAAGACCCACAGGTTGAGAACCACTTAGAAGCTTATGTGTTTGAACAGTTTTACCAGGAATGCTTTTCTGCTGAAATGGGCAGGGCATTTCTGCATGGTGTGTGGAACTCAGTGAGTGATCTCACACTCAGGACCTTCTGAGAACAAATGAACCCTGTCTCGGCTTTATCATCTTGACCCCAAGTTGCAAAGCAGAGTATATAAACAAAGTCAGGCTTCCCAACATGCTTTGTTTCACTCCAAAGATTTTTAAGAGGTTTAATAGTGGCCAAGTCTAAAATCTATTGGGAGATTACGAAGTAAAACCATCTTTATTTCTGCTATGCTTTAATAAGTTAATAGATTCCTCATACGGGACCTATCCCTGCTGATGGGGACATGACTCTCTGGTTCTAGGGTTGTTGTCCTTTTAGAAGGGATGGACCACCTCCAGGCTGCTTCCAGTCCTGACTCAGGAAGAGCTAGCAAGTCTTAGGCCTAGATATTTGTTCATTGGTTCTTACCACGAGCAAGCAGTCAGGAAACAGTTGGCTCTCTTGGCAAGCTATTATCAGAATGCAGCAGAACCGTTGTATTTGAGAAAGAGTGCAAGGACCAGCAGCCCCTGGAGCTGTGCTTTCAGAGTGGAGAAGTCTCTGTGCACTGTGTGGCCATGACCTCCTCCTCTTCCTCAGTCCTAGAGCAGGCGGAACTCTGGATTCTCATGCTTCCTGGGTGTCCGTCAGCCCAGGATTCTCTATAAACCGAGGATGCTGTGAGGATTAGGTCAGCAAATGCGTGTTTGCACATCTTACCCACACCACCTGTTTTGTTAGTACTGGAAACCTGACAGGACCTGGAATCAACAAAGAGACACGCCTCTGGGTGGGGCTGTGATGGAGTTTCCAGATTAGGTAACGGAGGCTAGAAATCCCACCCCAAAGCAGACAGTCTGGGCTTGGCTCTAGTCTTGGTGCATAAAAAGAAAAAAGCAAGCAGAGGCAGGAGCCTCCGTCTCTCTTGGCTTCCTGACCAGTGACAGAAGGCAGCCAACTGCTTCCTGCCACCATTCTTTCCCTGAGGATGGGCTGTACACCCTCAGACTGTAAGCCAAGATGAATCCTCTTTGTGTAAGCCACTTTTGTCATCAATGAGAAAAGCAAGTTGTCCGCCACCCAGCATGTGGCTCCTGCTTCTGTTCTTCTCTGTCACAATAACAATGAGATTGAACCCTCAAATGCCCCTACAGAACTGACATCCAAGTTGGTTAAAAAATAAATAAATAAATAAATAAATAAATAAATAAATAAATAAATAAATAAATAAATAAATAAATAAATAAATAAATAAATAAATAAATAAATAAAAGCCTATGGAATCTTCCATGCTGGGGAATGGTGGTATGAGACCCCACTGAGTACAGGGAGACATTTCTGTTGCAGCAGGGACCTGCAGAAAGGCTCCCTCAAGGTTGTGTGAAGGTCGTGTGTTCCCTCAACGTGAACTTTGCCATCCTTTGTCATAGATGCTGATGAACTGCCGTGAACTGTGATGACTCTAGGAAGGGCTGTGAATGTGAGATCTGATTTTAGCTTGGAGCCCAAGGCTCCCAGTGAAGTGTGAACATGGAGAGGTAACAATAGGGGGTGAGATATGCTAAAACGTGTTGTACATGCAATTTATTCAATAAAAAACCCTCCCAGCTATAATTATCACATTTTTGCTAATATTGAGATTCTGGATGTCAGATTTAATATTTGAGTAAACCAATTAAGAAATGTTGTTTCCTCAGCTTTGACAAACAGTCTTGCTAGAAGTTTCAAATGTGCTTTTTGGGTGCTTGCTCTTTTTTCTTTTTCGAATTGCTGTCACTTTATTTTTGAAACAGTCTCCGCTAGCCCAGGTTGGCCCCAAGGATGACTTTGAACTTTTGATCCTCCTGCCTCTGCCTCTGGAGTGCTGGAATTATAGGCACATATCACCACATCTATTTATCATCTATTTATTCAGTCCAGGGACTGAAACCCAGGGCTTCCTAAATGCTAGCCAAGCTCTCTGCCGACTGAACTAAATCCCCAGTGCCCAAATGTGCTTAAGAACACAAGTCAGGGGATGAGACTGAAACGCACCTACACAACTCCTCTATATTTTCTTTATTTTTCAATAGTTTAATCTTATGTGCATTGGTGTTCTGTTCGCATGTATGTGTGAGGATGTTGAATCTCCTGGAAATGAGGTTATAGACAGTTGTGAGCTACAATGTGGGTACTGGGACTTGAACTCAGGTCCTCTGGAAAAGCAGCCGGTGCTCTTAACTACTGAGCCATCCCTCCAGCATTTCCAGAGGTTCACTCCTGCTGCTTTGACTTCTCCAGTCTTCCCACGTCTCGCACCCCTAGCTCCCTTTGCATTTTTCAAAGGGTGCAATCCTCAGACTCTCTTAATGTGTCTTTTCAAGCAGGTGCCAGAACTTCAGGCAGGTAGCAGTTCTCAGCCTGTGGGTCACAGCCCCCCAAAGACCACTGGAAAACATAGGCATTTACAGTATAATTTATAACAGTAGCAAAATTACAGCTATGAAGGAGCAATGAAATAACAATTTTATGATTGGGGGTCACCACCACATGAAGGACTGTACTAAAGAGTCGCAGTGTTAGGAGGGTTGAGAACCACTGGTCTAGATGGAATCACCTCTTCAGATTTCCTCTTTGGCTGTGTAGTGCATCCGGACTCAAATTGTCCCACTCCAGAGGGCCACTGTCACATTCTAATAGAGAAGTGCTTCATCATGTGTTACAGAACAAGATGGAATCTTCTCTAAGAAGCTTGGGGATCAGAGCGCAGGAAGAGATTAATTTTTATGCACCGAGTCATTACGGAGAGAGAAGGAGTCAGTAGACCGCTGGAGAGGCTTTCTCATCTAATGTCAACACAGGGCCCGCACGCAGAGGACTGTGGGCTCAGTCCTCAGATTTGTTTTTACCTTTAAAGTGCTCGGATCTAGGCCGTAAGCTTGTTTACACATAGTTCAGGTTTCTGAAAGAGCCTCCTTTGCAAAAAGACATCATTTTCCCGGGATTTAGGTACGTCTGAAAATATTTTGATTGTTCCTACTCCATCAAAATGCACAGCCGCATTTCAGACTGTATTGAAATAAAAGGGAAAGTAACCGCCACGCTTTTCCCTCCCCTCTTAATCCAGCAGCTCTGCAACTAACACTTCTAGTTCATCCTGATGGTGGAGCTGCCAGCATGTGTGCATGAGCTTCTCGTCTGTCTCTTGTGTTTTCTGATACTATGTGATACGTGGTTTTCCAAGCCTTTACATAGATTCTATCATACACACGTGCCAATCGATCAAGTTCTTCCATTGCTAAGCATTTGGGCAATTTCTAGTTTGTTCTACACACACACACACACACACACACACACACACACCTGTAAACTGGTACATAATTCTGAAGTCTTTATTAGATTTAGGTAAACAATTTGTCTTTGAGATACAGTTTCACTGTGTAATCCAAGATGGCCTCGAACTCATGATCCTCCTGACTTAGCCTCCTGAGGGCCGGGATTGCACGCAGATTTAATTAGTGAAATATACTAAGTTAGTTTCTTAGTTTGTTTCTCTGTTGCTGTGATAAATACCACGACCAAAAGCAACTTGGAGAAGAAAGAGTTTGTTTCAGGCTTGCCATTCTGTGGTCACACTGTGTCACTGACGGATATCAGGACAGGAACTCAAAGCAGGAACCCAGAGGCAGGAACTAAAGTAGAGGCCGTGGAGGATGCTGCTTACTGGCTTGTTATCCATGGCTTGCTCAACCTGCTTTCTTTAACCAGGACCAGCTGTCCAGGGGTGGCTCCACCCACTGTGGGCTGAGCCTTTCAGAATCAAGAAAATGTCTCCACAACGTTGTCTTGCTGCCAGTCTGATGGAGGCATTTTCTTAATTGAGGTTCCCTCTTCCCAAATAACTCTAGCTTGCGTTAGTTGACAAAACATTAACCAGGTCATAGGAAACAAGATTATTAGTTCTTGGTCAGCACAGATGGCCAAGGTGACAGACACTCTGTGCCAGTTAAAGTCTCTAACTCTCCGTGGACAGCACATGATGTCAAGGGTATTCACACAGCTTAAAAACCCTGCAGTTGACAGGTGTGGTGGTATACACCTTTATCCCAGCACTTAGAAGGCAGAAGCAGGTAGCTCTCCTCGAGTTTGAGGCCAATTTGGTCTATATAGAGCAATGGTTCTCAACCTGTGGGTCGCAACCCCTGAGGAGTTGCATACTGTATGTCCTGCATACCAGATATTTTACATTACAACTCATAACAATAGCAAAATTACAGTTATGAAATAGCATCGAAAGTTATGGTTGGGGGGTCACCACAGCATGAAGAACTGTGCGAAAGGGTCGCAGCTCTAGGAAGGTTGAGAACTACTGATAGAGAGAGTTCTAGGCCAGCCAGGGCTAAACAGTGAGACCGGATCTATATACAAATAAGTAAATGCACAAATAAACAAAGCCCTACAACCAGAAGAGATTTGGGGATGTTTGGGCTGCCAGACTCCTTTTCTCTTCCTCTTCCTCCTCCTTCTCTCCCTCCTCCTCCTCTGCACAGGGCAACCGAAGAGTAGCCGTAGGTAAAACAGGTAGACACCACACCTGTAGTCCTTCCGGCTGAACCAGAAGGATTCCTTGAGTCCAGTTGAGACCAGTCTGGGCAATATGGAAAGATCCTGTCTGCATTAAAAAAAAATAAAATCAAAGCATGCAACTCTACTACACTGAGCACCATGCATTCCCTCTCCAGGTGTCCAGGCCCAATGTGACCCTCTCTAGCTTGTCCCTTTCCTCCTTATCTCTCCCTCCCTTGAGCTGAATGAGCAAAGGGTATTGTAAAAAAAAAATAGTGAGCAATAAATAAAAGCAATTTCTCATAGAACAGGCCCAACCTTGGAGTTCAAACTCCTTGAGTGTGAGGCCCCCAATACCTGGGCTTCATTCCTGTCTTCTTTATTTCTTCATGACATAGTGACCACTAGTCACAGATGTCCAGGCAAAATACAGTTTGGAAATGCTCACTCACCTAATCAATGCACTTCAGAGTCCCCAACACACAGCCAGTGGCAACTCCGCTCTGTAGCTACTCACTCCAACAGGACTGTGTCCATATCAGCAGCTGCCACAGGCTGTAGGGAACTGGGTTTTGCACCATGAGCCTGCTTTGTGGCCAGCGAAACTAACTTCTGAAGAAGGACACTGTCACTTGAGCAGACCCAAACAGTCGCCCCTTACTAACAGCACGACAGGTGTCTGTTGGTTTGCATTTCCAGCTATGCTGCCTTCCCCAGTTCTGTGGGTGGGAGACAACTGTCCTATAGACCTGCTGGAAGACAAATCCAAAAGTTCCAGTTGGCTCTGAGTTCCTGATGCTATAGCGAGGGGGGCTTCTACCGAAGATCCCGGGTTTCCGGCACCACTTGAGGGGGGCTTCTACCGAAGATCCCGGGTTTCCGGCACCACTTGAGGGGGGCTTCTTGACCGGCGAGGAAGAAACACCCACCACACACGAGGATTCTTCTCAGATCACGCTTTACTGGAGTGCACTTGGTTGAGGAAGAGCATAAAGCAAAGGGGGGCAGGAAACGAGAGAGCAAGAGAGAGAGAGAGAGACAAGAGGGACGAGAGGCGCTAGGGAGAGATGCTAGAGAGAGAGACATGAGAGAGAGATGCTAGAGAGAGAGTAGGGGCACAATGGCGGCTGCTTATAAAGGGAATTGGCACATGGGTCACCCTATGATTGGCTGCCATCATGAGCTGACACCAGACTGCATCGAGATAGGCCCAGGGACCCTTATCCATAGCACATGTGGGAAGCGGGGGACAGGCAGCTCTCAAAGGCATAGCCAAATATGGAGTTGTTTATAACCAGGAAGACAGGATGTGGTGCCATCTTGCAATGGCGATCCTGTCCGGCTCCCTGCACTATAGCTCAGCAGAAGTCTGGTGACTCAGTTACAAGCACTCGGTGACTTTACTTCCATCGTAACATTAGCTGAGATTTCCTTCACTAATAGTTTTATTTCGGATACCTGAGCAAACTGCACCGGGTTTTATAAAGGTGACTAGATATACCTGGGTAGAATTGCAAAGTGAGTTTAACCAGAAAAGCAGCATAATTTTATGCACAGCCATCAGTGTTCCTAAAAACAGGGAGATGGGACGGAGGGGTGGAATAACTGTGACCTGCTCATTTGGGATGGCGCTGCACAGCTGCGGCTGACATCTGCAGAGCCAGCTGCTGGCACACTGTAGCACCTCCTGCTGTACATTGAGGGTAATATCTGGTCCCTTTGACAAAAAAGCAGGACATGGGCAGCATATGTACTCAATAAGCTCTGGATCATTGAGTCAGGAAAAAAAGAAAAAAAACATTCTAATCTAAACACAAGTCTTTTTTCTCTCACTCTTAAAATGCAGCTAAAATCAATGTTTTTCAGCCAAAGAATGAATTAAGCTGCATCTTCTCTTCTCTTACCATTTTTGAAGCCACCCACCTCCTCCACCACCCTGTGCTTTCAGAAGATCATGATGCCATATCTTCTATCTTGTGATTGACAAGGTACTTTCAAGTGGATAAGCACATCCTCATATCAAAGCCTTCCAGAGGCCTTTGTGCTTTAGTCCTGTTGTGCAGAAGGGGAAACAAACATTCAGATGATGATAGCTACTTAATTTTTTCCCTTCCTTAGTCCACGAGACAAGGCAGACCTGGAGTGAGGTTCCAGAGCTCTAGCAACCCAGGATGCTTTCCTCTTTACCCCAGGATAGCCCCTGTGCCCAACCTGCAACCACCGGGACGCATGCATCCCAGTGGCCCAGCACATTTATAGATATCAGCAGTGTGTCAGCTGACAAAGGGCTGGGCACCCCTCCAGGGCTGTGAGGTGCCTTCACTGTCTATGGTATCAAAATATTGGTTTCTATCACCCCTGCCGGGAGGGTGAGTTTAAACTTGACACAACCTGGAGTCACGAGGGAAGAGTGGGTCAATGAGGGGTTGTCTGATCAGGTGTCTGTCTGTCGGGAATTGTCTTGATTATGTTAACAAACATGGGAAGACCAAGCCCACTGTGGACATCACCATTCCCCAGGCAGGGGGTCCTGAACTGTAGAGTGAGAAATCAAGCTGAACATAAGCAAGCAGGCGAGCATGCATGCATCACTTCTCACTGCTCTTAACCGTGCATGCAATACGACAGGATGTTGTGTCTTCCTGCCACTTTGACTTCTATGCAAAAGACTGTAACCTGGAACTGCAAACTTAAATAAACCTCTTTCTCCTTTAATTGCTTTTTGTCAGGGTATTTCATCTTAGCAACAGAAATAAAGCCAGGACACCTATGAGTCTGTATGATAATGCAGGAACGATGGGGAAAAAAACAGTACGCCATGAGACTTCTTTCCCTCCTCACTTTACCTGGTGAACATTTGTCTTCCCTCAGGGCTCCTGCTGGGAAGTGGCTGCCCCTTACATGGCAGAAGACACAGCTGTCCACACGGAGAGGTTTTACACGAGCATCTGAAGGGTCCCTGTGCTCCAGGCCCTTCTGTATCCAAAGACCATGGTCTAAAAGTCCACTCTCTCTTGGGTCCCCCACTCTGAATCTCTTTGAAAACGCAAACATCCTTGAACAGGTGACATTGATTTCATCTGTGCTAAGGTGACACCAATTCACTCAATTCCCCTTCACACAGAGACCCCTGGCACAGCTGGGGAAGAGTCCTGTGCTGAACTGGAGGGGCAGACGGTGGAGAGGAGTGACGATTAAACCAACACAGGTGTGTCAGGAAGGATCTCAGGTGGCGATTCTTGAGACTGAGTGCTCAGAGGGCAGGACTTAGCACTTAGCACATAGCCATCCCGGGAGTCATGAGTACCAGCTCCTCTTCTGTGGCTAGCAGAAGACCTTTGCTGGGCGAGAAGAGACCTGGATTCTGCAGCGTTGAAGCTCAGGTCTCCTAGTGGCCAGCATAGGAACACTTGTGTGGACAGCCTCCACACAACACCTGAGTGAATTCCCAAGCTGTTTGGCTACGGAAACCAGAAAGAGAAACTCTTGCTCTTGGCAAAGCCTCATGTTGCTCCTAGCCCAATTGACTGATGGGATTATCCTGGAATTGGGTACAAAAAGAGGAACTTCCAGAAAAGAGAGACCTGTTAATTTTCTTAAACTGACACAGGATTGGGATTAAGGTTTAGGAATCTCTGGCCTCTGGGTTTTTAGTGGATTGCTGTTCAAAGGCAGGGAAACATGGAGTCCCTTGCGTTAGGCTTGAGGTAGTGATGTCCGGGGAAGAACGCTTCACTGCCCATGTGTGGTCCTCTTTGTTGTATAGTCCAGGTCTCTCTGACTTTCTAGAGGATTTTCCGGTCAATTATATAATATTGTCTTGTACCGTTTTTAATGCCCAAACAGAGGAATTTGAACTGTATGAGAGGCACAAGTGACGCTGAAATGAAAGGGAAAACCTCTGGGAGCTTGTCCTCCATATTCGACCTCTCAAAATGAGAAAGGGCTTTCAGCCTCCTGTTATGTGAAATGACCAAGCATGGTTCTCAGGCTTGCACAGCAGGCACCTAAAGCACTGAGCCATCTCTCCAGGCCTTAGAGGGTCCTTCCCACAGACTCGACATCTATCAGATGAGAAGGAATTCTTGTACAAACAACTGCAGACCCTAGAAGATTTAGCATCCTTATAGACACACCAACCCTTGATCCACAACTGCAACCACTCCTGACTTTGAATTGTTTATCCCTGAATGCTAAGAGTGGTGTGATTCACAATTAATAAAAACTCAGAGAGAGAAATTGGGGTTCAATCTGAAGACCCTCAAAAAAAAAGGAGCTAGCCACTTGTTCTTACCCCTACCTCAGTCCGAATGGCGATCCTGCCTCCAGGAATCTCAGAATGAGACTGTGTCTGAGAGCTGTTTCCTCCCATTTTATAATCCTCTCTAGTTCTGGGATTAAAGGCGTGTACCACTGGGATTAAAGGCATGTACCACCTGGCTTCTATGGCAACTAGTGTGGCTATTGGGATTAAAGGTGTGTGTTACCATAACCTGGTCTGTAAGGCTGACCAGTGGGGCCTTTTCACTCTCGGATCTTCAGGCAAGCTTTATTTATTGAAATACAACTGAAATGCCACTACAGCGGTCTTTTAAATGAGAAACGCCCCTGAGAGGCCCAGCATGAGAGCGGTTGGTGGCGCTGTTTGAGGATATGGAGACTTACTAGAGGAAACAAGTCACTGAGGAGCAGGCTCAGCGTTCACAGCCCCACCCCCACTCCCTGCTCATTCTCCATGTTCTCTGTGTGGCTGAAGATGAGATCTCTCAGCTTCCCACTCTTCTGCCTCCCTGGTCTTTACAGACTCTCCCTCTGGAACCAGAACCCTAAATACGCCCCCCCCACCCCCGTAAATCACATTTACCCATAGTGTTTTATTACAGAAATGAAAAAGTAAGCAATGGCCCTCAGTTATAAAAGGGAAAGGACTCCAAGAAAATGCTTCAGTTCTCCAAACTATTAAAGCAATCGGAGGAAACACAATCATGGCGGGGATAATAGTGATTTACAGAGAGGGTCCTGGACCTCTTGGGACAGTGTTGGGGCACATCATCATGCAGGGCGGGGTGTCTGAAGTGGAATGTGTTACAGAAACCCAGGAGGCATGGGCTATGGCTACTAAGTGACCTTGTGAAGACTGGTGTGCTTCTATCCAAGAGGCTCAGCTCCTTCCAGACTAGCCCCTATTTGATGTTCTTCCAGAGCCACGTGAAGGACAGTCTGGGCGAGACTCGCTGGGCCTCGAGGCTTCATCACAGAGACCAGATGAGCTAATGTGGGTGAGTGAGAGTACTATGAGGTCAGTCAGTGCTGCTGCCCTCATCGGCCACTCGGCCCTCTTCAGCTCCCTGGAAAGGAAGCGGAGGCCTGTCAGTGCAGGGCCTTCTCAGCTCTGCACAGAAAGCTGTGGAGCCTGGTAATTTCCACAGAGTGCTCATTAAGTCCTTTCTTAGGTGTGGACTCTGACTGGGGACAGAGTAGAGAAGTCTAATGGAGCTTCTTGAAGGCGCAAGCGAGAACCATATCCCATATATATCACCTGACTATGGTTGGCAGGGGATTTCCCCGTGACACAGGTAACTTTGAAATTGCCGACAGATACTACAAGTAGGTGTCATTCCCGAAACCAGCCATAATGATTTATTTTTAAATACCTTGGCGTGTTTAAACATCTGTGGAATGTCTGTGCAAGGCACCACCTATTCAAATATGTTTTAAAGAGATGCTGTACACACTAGCAACGGTGTACCACCCACTCCTTCCAGATGCAATCCCAGCATGCTCTCCTCAGATGCACACTTCTCCAAGGGGTCTGTTTTATTTTCCCAGATCCTTCTAGAAAGGATACCAGAATATGTTAGGACAAAGGGGACTGTGCTGTGCCCTGAATGCGGCTTCCTTCCCCTCTCTTTTTCCCCCAGTTCCCTCCCTTTGCCTTTTTTCTCCACTTTCCCCTATTTCTCTCCTTTCCCCTCTCCTCCCCATTTCCCCATTCCTTCCCTTTTCCCTTCCCCCTTTTCTTTCTGTCTTTCTTCCTGTGCTTTTCTTTCCCTCCCCTCCCTCCTTTCTCTTCCTGTTTTTTTCTTCCCCTCTCCTCTCCCTTTCTGCTTGTTTTCCCTTCCCCTCCCCCTGCTTTTGACCTTCCTTTCCACATTCACACCCCTGCCTCCCTCCATTTCTCCTTTCCTTTCACTTCCAATTTAGTTAAAAATAAATGAAAATTGATAAATAACAACCAGATAATTAGAATTTAATTTAAATGCCATGTGGATAATTGTACACAAGCTGACTTAACCACTGTGAGAACTTGAGAAAAGGCAACAGTGCTGACACTGCCCTGGAGGTTTGACCCCATGCGATAAGGGTGAGCCTTTCCAGGATCCTTGCCTATCAGAGACTCTCTCCCAAATAACACTGCTCCTTAGGCATCTCAACAGGTATGGGCCGGTGCCTGTGTTGAGATACAGTGACTGGAATTCCTCATGTGGGCATCACGGCTTTCCTTCCCTGGATGATGTCCCTTGGTACAGTCAGAGTCCTACAGGAAGCGAGTCTGCTTGCAGGTAGAGGTGCTGGTTAGTTTCTGCCAAGTTGACATAGACTAGAGTCACCAGGGAAGAAGGAACCTCATTCGAGGAGTTGCCTCCAACCAACTGGTCTGTGAGCATGTCTGTGAGACATTTTCTCGGTTGGGACCTGATGTGAGATGGCCCAGCCCACTGTAGGTGGTGTCACCCCTAGGCAGGTGGGCCTGGGTTTATAAAACAAAAATAGCTTAGCAAGCCAGAGGAAAGCAACCCAGTAAGTGCATCCTTCCATTGTTTCTGCCTCTGCTCTTGCTTGAGTTCCCCCAATGATGGGTAATAACCTGCCAAATCATCCCTTCCCTACACAAGTTGGTTTTGCCCACCGTTATTGGTATGTTTGTTAATATGTATGGGTATTTTGCCTGTATGTATGCCTGTGCACCACATATATGTCCTATGTGTAAGCCTGGTGACCCCAGAGGTCAGAAGAGGGTGTCAGATCCTCTTGGAACTAGAGTTAAAGATAGTTGACAACTGCCTTGTGGTTGCAGGAAATCTAACCTGGGTCTTCTGGAAGAGCAACCAGTATTCTTCACCACTGAGCCATCTCCCAGTCAGTCTTTATCACAGCAGCAGAAAAGCAAACTATAACAGTATGGTGTTGAAATAAGAGCGGCAGGGCTGCGTCCCCAGCACCCGGCCGCCCAAAGCTTAGCTTATGCCCCGAAATAATTACACGGAAACTGTATTCTTTTAAACACCGCTTGGCCCATTGCATCTAGCCTTTTCTCGGCTAACTCTCACACCTGGACTAGCCCATTTCTAATATCCATGTAGCTCACGAGCTGGCTTACCAGGAATGATCTTAACCTGCATCTGCCTGGAGTGGGAGAACCATGGCGACTCTCTGACTCAACTTCTTTCTCCCAGCATCCTGTTCTGTTTTCTCCGCCTACCTAAGGGTTGGCCTATGAAATGGGCCTAGGCAGTTTCTTTATTAATAAGAAATCACTCCCACATCAGTATGGTAGAGTTTTGATCATGAAAGGAATCAATTATATGCCGAATCTGAGCAGAGAAGCATCTCAGCCTTGGGAAGAAGAAAATCCAAAAACCTAGACACACCCAAGAATTACTGTTTTGTTTCTAAGAACAAATTCACTTAACAACAGCTTCTCATTAATATAGTCACGGCAGCCTTAATATTTCCTTCAGGCTGTATTTTAAAGATGCTTCTAGGTGCAAGAGATCTGAGTCTTTACAAATCTGAGCAGGACAGACTTTGCTACTTCTTCAGGATGTAATCTGAAAGGGACTCAAGAGGCTGCCCCCCCCACCCCGGGGTTCTGCAGATGAAGAAAAAGAGGGCCAGCAAGAGGGGGAAGAACATGTGAACAACCACACAGCTATTTAGGGGCTGAGTTAGAGCCAGGACCTGGGACTTTTCCCATTCCAACTATGTAATCACATGAGTAAAAATTTAAAGACACAATTGGGAGCATGACAATAACCCTCCATCAGACTCATTCTGTGTCCTGTACCAGCCCCCATCACAGATGCTGGTTATGTAGCGATACCGTTTGCCCTTCTGAGGTGCTCTTGACTGGAGTAAAGTTGGTCACAGTAGCCAGAGATGTTAAAGGAGGTGGCCTTTTTGTCATGGTCAAACGCCAACTGAACCTCCAAGAGAAAGGGTGGGGGAGGGGCTTAATTTGGAAGATAACAACCAACTTTTGGTAGGAAGAATAAGACAACCAACAACCAAGGGGGAAGGAGACAAATGGCAACAATTAAAATGCAGGGCAGACACCCAGGCAGGGGTCTGTGTTCCCCTTCCCAACCCCATAATCACCACCTCGGAGATCAGCAACACTTTGGGACCAGCACATTGTCAGAGTCAGTCAGCACTGGGCAAGGTGTGGGGAGACAAGACAGCATTGAAGGAACCGAGGATGAGGTGCAAAGAACAACAATCATAAATACTCTGGCAAGACAGAATCTCTAACACATTGTGTGCCTGGGGCTTGCAGGTGGGCTTCTGCTGTCTTTCCTCGGGGTTTGGCAGCATCACCGTGACTCTCTGTGGGCCTTTATTGATGTATCCATTAAAAAGTGACATGATTTGCTTGCTAAGTTTCTGTTTAATTTGCATCTTAATGTCCTATCATTAGGGTTTAAATACAGGCATAGGGGATTTGTGCAATTTAGAAATTCCCTCTGGGGACTGGAAACTCTGGGATTCTGAACACACAGCACAGAAAGCAGAGTGTTGGAAGACATTTGAACAGGTCCTTGTTGGGAACTTGTCCTGTGTGGCATCTTAAGGGAAGTCCTCAGTAGCCTCTGTTGATGTCAGAGGTCAGAGGTCAGTTCCTACCTGAGGTAAGTGCTCTGTGGTCTAAGATGGCTCAAGTGGATATGTTTTCTTCCTTGTAGTTTGGGTTCCCAGAGGTTTGTAGACAAGACCACAGCCTCTCCCCCCCCACCCGTTCGCCTACTGAATGTGAGCCACCATGCCCACCTGGCATGTGTGTGGGTTTCTGAGGATCTAAGCGCCAGTTCTTACCTCACATAGCAAGGGCTTTAACCACTGAGCCATCTTCCCGACCATGCAGTATACATTTCACGAGGCAAAATGGGGTATCTGCCCAAACCCACGCCCATCCTTTCAGTTCTGTGAGTTTCTCCATGCCCCGTGTCGTGTTCAGCGAGAATTTGTTATTTACCCTCAAGAGGTCTCGACTAGATGGTGACAGACGATAAAGGTGGGACATGGACACTATGGTCTCTGTTTCCGGTGCTCAGGGTAGACAATGCTAATCGATGATGAGAGGTTTTTAAGCATTTTTAAAACGTTTACTGTTGATTGATTGATTCTATATGTGTGTGCGTGCATGTGTGTGTGTATGTGTGTGTGCATGTGTGTGCGTGTGTGTGTGTGCGTGTGTGTGTGTGCCATGGCATACTTGTGGAGGTCAGAGGACAGTTTGTGGGAGTTGGTTCTCTATTTCCACCGTGTGGGTGGGTTTCGGAGTGAAACTCATAAAGGAAACACACACCACCACCACCACCAAAACAACAACAACAAAAACCCCAGGAATTAACAGTCATTGGTCATTAACATCTCTTCATATCCATGACTCAATTAGTCAATAAAAAGACACAGGCTAAGCCGAGCGGTGGTGGTGCACGCCTTTAATCCCAGCACTCGGGAGGCAGAGGCAGGCGGATCTCTGTGAGTTCGAGGCCAGCCTGGTCTACAAAAGCAAGTCCAAGAAAGGCACCAAAGCTACAGAGAAACCCTGTCTCAAAAAAATCCAAAAAAAAAAAGACACAGGCTAACAGAATGGATACAAAAACAGAATCTATCCTTCTGCTGCATACAAGAAGCACATCTCAACTTCAAAAGACAGACCTACCTCAGAGTAAAGGGTTGGGAAAAGACTTTCCAATCAAATGGACCTGAGAAGCAAGCTAGTGTAGTTATCTTAATATATAACAAAATAGACTTCACACTAAAATTAAAACAGATGGAGAGTTGGAAAACCTGGTGAGTGACTGGCCTCCCAGCTGGACTGTCCCGAAGTCCAGACCCTAAACCCCAGGGCAATCCTGTGCCCTTCCTCCTCCCATCCCAATACTAGCAAGACAGCTGAGCCCTGCCCCCAACTCTGATGGAATCCCACAATTCTGGTACAG
This sequence comes from Microtus ochrogaster, assembly GCF_000317375.1. Taxonomy (NCBI): domain Eukaryota; kingdom Metazoa; phylum Chordata; class Mammalia; order Rodentia; family Cricetidae; genus Microtus; species Microtus ochrogaster. The sequence goes on along the minus strand of NC_022012.1, from coordinate 69,610,590 downwards.
TCCATACTGGCCAGCAGGAGGGTGAGAGATCTGCCTCTAGGCTGCACCCCCACCCCAGCTACCCACCAGACTCTGTCCCTCCGAGACCCACTTTGTCGCCCAAGCCCATGCACCTGAACATCTCCATAGCCAGCCCTCCCCTGCACCCCCGGCAGACTACACAGGCACAGGTGTAAGCCACACCAATTGGAAGAATAAATAAACGCCAATGTAAGAATCCATCCAACAATATGGTACCCCCGGAACCCAGTGATCCCATGACAGCAAGACCTGAGCATTCCAGTGCAGGACCTAGTTAACTTTATAAAGATAGAGGCCTTTCAAGAGGGAAGGAAAAATTCCCCTAAAGAAATCGAATCATCTTATTGGCACCTAGGACAGAAGTCTTGGCGCATCTAAACTGGGCCTCAGAATCTTGCTTATCACAAAGGTTTTGGTCACAACTAATGAGTGTAAATTGCTGACTCAGTGAAACTTCTCCTCAGGACTGGAGAAAGAAAATAAATTGCTCATCCAACAAGGAGAGATAGAGAATATAAATTTGCTTCAGTTTTGATTGATTATTTGAGACAGGGTCTCACCATGTCACTGAGGCTGGTCTCTACCTCCCACATACTGGGATTAAAGGTGTGTGCCACCACACCCAGCCGGTTCGTCCTCTCAACACTTTGATTATTTAAACTGTATTACATAGATGAGAAAATCTCAGCTAAATAATTGAAGGTTGATTTTTATCGGTTCTGTATATAGTTTAGTAACAAACTGCAAATGTTTCTCCCTAACAGGCACCAACTGTTTGGAAACTATGTGGGGTGGGCGCAGTGACCCTAACAAAAGTTTGCTGATGGTTGCTTTCTCTCTATTTGGGTTTTTAGCTTTGCAAGCCAGACTCTATGGAGGTCTCGCTAAAATGTCGTCCCCGTGACGGTCAATCTTGGTTATCAGCTTGACTGGCTTTAGAATAGACACACCTGTGGAGGTGTCTGTGCGGCCGTTCCCACAGTGGCCTAACTGAGGAGGGAAGACCTACGCTGAGTGTGGTCGGCACCATCCACGAATTGAATGGAAGAAAAAAGGCGAAATGAACACCAGTGCTTGTCTGTCTCTCTTCCTGACTGTGGGTGTAATGTGACCTCCTCCTCATGCTCCTGCCTCCACGCCTTCCCCACCATGCCACGCTGCTTGAGGGATGCCTTTAGACTGTGATACAAAATGAACTCTTTTGCTTTTGTCAGGGTGTATAGGAGGTATTCGCTTTGCCCATGACCTTGGACTGTCTAGCCCAAGAGAGGCGGTGCTTCTTGTCTGTGGATGTGACCTCTTAAACAGAAAGAGAGAAAACAATTGCTCACTCTCTCCTGTGGTGGTCAGAGATTGGACTTCTGGTTCCATCCACCCTAGGCAGAATGGAGGACCACGGGTGGCCATTTTCCTTGTTGAGTATCCGTGAGGGCATCCGAATAAATCCTTGTTACCCCCTTAAACAGGCGCTGGGGGACGCCTACAAGGGTATTTTGTTACAACACTGAAAAAAGTACCGCACACACTCAACCCCTCTGACCCAGTGTAGAAAATCAATGTAGACAGATATTTTTGTTGCATTTTCATTTACAACAAAATGGGCAACATTGGTTGTGTGTGTGTGTGTGTGTGTGTGTGTGTGTGTGTGTGTGGCAGCTCACAACCATCTAACTCCAGTCCCAGGAAATCTAATGCCCTCTTCAGAACTCCTTGGGAACATGCACTCATGTGCACACATGCACATGCCCACAAACACACACAGGCACACACACATGCACACACATGCACACACAGACACACACGTGCACGCACATGCATGCACACACACACATACAGGCACACACACGCACACAGACACACATGTGCACACACAGACACACACGTGCACACACATGTGCACACAGACACACACGGGCACACACATGCATGCACACACACACACACATACAGGCACACACACACACACTTAAAAATAAAAAAGGAGGAATTTAACTGTTCTCCTTTAGCAGGAAGTGCTGAACCCAGGGAGGTCAGCCTGTAATTCCCAGTGGTCATCTTGGAAACTAGAGGGAGAAGCCCCTGGAACAAGGAGCAGGAATGTGCAATGGTGAGAGGTAGGATTCCGGAGAGTATGAGAACCTGAACTGAGACATGCCGAAAGTCAGAGCCCCGAACCTATAAACAGTAAATGCCCACTTTTCTCAGGCTGGTGTGAATTGTACAGGACTGATACAGATTGACAAAGACCTAAAATCCACTCCACAGGCCTCACTCTCCTAACTTTGCTAAGAGACTCATCCTTTTGTTTTATTTTGTTTTGGTTTGTTTTTTTGTATTGTGAGACAGGGTTTCTCTGTGTAACAGTCCTTAGCTGTCCTGGAACTCACGCTGTAGATCTGGCTGGCCTCAAACTCAAAAAGATCCACCTGCCTCTGCCCCCCAGGTGTTGGGATTAAAGGTGTGCACCACCACCGCTCATTTGGAGAATCATTCTTTAGGGTTGTGTTCATGATTAAGTTGTCTGTGATCCTGCAGAGGACCCCACACCCATGGCACACATGGGCAGCATTAAATAAATTTAGTGGGTTATTTTTAAAAAAAAGAAAAAGAAAAAGAAAGGAGCATGAAGTTGTGAGGCAGATGCGGAAGGAGATCTATGGGCCCTTGGAGGAGGGAGATGGGTTGTATATGATCATATTTCATTTATACAAGTATGAAATTCTCAGTAATAAACAAAAATTCTAAAACAAATTTTGGTAAATACCAACTCTAGTTACTGCTGAGTGGTAGAATTTTGGAATAAACTGGACTTTAAGAAAGAACTGGGAGATGGGTAAGTACTTTCTCAGATTGAAATACTAAGGAGCGGATGCTTAGCCACATTGAAGCCGGTCCACACGTCCAGCAACATTGACTCCTTTGTTTTTATTAACAGTTTGGATTTTCAGCCCCCACTTGGCATCAAAGAGCTGTCATGAACTGAAAGTTCGGGGGTGCAGGCTTCACAAGACATCTCTAATGGAGTTTCATAGTCTTGGATAGAGGTAATCACACGTTCCTGCTTAGGAGACTCTGGTGATGTATGTGTTTATCTTTGGAAACTATGTGGAGAATCTTGCTAGGGCAGGCATTCCAGGTATTTCCATCTTACTCACCAACACAAGATTTATGTTCGCACTCACAGAGCATGGGAAGGCTAATAAATTAGACTTGCTGACAACCCTTCAATAAAGGAACTATTTTTCTCCAGTTAACAGTCCTTTTTTGATATTAATAAGCTTACTTAGTGTTAATCATCTTGTCATAGGCAAAGCAGCCCCCTAAAGCCCAGTAGGGAAGCCCCAAGGAAAACCAACCCTATTAAAAATGTTTTCACCTAGCGCTTGCATCCTTGAAGCAAACTAGTGTACTTCTCCGGGGCCTGGCCTTGGTTAAGCAGAACTGCTGAAGAGGTGGCGAGGCTGCTGAAGAGGCTGGAACCCTGCAAGGCATTTTCCAAAATCAACGGGTAAAATAACAAGTGCTTTATGACCTCTCGAGATTTTTGTCAAAATATTAAACGCACATCGCTATCAGTTACAAACGCATAATAAAAATTTAAAAACTAAAAAAATAAGCATTTTGGTACA
>NC_022012.1:69600443-69606738 GCF_000317375.1 Microtus ochrogaster | reverse complement strand
GTGAGTGCAGTGAACGCTGAGGCCAGAAGAGGGCATCAGATCCCCTGGAGCTGAAGTTAGAGCCATTTGTGAGCTGTCTGACCTTGACCAGCTTGCTGGAAACTGAATTGAACATGGGTCCTCTGGAAGGGCAGTAAGTACTTTTAACTGATGAGCTATCTCTCAGCCCTCTAAACGCTAGAAATATTAAAAATTTAAATACTCTATTCATAAAGAAATTTAAAAGTAATTTGAAATGTCTTTACTTTCTTACCACTATGCACCATATGGTTATAGCCTAACTTGAAGTACGCATCTTTTCTATTCCCTAATACGCTATGCAGTTATCCCTCAGGGGATTGGTCCAGGATCCTCCTGATGCCATACTTTCCCAGATGCTCAAGTCCTTTCTGTAACATGGTATATTTGAGTATAAGCTATATACGGCCTCCTATACACATTAAAAACATTTCTATATTGTTTGTAATTCCTGATACAATGCAAATGCTCTGTAAATAGTTATTGTGGTATTGGAGAATAATGAAAAGAAAGCAACACTCTATACATGCTCCATACAGATGTAATCCCCAAGCCCCAAGCGTTTCCAGATGTAAGTTGTGTTGGCTCTGCCTACAGGGCATCCCTTCCTTCTAGGCTTGGATGGGCTTCAAGCATTCTGTCCTTAGCACTTTTAGTTTTGTGAACTATTTTCTAAAGTTTTTTTTTTGTTGTTTTTTGTTTTTTTTGTTTTTCGAGACAGGGTTTCTCTGTGGCTTTGGAGCCTGTCCTGGAACTAGCTCTGTAGACCAGGCTGGTCTCGAACTCACAGAGATCCACCTGCCTCTGCCTCCCAAATGCTGGAATTAAAGGCGTGCACCACCATCACCCGGCTTCTAAAGTTCTTTTAAGTCGAACTTAAGTTTTCAACATTTTAAGAAAAAGGTGGCAATTTGTAATGTTTTATAGCCTTCCTCTAATAGTGTAAAACTCTGAATTATTCTCAGATAAGTTTTGTTCATGCTCCATCAGTTTTGGTGTGGATTACATTCATTATTAAACCATTACACTTGAAATATTTTCTGATTGGTTTCTCACTTGACCTGTGAGCATTCAGATGTATGTTTTCTAAATTTCCAAATTATTAGATTTTTCCCCCTTGCTCTCCTCTTTGACATAATTTCCTTTTGGCCATGGAAAATGAATATTTCAGATATTGTTTATGATCATGTATGAATTCAGTGTTGAGTGTCCTAAGTTTAACAGCCAGTGTGATCGGCAGAATCACACTGATGATATCCCAAAGATGTCTGTACCCGAATGCCAGGGACACGTGAGTTCATTACAATGCACATGAAAAGGATGACATAAAGGTGCTTAGGAATACACACTATGGTGGTTGGTGCCAGGGCTCAGTGGTTCAAAGTACATACAGCTCTTCCAGAAGACACTCATTCCTATAACTTACTCTGACAGCTCATAGCTCCAGCTGCACCTGCGATTCCATTTGCGAGGGACCTGACATCTCTGGCATCCTTAGCACCTGCACTCATGCACACACCCATCCGCAGACATGTACACATAATTCAAAACAATAAGTATTTTTTTTTAAAAAAAAATAAGAATACAGACTGTGGAATGGGAAGATCATCCTAGATTACCCAATGGGCCCAAAGCTAAACACATGGGCACTTAGAAAGGAATCGATGTCTCCTGTTGTTCAGAAGTATGGCAGGAGATCTGGGATCTAAGGCACATGTGTCTGCGTTTTGATTTAAAAGATGAATGACCCACGAGACAGGAATGTGAGGTGGCCCCTAGGAATGATTGTAGGCCACCTGCTGCACACTATCAGGACTTTAGTACTACTGACATTAATGTGACCCTGAGGCTTGGGAACAGTAGAAAGGAGACCAAACCACATTTTATGAACAAGACAGGCAAAGCTTTGTTAGAACTGGCAGGCTTCTGCCCGACTGAGGAGAAGCAGCTATGGGCAAGAGGGTACCAGGCAAAAAAGAAGCAAGAAGCCTTTATTGTTATATGTTTTTTTTTTTTTGGTTTTGTTTTCCAGTTTTTGGTGGGTTTGTGGTTTGGTGATTGTTAATGGTGGACCCAGTTTCAAAAGACGCTTTAATTCTTGTGCTCAAGTGCTCTGGCTTTGTAGTTGGTGAGCTAATGGATAGTCAACTTCATTCAAAATCTTCTAAGTCATAGCTACTCTTCTCGCCTGGCTTTTGTGATAAAGTGAGAGACACTAAGTCCTTGAGTTAAAAGTGCAAGAATTGGATGGAAGAGATGCACACGTGCCCAGCAAACAGTAGACCAGGGTTACCTGCATTTCTATCTTCGAGGGAACAGTTTCCAACCTGTTTCCTTGCCGAGCTGGTGAGTCCTCGTCAAAGGCTGAAGTGCAAAGAGGTTGGACACAATTTGAAGACAGAAGTACAATGTCATCTCATTTTAGAGGAAGTCAATGTATCAAAAGAGGCTGTCATGTTTCTGCAAGGGGACATGGGCAACTTATGAAACCTGTTTGGCAGAGGTATTACCATGTTCCACCCCAACAGCTTGCCTGCCATCTGGGTTGATTCTGGAGCCTTTGCTGGGATCGCTTATGGAATGAGGTTTTTCCCCCCCCCTTTGGTGATAATTCCCTCTGGTCTGTGTTTGTCATTTGTGTAGCCAGTTCAAATCCCACCCAGTTTATCCTAGCTTAGTCAAAGGGGCTCCCGCACTATAAATGTGCTGGCCTTGTGCATTAATTCTGGTGCTTATGATGGAGGTCCCCGTAAGTGCGAGGGTGGAGGCGGAATGAAAGCCACGTTACTGAAATGCATAACAGTGCGAACACCCTGCACCCATTTGCCGTTCTCTCCTTTCGCTGTTGCCCCTACCTGACTCACTACAACGGCTTGGAGCTGAATTCTGCCCAGCAGACTCTTACCCAGAGCCTTCCTAATGCAAGATAACAGTCTTGGTGTCTCAGTTTTAGCCTGGTGGTACTTAGCTATACTGCCGACCTTTGAGTCCATTATGTAAGAGATATGTGTTGGTTTAAGCTGCTAGACTTGGGAGGGTTATATGGCAACTACATAAAACTAATCCAGGAAGGATGTACTTTCCCATTATCTGTTAAAGTTTGTTGACTACATTTAAAAGATCAACACCTTTCCTGTGATGACTGTCAACTTGGAAGGATCTGGGACCGTCTAGGAGACAAATCTCTGGGCACACCTGTGTTGGGGTTCCTAGATTGGGTTAACTGCAGTAAGAAAATTCACCCTAAATGTGAGTGGCATCATTTCACAAGCCTGTTGTGGAATATTGGCTGAAGGTGTGCTACATTTGTAATTATGCTGTTGAGTATTTGTTTAACGATGCAAAGATGTGTTTTAGGTTGCATTTGTTTACCTCTGTGAAGCTGCGGTTTACTTGGTCCGTCTAAAACACCTGATTGGTCTAATAAAGAGCCGAATGGCCAATAACTGGGCAGGAGAGAAAAATGGGTGGGGCTGGCAGGCAGAGAGAATTAATAAGGAAGAAGAGGGAGGAACAAGAAAAGGGGGGAGGGAGAGAAGGACAGCAGGGGCCAGCCACCCAGACACACAGCCAGCAAAGGAGTAAGAAGGAAAGAAAAGTATATAGAACAGAGAAAGATAAAAGCTTAGAGGCAAAAGGTAGAAAAGATAATTTTTTAAAAAGCTGGCTAGAAACAAGCCAACCAATGGCTCAACATTCATAAGTAAGAATAAGCTTCTGTGTATTTATTTGGGAGCTAGGTGATGGGCACCAAACAATTGGGGAAAAAACTACAGGCTGAATAAAGGAAAGAGCGAGATGGGTGTGAGCTTTCACGTCCCTCTGCTTCCTGACTGCAGACTGTGACCAGCGGCCTCAGGCTTCTGCTGCCACAGCTCTCTGACAGGGTAGCCGCTCTCCTCATCATGAGTGAAAGTAAGCCCTTCCTTCCCAAAGATGCTTTCGTTAGGAGTTTTGTTACAACAGTGACAAAAAAAAAAAAAGCAGGAGTTTTGTCACAGCAGTGATTTAAAAAAAAAAAAAAAGCAAATATAATAGCCACCTGTCACTGTGAAGGAGAAGAAGGCAAAGTTTAAAGAGCTTTCTCTTCGGCATTCTATGAACTTTCCCTTGCTCACATCCCAGCCATATCTACACTGAGAACTAAAGGGTGTTATAGTTATTTATAGTTCACCTGTCTGTGTCTGCTCTGCAGCTTTTTGCCATTTAGCTGAATAAATTAGTCTTCTGTTTCTACTGAGGTTAGTGGCATCTCTGGGTTGATCTATCTTATTTTGTATTTTTCACTTGCTCCCCATGTCTGCTTTTTCTATCGCTACTCTCTTGGACAGCCATAAGGGCAATGCACCTGTGACCCCCGATCCCAGGAGATGAGGCACAGGGATCCAGAATTCGAGGCCAGCCAAGGCTACACAGTGAGGGTCTCCCCAAAAGAAAATGGCTTTCCTTATGCTCCCATGTTCTTTAGCTCAATGGTATTTGTCTTAATCTCATTCTCTTTTTTTACTGTCTACTAAAATGATAGTTTTGTATTTTATTTATGTACTTTCAGTGACTATCCTAAATATCATTGACATTTTTTCAGATTTATTCTATTTTACATGTACGTTTGCCTGCCTGTATGTCTGTGCACCGTGTGCACGCCTGGTGCCCATGGAGGTCAGAAGAGCTCATCAGAGCCCCTGAAACGGGTGCTAGGGATGATTGCAAGCCACTGTGTAGATGCTGGGAACTGGAGCCAGGTCCACTGCAAGAACGGGTGCTCTTAACCACTGAGCCCCAATCCCAGACATTTTAATATGAATAATTTTATAATATAAAGTTCATATCTCATCCCTCTCATAGATAATAGAAGGATTTGCTTTGAAAGCTGTGTCCTATTTTCTTTCTCTTTTCACTTAAATCTTATTTTTATCGCGTCCTCATATAAGACAATATTGGTGCTAGTACATTTTATTTGTTTTTGTATGCGGTGTGTGTGGTGTATGCACACACGCACATACATGTGAGAGTACATTTCTTCATGCTGCCACATTTGGTAGCCAGGTGTTGACAATGAGATGTGTTCCTCAATCACATCCCTACCTTACTTTTTGAGACAGGATCCCTCACTAAACCTGGGCCTCTCCATTTCAGCCAAGCTGACAGGTCAGCAAGGCCCCAGAATACCCCTGTTTCCGCCCCCAGCTCTGGGGTTACAAACATTTCACCACCATGCTCAGACTTTGGCATGCATTCTGAGGATCCAAAGTGAGGCCCTCATGCTTGAACTCCAAGCACTTTGCCCACTGAACCATCTTCCCAGCATCCCCTTTTTAGTTTTATCTATACACTTAATCAACATTTATGCTTGATTTTTTTTTCCTTTTTAAATACCAGACTTTCATTTAGGATCATGTGTATGTGTGCCTCTGTGTGTATGCACATGTGTGTGTACCTTCATGTGGGTACCCACTGTGTGCACCCACATACTGGTTGTGATGGCTATTCTTAGCTGCCAACTTGACTGTATCTGGAATGAACTACAATCCAGACATGGAGGGCACCTTGGGATTCAGATCTTAAGACAGGAAGATACCATGCCTTTGCTCTGGATCGTGACGCTGGAAGCCACAGGCTTTTGATTAGCGTCTTAAGGTGGGATGACACACGCCTTTAATCCAGACCATTCTGTAAGTTCTGTGACTCTAGAGAACCCTGACGAACACCCGGTCATCGGTACGTGTGTGCAGAGGCCAGAGGGCCTCTGGGGCTGTCCCTCTGGGACCGTCCACTCTTGATTTTTTTTTCTTGTTTATCTATGTTTGTTCTTAGACAGCATCAGAGTCTCTATCCGACTAAAATTGTCAACTGGGCCAGAATCACTGGCCAGTGAGCCCCAGGAATCCCCTTGTCTTCATCTCTCCAGGACTGGGATTCCAGGCATGTGCTTCAGTGCTTAGCATGTTGATATGGATTCTGGGGATCAAACTCAGGCCCTTGTGCTTACAAGGCAGGACTTCCCCGCTGAGCTGGCTCCCAAGCTCTCTTCTTAGAATGTATCCTATCTTCATCTCTCCTACATTAGCTCTGATGCCTTCATTTTCTTCTTCAGTGCGGCACCGTGAATGGTCTCCTTAGGTGTCGTTTCGCTAGCTCGTCCTTTCATGGCGTCCCTTTCATCCATTGGATCTTTATGTATTTATGTCTTGATATTTTATTTCCACATTTGCCTTAGTTCTTTTGCAAACCTACTTGATCACGTTTAAGACTTTGTGTGTGAGCCGGGTGGTGGTGG
>NC_022012.1:69599516-69600323 GCF_000317375.1 Microtus ochrogaster | reverse complement strand
TTTCTCATACAAGACATTAAAACATAATTAATTCTACTTGCACCCTGGAGACCTGTCATCTGCTCATCACTTCTCCCTTGCATCTGCAATGTCTTATTTATTTATTTATTTATTTATTTATTTATTTATTTATTTATTTATTAGTTTTATCATCTTACCATGAACTCAGATTCCATGAAAACTTTGAAATATTTAAGTGTGTCCCTCTAGAGAGTTTATAAATATTTGACTTAATACCATTTAAAATACAGCTGATCGGTGGTGGCACACAACTTTAAACCCAGCACTTGGAGGCAGAGGCAGGCAGATCTCTGTGAGTTTGAGACCAGTCTGCTTTACAGAGCAAATTCCAGGACAGGCTCACAGAGAAACCCTGTCTAAAAAAACAAACAAGAAAACAACATCAACAACAACAAAAAAAATAAAAACCATAAAATAAAAATGTTGACTTGGCCTATTCTAAATTATTCTGTGTCATTTGAGTTGAAATTCTTTTTTATTTATTTATTTATTAAAGATTTCTGCCTCCTCCCCTCCACCGCCTCCCATATCTCTTCCCCTCCCCCAATCAAGTTCCCCTCCCTCATCAGCCCGAAGAGCAGTCTGGGTTCCCTGCCTTGTGAGAAGTCCAAGAACCACCCACCTCCTTCCAGGTCTAGTAAGGTGAGCTTTCAAACTGCCCAGGCTCCTACAAAGCCAGTACGTGCAGTAGGATCAAAACCCAGTGTCAGCCGGGCAGTGGTGGCGCACGCCTTTAATGCCAGCACTCGGGAGGCAGAGGCAGGTGGATCTCTGTGAGTTCGAGAC
>NC_022012.1:69580055-69598928 GCF_000317375.1 Microtus ochrogaster | reverse complement strand
TCCATTTGCATGCAAAATTCAAGAAGTCCTTGTTTTTTACTGCTGAGTAGTTTGAGTTGAAATTCTTGTTGGGTGCATTAATTTGGGGTTATACAGGATCTTGTTTGCTTTGTACCCATTCTCAAGATCAAGATAGTCAAGTTTCCATTTCTGTCTGCTGCAGGTGTATTGACTTCTGGGCCATTGTGATGTAAGAGTGTGTGGTCCTGGGTTCATGCAGGTGTCTCCTATTATCCATCCTGTGTAGGCTATAAGCCTTGTCCTGTGTTTCTTTTCTCTATACGATAGTCCAAATGGATGATCAGTATTACCAAAACTCATTAGAGGTTTCCTAGCCAGAAGGCTGGCTTGACACTCAATGAATTCTCACTGTCCTTCTGACATCTACGATCCCTCATTTCGTTTTCATTTTCCACTCAAGCAACATTCCTGAGAATCTACCCAGGGAGGGATATTTAGGGATTCCATTCTAAGACGGTATCAGAAAGGAAATTCCTACAAACACTAATGATATCCATTCACCTACTGAGGATTTGGTGCTAAACACATGACACACAACAAATAATGAAGCTAGATCCCTGTTCTCAGGAGATGCCCATGGCAGTATCCAGATCTCTGGGCTTTCCTTTGGGAATTCTCAACATTAAACATATCCGGTTTCTGTGAGGAAATACAATCTACTTGGTGTTCTTTCAACAGTTATCTAACAGGGTGTATGAATGGCGTTGCAGAGGTGACACAGTTGGTCTGCTGCTTGTGTGTACCAATGGTGACACACGCCTACAGTCCCTGCACTCAGGAGGCAGAAACAGGAGGATCTGAAGTCCAAGGTTATTATTGTTGACACAGCAAGTCTGAGGCCATTTTGAGATATATGAGATCCCATCTTTAGGAAAAAAGTACACAAATGTTTGTTGACTAAATACTTAAACTAAATAGTAATAGCTTAATAAGACAAGTTAGGATTTGTTGAGTTATTCTTGAATGTGTTTTTTTTTTTTTTTTCGTGAGTCTAAGGCCACACAAGAAACAGAGAAACCTACCCAAGAAACCGCACAGGAGCTGGGCTCTCAGGCCCCACAGCGCTGCTTCTGTGTTTCTTTTTCCTGGGCTGTCTGCAGTGCCCACTGTGTTACTAGATGGGAGAGCTCCCTCTAACCCCCCCATCCCCTCCCATGTGTAACAGACACTGACCTGTTCCAGTTGACGCTCATATACATCACATGCAGGAAGGACTCTCTCGGGGGTTCTCCTAATCACTTCCTGATCCTTTCTGACACGTTCTGCTGTGGGAAGGCAAACTCGGGCCTGACACACTGTGGTGAGGGCAGGGCTGAGAAGGAAAGAGGGACCTGCATGGCCGGCCTGTGCAGATGATTTCTATAAGCTCCTTTAGCATGAGGGACGCTCAGAATTTAGTTTTGAGGACTCTGATGGCCTGGCATTGTCAGTAAGGCCTGAGGAATGATTGCTTTACCTCAATGCCGACCAGCTATTGTAACGTCTTTAGATTTATTTTTATTTTTGGATGTCTAGGGGACGGGGGAGGGGCTTGTGAGCGGGGAGTGGAGTCACTGGTGTTTGTGTGTCCCCTGACACGAGGGCAGAGAACTGAACTCGCGGAGGTCTTCTGCAAAAACACTGAGTGTTCTTAACCATGGGACCATCTCTCAGCTCGCTAGTATCGCATGTCTCTATAAAGCTACGTGAAAGCATCCCGCGGTTAGCAGGAAACTAGTTTTGGACACAGTGTGAACCACTTCTGCCTGGAAATGGGAGCTTCTGCCTTTATCTCGCATAAAAATTATCCATTTAAACTTCATGGGTCAATTTATTAGCACCTTATTCATCAGGGTGTAACCTTTATTAGGCTTTATTGCTATAAGAAATTATATCCTACACAAATACAATAGAGATTTAAATGTTCTGGAGAATGAGCGGATAGCGTCTGCTTCCCAGTAATGGACCTTGACCAGCAGAAGGTCTGGTAAGTGTAAAATATGGCTGCTCCATGCTAATTTGGTTCCTTTTTAATGACTGATAATCCTTGTCGATTTAGTGTGATCGTCACAATCCAGTACCATCTCCTACCCCAGATGTGATGGTAACAGGAGCCATTAAACATGTCAATGTAATAAAATTAGCCAGGGAAGCTCCATAGATTGTTTCTAGGCTTTCAGATTTCCTCAGCTGCAGTGAGGCTCGTCCAAGTACAAAAGTCTGTCCTCGGTGCAGGCAAGTCCACGGCGCTCCTGATGCTAAGCCGAGGGCAGGGGATGCCAGTGTTAAGAAATTTGAATCCTAAACATTTGTCATATATAAATAGGGGCTGTAGATTTTGAGCTAGGAGGTGGTTTGGCCATTGATTTGCCTAACAAAGCTTTACACAGCTCCAAACCTTAAACACATAATCAGTCTTTGGAGGCCGCAGTTTGAAATGGGAGAAACCTCTCTCAGGTCTGCAGATTTATCCTTCCTTCAGAAGGCTATGCATTAAAGAAATCGGAATTGCTTGCTGTCTCTGGAAATAATTTAAATGTACAAGCTGATCCCACTGCCCCCTTGTGGGGATTTATGGGGCTCCAGGAGGAGGCAGGGATGACGACTTCATCACTATGTAAAGGCAGCGAAATAAATAAGTAGATCTGCCTCCTCACCCTTCCCATTTCCCAAGCTTATGCGGGATCAAGTTCATCTGCCCTCCCGCTGGAGCTGCACAGAGACCCCTGAGAATCAGCTCCCTAGAGCCTTCTAGGGAAAGGGGGGAGGGGACTGCGTTCCAGAGAAGAATCCCATTTTGCTACGGAATTAAGTAGCTCTCTCTCTCTCATTTTAGCAGCCCTGGAGTTTGTACTCTTAGCTAGGAGGCCGAAATGCAAATAAGAGAGAGTCCCTAGATGTACAGGCAGCTTCAGATTTTCCCAGAGCACTTTGTGATATTGTTAGTGATAACTGCAGAGTTTTTGTTTGGTTAGTGGGTTGACTAGTTTGGTTTAGTTTTTGCTGTTGTTTTGTTAGGTTAGATGGGTTTATTTGTTTGGTTTGGTCTATGAAGCTTCTAGAGTCATTAAAACTCGGGGTGTTAGGAACAAGAAGATGGGCCAGTGAGACCCCTCTGCTTGGTAGGGCACTCACTGCCAGGCCTGGTGACCTGAGCTGGGTCCTGGGGACCCACATGGTTGAAAAGAGAGAGCTGGACTCCAGGAAGTTGTCCTCCAACCTCTTTGCATGCTATGAAATCTGTACACACACAACCACCACACACACACACACACACACACACACACACACAATAAATAAAATACAATTAAAATAAAAAAAAAAACAGGACCCGTTCATTATTGGACTGGGAACAAGCAGCCAGTCATTTTAAACACCAAGTGGCATAGTAGGCCAGTAATTCATAATTTAAAGTAATTAATTAAAAGTAAATAAATAGAAAACATATAAATGTATATTAGCATTTCTCCTCAGCAGGGCTTCTCTATTTGATCAGACAAGATTAAGCAAACCAGGACACGGTTTGTTTCAGGAAAGATTGTGGATCTGGCAACCCATTAGCAAGCACAGCTCTTCCCCGGAGGAATCCATCCTCCTTTTCGCTACCTTTAAGTCTTCAGTGTTGTCATCCCTGAGGCAGAGCCAACATCATCTGTTACAGCCAGCCCGCTCTAGGAAGCCTGATCTTTTGAAGGCTCCTGTTGGAGGTGACCCAAGAGCATCCTGCCCCTCCTGTCACAGTGATGAAGACAGCAGCCAGAGTCTGTGAGGCTTAAGGAAGCCTCGCTTTCAATGTCATAGTAACCTGCAGGGCTGCCTTAATTTCCAAGTGATAGACCTTTCAGCCGGACTACTCATGGTGGAAGTCACAAAGGCTGGGTTTTTCTGGAAGCGACTTATCATTTTCGCTCCTTCGTGTCGACAGCTGTTTCCCATTTTCTCTTCTGCCCCTCTTCAGATCAGAGATCTCTTTTAGGGATTGTCTTGTTCATTCGCACATCTCCGGCTCCTGGCATGGTGCCTGGCTATGATTTAGCATCCAGCATCCGAGATAAGTCTTCCATAAACACCTCTCAGCTAGCTTCACATACGGCACCATGGTGCTTCTTCTGTTGCCTGGGGAAAAGCTGCTTACAGTGTTTTTTGTCAGTGATGTTTTGTATTGCAACTTCAAGTTTTAGGGGAGAAGTGGTGTGGCAAGTCTCACCTGTAACCAAACTGCAGGATTCTGAAAAACAATCCATTCTAATTTGGGAGCACCCCAGGATAAAGTGGTATCTTAGATCTGTATTCACATATGATAACTGTTTAGTAATTGTTAAGTACTAGCTGACATAGCCTAGGCTGGTATCTCCTATATAGTAAATATGTACTTACTGATAAATGGAAAAATGGTGGGAAATATTATGGAGGGTACCATAAATGTTGGCATCTAGTTCTTGTCCTATTATCCATCCATCTATCTATCTATCTATCTATCTATCTATCTATCTATCTATCTATCTATCATCTATCTATCCATCATCTATCTACCTATCTATCATCTTTTATCTATCATCTATCTATCTATCATCTATCAATCTATCATCTATCCCATCTTGGGTCTTTTTTTTTTTTTTCTTTTTTTTTTTTTTTTTTTGATTTTCGAGACAGGGTTTCTCCATAGCTTTTTGGTTCCTGTCCTGGAACTAGCTCTTGTAGACCAGGCTGGCCTCGAACTCACAGAGATCCGCCTGCCTCTGCCTCCCAAGTGCTGGGATTAAAGGCGTGTGCCACCACCGCCCAGCTCCATCTTGGGTCTCTTTGTCTGATGATGCCTGATTTATCATTTCTCAAATTGACTCCATCATTCAGGTCACGATCAACCCAACCCATGGCCAGGCAAGGCTGTAGTCAAAATGATGAATTGGGGTCCGCAGTGTTCCCAGACATTGCTTCTGTATTAGAAAGTGAAGATCAAAGCTAATAAAATACACAAGAAGGTGCAGCATATCAGGTGACCTGGAGTAGCCATGAGAGTGCACATGGAAGTCAGTCTATTGAGGAAGCAGAAATTATGAACAAGCAAATCGAGGCAGCCAGGGCAACAGGAAAGAATCAGCAATGCTCTAAGAAGAAACCCTGGGGCCTAGACCACCAGAAACAGATCTCAGAGAATTTCTTCAGCCCTGGGTTCAATCCAAACATTAGTATGTCTGTTTATCAAAACTCTGCACCCAGCAAGATGCTAACTACTCAAACACAAAAGTATTGGCAAAAATGCGGGGATACTGAGACTGGATGAACCCTGGCATGCTATTCCTGAGGCCGTAAACTCAGTATGGTGGATCCTCAAGGAGCCAAACGTGGAATCACCCTGTGACCCAGGAATGGATTTTGGGAGAGACACCCAAAACAAGTGAGAGCATGAACTTGAATAAATACTGATGGCAGCGTTAAAGGGCTAGCCACCCAAGCGTCTATTGGCAGACAAATACATAAATAAAATGTGTCATAATAAAATATACCATAATACTTTCAGCGGTTGTCAACTTGGACTCACTTAGTAGGCAAGCCTCCAGACATTCTTGTCAGGGATTGCTGGTCTATGGCCATGCCTGTGAGAGGTTATGTTAATCGAGGTAGGATATCATACCCTAAAAGTGGGAGACACCAGTTCCCGGCCTTTTCTCCTGGAGAGTACGTAAGAGAAAAAAGGAGCCGCCCGCTTCTTTGAATTCCCCCAAGAACTGTAAGCCAACAGAACCTTTTTTCTCTGTTAAATTGGTCTTGTCATGAAATTTTATCACAGCAACAAACATTACAGAGGTGTGTACCCATGAATGCTATTCAGTCTTTACTAGGGAGACAATTCTGATAAATACTATCGTGTGGGTAAGCCTGGAGGAATATTGAACTAGGTGAAATAAACCAGTAGGGTAGGGACAGATCCAGTGTGACTCAGTTTCTAGGAGGTGCTGGAGTAACCAGTCTTCGGTTTTTCTTCTTTATTTCATTATTTTATGTGTCTGGGTGTTCAGTCTGCATGCACATCTCTGTACCACATGTGTGCA
This sequence comes from Microtus ochrogaster, assembly GCF_000317375.1. NCBI lineage: Eukaryota > Metazoa > Chordata > Mammalia > Rodentia > Cricetidae > Microtus > Microtus ochrogaster. The sequence continues at coordinate 69,592,875 of NC_022012.1, read as the reverse complement.
GTGCCTGTTGCAGCCAAAAGGGGGCATTGGATCTCCTGGAACTGGAGTTACAGACAGTTGTGAGCCATCGTGTTGGTGCTGGGAATTGAACCCAGGTCCTCTAGAAGAGCTGCCAGTGCTCTTGACCATTGAGCCATCTGTCTCTCCAACCCCAGGAACAGGCAGATTCTTGAAGATAACAAGTAGAGGAGTCAGTGCTGAGGGAGAAGGAGAACATAAGAGAATTTAAGGGAGCAGAGTTACAGTTAGGGAAAACTAAAGGCTCTAGGCAGGTATAGGTGACAGAAGCCCCTGCAACGTGTGTGCAAAAGGTCACTGAACTATACACACAAATATATAAAATTGGTGGTGTGTGTGTGGTGCATGCCTGCAGTTCCAGCATGTGGGAGGCAAGTCCAGTTTCAACTTCATAGCAGGGCTAAGGCAGCCTGACCTATGTAAGATCCTGCCTCGAATATTTGTTAAAGGCAGGTTAGGGGCATCGCTCAGTGATAGGGCACTTGCCTAGCATGTCTGTCTTTTCCCGTAGCCAGTGCTTACTCTGTCTCACATCCTCTACTCTTCCAGGCATTCAGTCACATCACTGGTCCTCCCCAGGCCACAGTGGTCCTCTCGCCTTGCTTTCCCCCAGCATAGGACTTCTTAATCCAGCCACCCACAGTTAGCATTGAACGCATTTCACTGTGCCCTTGAAGGCACCTTCAGAAAATCCTTTAAGTCACTGACTGTTTGACCGCAGAGATGTAAAGAATGCTAAAAGTCCTAGGCAGCCATCGTCATTTGTTCTGAAAAAAGAGAGAAAAACATGGGCTAGTTCTGCATTCTAATTATAAAACTTATTTTATGTACTTTTAGGTTCTGAAAAGAAAAATTTTAACCTATGTTCTTTTTAAGTTAGCAGTACTGAAAGAAAATATTCCTGTAGCTTTTAAAGATTTGCTCCAACAGCTCTGAGGGCCCTGACTTGTAACCTTGAGATTATAAATATTTGTTAGTGAAAAACCACATTTATCAGAATGTTTGTTGTACAGAATTGGATCTGGTCACTTAAAAGTTGCAAATTCTGTTTGCTCGCCAAACCTGTGTAATTAACCACAGGACAAGACCTCATTCGTTTAACCACGATTAAGTCAACAAATACAAATGGCTGTGAAGAATTCTTCAGAGTTAAGACCATTTTTTTTAAAGAAATTTGTCCTTGCAAAACTTACTTTGAAAGTAAAATTAGAAAGTGACTCTAGAGACTGCAGAGATGACCCGGTGGTTAAGAACATTTGAGGCTCTTGCAGGGGACCCTAGTTCAGTTCCCAGCATCTACATCAGGTGGCTCATAACCACCTGGAACCCCAACTGTAGGGAATCTGACACCCTCTTCTGGCCTCTCTAAGGGCACCTGCTCACACTTGCACACACCCTCAAACAGATGTACACATAAGCACATAACTTTAAAAAAAATAAAAAGTGTTTTTTAAGTGAGTCTGGTAGCAAGCCTTGTAAATAGTCTCCAAAGACCTCTGCTTCTTGGTATCTTACCCTGCTTAACCCTCTCCCCTAGAGTATGACCTGGATCGGATGACTTGACTTCATAAATAAATATGAGGACACTATAAGGATACATTGACGGAAGTTTTTGATCTGTCCGCATGGCTTGGCTATAAGTCTCCAATATCTCAGTCAAACGCTAACGTGAGATGTTGCCGTGTGGGTCTTATTCAGATGACACTGAAATCCCTAATCAGTTGACAAGTATCAGAGGGAACACCGTTTGATTGAGGAGAATGAGGTTCAAGCAGCTGGAAGACGCCAGACACAGCTGAGGCTGAGCTTCCCTGAAGAAGAACAACTCCACCGGTGACCAGTAGCTCACCATGCACCCGAGAGACCCAGCCCGCCTTTTCTGGTGCCCAGCCCTGCAGACCTCCACACTACTGGCTGAGCCCTCAAATGGCCAGGGCCTTAGCCAATGCCTTGAGTACATCCTCACGAAAGAAGGTAAGGCAGAAAACCCAGTTTTGCCATATTCAGAGCTGTGGAATAAAGCTCTGTCAACCATCTTAAACCACAAAGCTTCAAGTTAAATTTTGTTATGTCACAATAGGGACCAACCCCAGCAAATGCTTTGTAAAATACAGCGCAGAATCTTATTCTTGCAAGTGAACTTAGCTACTAGCAATGCCTGATTTGTTCTGAGTTTCCCTATTCACTACTCGAACAGCAAAAGTGAATCTGTCCAGCATTATTGAAACAGAGCCCTAGTAACATGACGCTTACTAGAGCCAAATCATTAGCCACTGGCTATGTCAGGGTCAGGTGTCGCTTCCTGGGCCAGTCAACTGTGACCAGGGAGAGCAGGTGGCTGAGACATAGAACTTTATAGTTTACCAAAATTAATATTCTAGGAAAGTGAAGGGAGAGATAGCTTCCTTTAGAGGAGTAGATAAGGAGCTAGGGAAACAAGTCTGTTGGTAAAATGCGTGCTGCACAGGTGTAAGTCCCTGGCACCTATGCACATGGAACCCCAGAGGTGAGGTGGCTGGGACAGGACGATCCCCAGGGTTTGGTGACCAGCCAGTCTAGACAAACCAGTTGAGTACAGGATCAGTGACAGACACTGTCTCAAATACATAAAATGGAGAGAGCAGAAGAAGCAATATGGACCCCTTGCGTATGTGCACACGCATGTGCGAAAGCGCGCTTGCTCACATACACACACACTGAAAAATAAACAACAAAAAAGAAATAAGCCCATTAAAATTTTAATTAATATGCCCCAAAGAGCCATAAACATAAATTTGTAAATACATCAATTAAGAGTGATATTCAAACTACATAGCCAATCCCATAGCAAACACCAACCTATCCAAATGGTCACATGGCCAGTCAGGATGAAGGCCAGTTGGGTAGCAGGCTTGCATGCGTCTGTGGATAACACAGTATCCCAGTTTCCCACGCTGAGTTGGCATTGTACAGAAATTAACAGCCATACTGGTCTAGAGGGGTTAAACTTAATTTCCCCCCAGCTGTATAGGGCTAATGCACTGCATTAAATGCATAAGGTCTTACTATGTGGGTCTGATTACATAAATTAATAAATTATTTTCTAAACAATGAAAGCAAACATGCAAAAACCATGTATCTTCACACACGTCAACTTTGTCAAGCATTTAGACACCAGAAGTGCTAAGAAACAGCACAGGGCTGTTGAGTACACAGACCTCTGTATCGACAGTAGTTACTCAAATGGTGAGTTTCTCAACTGGGGCAACTCTTCTTTCCTCCCTGCAGGTAGCCATGACAACTGTGAACTACTTCAGGAAACCCTGAAGCATCAAGACCGAGTTCTGAGAATTCTCTGTGGAGTCTTTCTGAGGGGTCATCAGATGACCATTTGAGCCTGATCAGGACTGTTAGTGGTCCATCCTTTCTGGGTGTCCTTAGTAACATTCACAAGTGAAGCCCCTCCCCCCACTGATGGGCTTGATATATGCGGAATTTCACAAGCTAGGTAATTCTTGTGTTTTCTTCCTTGTGTAGGCAGAGACAAGTCATAAACTCAAGATGAGAAAAAAGGATAGGAAATATGAGTTTCGTCCTTCACTCTCAGTGTGTCCTGAGAGGGACACATGTCCCTACCTCCCTCTTTGCTACACACTTGGCCTTGTGCCTTACTGCATGAGAAGAAGCATCTGACTTGGGTCTTGGGCCGATGGAGTATCAGTAGACAACACTGCTTGGCTCAGGGTTCAAGGGTACTGGTCCACCATTGCAGAGAAGTTCCAGCGGCAGGGGCTTATGGAGGTTGCTGTCACAGCATCTGCGGTCAGGAAGCAAAGAGAGATGACCACTGGTGTTTGGCTCACTTCCCCTTTTTACTCAACCCAGGACCACAAGCAAAGGGACAGTGCTGCCCAAATTCATTATGGAGCCCAGGACTCCCTCGCTGACAGAGATCCTGTCATGTTGATCATCAGTATTAACCGTGGCGCGATATTAGAAGACTTGACGCAGAATTTGAAACTTTCTCGTATTGTTTCGCCATAGAACACGAGTGCCCTTGGAGAACTTACGCAAGCAGGAAGGACGAGGTTAGCCACAGAACCAGATCCAACCAACAAGGGAAAAAATACTGTGGGGAGATTTCTCTTATCATCTTGTTTGTTTGTTTAAAGGAGATTTGCTTGTCAAATTTTAGGTATGTATGTGCACCCTGGGTGTGCAATGCCAGTGGAAGCCAGAAAAGGGAGTTAGGTCCTGTAGAACTGGAGTTACAGACAGTTGTGAGCTGCCTTGTGGGTGCTGGGACCTGAACCCGGCTCTGCTCCGTGAGCAGCAGCGCTCACTACTGAGCCCTTGCTCAGTAATCCTTTACCGTTAGTTCCTTCCTCCTTTTTGTTTTCACCGGGGTTTCTTTTATTCACTTGTAGCGAAGCACATCCCTCTTCTGTCCCAAGGTTATCTTTATTCTTCTGTCTAAGACTATGTGTTCAACAGTAGCACGGTACCAGAGAAACTTCTGCTTTCTCACAGATGAAGAGGCAGCCCAAAGAAGCCCCAGGATGGCCCCATCTCTACAGATGTGCCCAAAGAAGTTTAACAGGCGGCTTAACAGATGTCCAAAGCTGCAGATCAGAGGGGATATAAAACAGTTAAAGCTGCTTCCAGGCATAATGTGTCACCATCTAACAGTTACAAGCTTCTCTGACCGCATGGAGGAGGATCATGTGCAGGCCGGTGCTCCTGGCTGTCGGCATGCCAGGAAGATTATAAAAACGCCATGCTGTGATATGTAGCCCTCCTGCCGGGGAAGCCACGATTAAGCTGAGTATTTACGGCACCTATTCAGACAGGAACGGCCTGCGAGGAGTGCTACCTGTCTTCTGGTTGGATAAATTAGTTGTGAGTGTCACAAGATTATAGCTGCCTATTGTTCTCTCTGCTGAAGGTGGGAAGGGACGAAAGCCCCCATCTGCCCTTGTAACGTTCAGTGTGAAATGCAGGAGGCCGCCTCTTTTCTTCCTGCGCTAATGGTAAAACAAGATCTAGACTGGCTGGCTATATTAGAGTTTGGGGCGTCGTTAAAAAGACAACACACAGCAAAGAAGGGAAAAGAGCATGATTATTTATAGCGGGAAGGTGTGTGTATGAAAGGGAAAGGAGGTAAAGCCGGGAACTTGGGAAAATCAAACGTGAGAGGCAGGCGAGGTGAACTCCGGGAGTCACTGCATAAATTGGTCCCATAATCAGAGCAGAAACGCTTGCCAGTCAATGCAAAAATGATCTTCCATTTGCTCAACTTCTCTCAAAATATTTTCTATATAAATTGTTTTGCCCTCACATTTCCATGATCTATGGAGCTATGAACCCTAAATTAGTGTTAACAGGAATTGACAAGCTCTGCGCTAAAAACCATCAGCCAGGCAGCCCGCCCTACGGGCTTAATTACGGAAGGACAGTATGGTAGGAGCAAAAAAAAAACCCTCTTTCAAAATTTTACCACATGCAATATAAATAAAAGATTATCTCATCCACTCATAACCTCACAGATCAAACGGAGGACAGGAAGGTGACTTTGCTGGCACTCATAATTAGGTACCATGCCTGAATAGTTGTGTTGTGTTTTGACAAATTCAAGAGTCTTATTTTTTTTTGTTGTTGGGGAAAAGCAACAGTCCCCCTATTCTGTGGATCTTAGGCGCAGGTTCGGGAAACGGCTTGAATTAAAAGCAGCAGGGCCAGCCAGCTTCCCCACATGCCAGATACAATGGTGGGGTGAACTCTCAGCAGATATCTGTCGGTGCCTGTTAGGAGGCAAACATTTGTGTGCCTGTGCATGCATGTTCTTGTGTGTGTACATTCATGTGTATGTACATGTCCTTGTATGTGCATGTCCCTGTGTGTACAAGTGTTCGGAGGCCAGAAGCTGGCTTTTTAAAATTAATTAGTTAGTTTTTTTTAAACAATCTTTTTTTATCTTACATACCCACCCCAAAGCGGGGGGAGAGGAAGGAGTGGAAACTGGGATTGGCTTTGTTTTTTGAAACAGGGTCTCTCACTGAAGTTGGAGCTCACTGGTTTGCCAGGCTGACTCACCAGTGAACTTCAGAGAATGCCTGTGCCCTCCCTCACTCTTAGATCCAAAACCATCCCTTTAGAGCTTAAGGTGAGGGTGGGGGGGTGTGGGACAGGGGGGAGAAATTGATTTCAAAATGCATTCCAGACACAGGGCACATGCCTGTAATCCCAGCACTTAGGAAGTGGCAACAGAAAAAATCAAGTGTTTGAAGCCGCCATGAGCTAAGTGAGACCCAGACTCAAAAATACAAACCCCCAAGCCTTCAACTGTGTATAATGTCCAATGCGTGAGAACTCAGGGGCAGTTCAGGCTCAGAGGTCAGTTGCTATGCAGGTATGGTGTCTGGGAGGTTTGTTAGGCTTTGACATGGAACCTTCCCCACAGCCTTGTGCTTTGGGCACCAGAGCCTCAGGCTATTTTAAGAAACTGCAGGGGCTGGAGAGATGGCTCAGTGGTTAAGAGCATTGCCTGCTCTTCCAAAGGTCCTGAGTTCAATTACCAGCAACCACATGGTGGCTCACAACCATCTGTAATGAGGTCTGGTGCCCTCTTCTGGCCTACAGACATATACACAGACAGACTATTGTATAATAAATAAATAAACAAACAAACAAATAAATAAATATTTTTTTAAAAAGAACTGAATGAATATGTAAAAAAAAAGAAAGAGAGAAACTGCAGAAACTTTAAGAGGTATTCTCATGCAGAAAAGGTGAACCATAGTGGGGGGCAGGGGTATTTGAGGACGTGTTCTCCATGGCCACTTTCTCTCTCATCCTTTGCTTCCTCATCCACCCTGATGGGAACTGAAGTGTTCCATTATGCCATTCCCACCACAGTAGACTGAACCTTGGAAAGCATGCGATAGTGCCTGCTAACGATTATAGTGATGGGGGAGGTAGAGACAGCCAAGTCCCTAGGGCTTGATGGTCAGCCAGCCTAGCATACTTGCTGTGTCCCAGGCCAAAGTGGACCACATCTGAGGGACTTGACGCTGACCTCTGGCCTCCACATGCACACACCTACATGTACACACCCACTCACGTGTGCACACACATGAATACACAAAGTGACACTTGGACTAGTTGCCCCAGGATGTGGCTGTTGGTAGTGATGTTTTGAAGCAACTTTACTAGGATATGTTTCAGTTAGTCTTCTGGCTCAACTTGCCCTAGAATAGTGTGATCTTCTTTGCACATACATGTGTTTGTATGTGCATATGTGTATATTCTTTTATTTTAAAAATGCTAAAACTACTCCAAAGTATTTGTTATGAGCCAGCATTTTCTTTTTCTGAAGCTTCAAGCATATGGTCAGTCTCCTTTGTCTTCCATGTCATCTCCTTTTCCATCGCTTTTAAAGCTGTTTTGCCTATGTTGGGCTTCGCTCCATTCTAACCTCTACTATTTTTCACCTCAAGCTCACAGAGATCCCCTTGCCTCTGCCTCCTGAGTGCTGAGATTTAGATTTGATGGCAAAATATCTAATCGCATATCCCATCCGCCCTGTGGAAACGTTTTTCTGGAGCTGTCAGACGCTTGTCTTAATCTTTTCTGATGCATGTAAGGGTCGTCTGCTGGTCTCTTGTAGATTTTTCATCTTAACAACGTGAGTTTTTCCAGGACCTAATATTTGCAGAAACTCATGTTGGGGAAAGGCCAAGGCCAGCCAGAACTTTTCTTACACTGCAGAGTTTTGCAAGTTTGTTTTTCTTGAGTTAATGGCGTTAAGCCAATATGAGTGTCTTCCAAAGCAAAGTTGCTTTTCTCAGCCTGCGGCAGAGACAGATTGCTTCCTGAACATCTGACTTGTGTCTGTGATTTCTTCTCTAGCTTCATTTTTTTCATTTCTGGAAGAAAACTAGGTACAAAGAAGCCTCTATGGAGGCAGCTTGCTTGCTTTCCTCTGCTGCTGCGAACAAATGTTAGGTTTCACATCCCAGGGCACACCTCCCTGGAGAATTGTGTGCTGTCCCTTTGTAAGGTAAGTGTCATGACTTTATGTCTTCCTAAATAACCTTCACCACTTGGACAACCTTCCCACCTAGGTTAGAGCTATTTTCTCATTTTGCCAGAAATAAGGTTAATCTTGTTCTTATTCCTTCTTTTTTGTTGTTGTTGTTGTTGTTGTTTTTGAGAAGGAAATGGGAAGAAGGCATTGGATTTTTGTGTTACTGGCTACGAACTTCTAATGCTTTTTGCTCTTGTAAAAGTGTTTTGTGTGTGTGTGTGTTATAATATTGACAGCATACTAGAACATGTATAAAATCTTACACTAATATGCCACTTTATATTATAATGTGTATATTTATATTAATCTCTAATGTATAGTTACATAATACCCCTTTTCTTATTTGAACCCAGATCTCGTTTATCCCAGGCTAGACTCAAATGCACGGTGTAACTAGAATGACCCTAAACTTTGAATCCTTCAGCCTCCAACTCCTAAGGGCTGGGACTGCAGGTGTGCCCCTGCATTACCGGATTGTAGGGGTGAGTGGGCATAGAATCAGGGTTTCATGCATGCTAGACAGTCACCCAACTGACTGAACTGCATCCCAACCATCACAATTTTCATTTATAAGAAAACCACTCAGAGAAGCTTAAAGAATGCTGAAGGAAGTCAGTGCTATCAAATAGTGCTATAAAAGCAGATGTGTTGGTGTAGGATTCCCCCCTGTACTCTGTGAATACCATTGGTTGATAAAGAAGCTGCATTGGGCCTATTGTAGTGCAGAATAGGGAAAGGCAGGAATTCCAAGCAGTTAGAGGAGGAAAGAAGACAGAGTCAGGGAGAAGCTATGTAGCCACCACAGGAAACAGACACTGGACACCAGATAAAAACTTACTGGTAGGCCACAACCACATAGTGATACACAGATTAATAGAAATGGGTTAATTAAAGATATAAGAGCTAGTGGATAAGAAACATGAGCTAATAGGCCAAGCAATGTTGTAATAATATAGTTTCTGTGTGATTATTTCCGGTCTGGATGGCTGGGAATGAATGAGCAGCCTCCTCCAAAAACATGTAGAGCTTTGGGTCCAGGAAATAGAATCTCCCTCTTCTATTAAATCTGGGTAAATATCACATGCTATATGATCAGTATATATTAAAGAAAAGGCTTTGAGGACATATTATGGTAGAAACATATAACAATAACCACTAATTTATATAGTGATATAATTTAATAGTATAACATTTTTATTTATCTTATTTAATGTGTATGGAGTTTAACCTACATGTATATGTGGGCATCATGTGTGTGTAGTACCTGTAGAGGCCAGGAGAGGGCATCAGATCCTCAGGAACTGGAGTTATGGATGGTTGTGAATCACCATGTGGGTGCTGAGAGTCAAATCCAGGTCTTCTGCAAGAACACCCTGTACTCTTAAATGCTGATCCATCTCTCCAGCCCCTTAATAGTATAATATGTGTAAAGCAATTCACATTTATTATTTCATTTGATCTTCCAAATGACCCGTTGGGCAATGTTGTAAAATCCTTTCCATAGCTGTGGAACACAAGCCTCAGCGTGGGAAAATGTCTTTTTAGAGGCCACGCAGCTGAAGAGCAAACCTTGGTCCCTGAGATTCAAGAAGGGACAATGGACCTTGGGAGAACGTGTACTCAAATAAAAGCAAATCCCACTGTCTTGAAGCTGCTGAGTCACAGAACTGCCCTAATCAAAACACATTAACCCCCCCTCCGTGTAGTCTATAAAAAGGTATTTATTATTTATGTACATGTGTTTTGCTTGCACGTGTGTGCAGAGCCCATAGAAGCCAGAGAGAGCATCAGATCCCCTGGAATTAGAGTGACAGACAATGATTAACCGCCATATGAGTGGTCAAAATCAAACCAGGTCCTCTGAAAAGGCAGCCAGTGCTCTTAACTGATAATTCATCTCTCCAACCCCTTCCCACATTCTCCTTTTTAAAATAAATAAATAAATAAATGTAGAATTCTTTTTTAAAAAATCTAAAGTAATCTCTGAGATTGGTTACATAGCGCAAGGCAAAGTAAAGGTCTATACACAGTTCTGTTTGTTTGGTCGATGCATGCGTTTGATTTGGGTAACTGAACCTTAAGAATTTTCTCAGCGAGGTCTTGGAAAACAGGCTTTGTTAATTTTTGGTGTATGTTTACATATACACAATGTATGTTTATATAGAGATGTAGTTGTATTTGTGTGCATGTTTATGTGTGTGCAGGGGCAAGTGCATGCTAGTGTGTGGGTGTGCACGTGTGTGAGGCCAGTGAACAACCTCAGGTGTCATTCCTCAGGAATGTGACCCACTTTGTTCTTTTGAGACCACATCTCTCACTGGCCTGGAACTCATCAAGTAGACCAGCCTTCCTGACAGGATCCCATCCTTGTCTCTGTCCCTTCAGCATGAAGGTTGGAAGTAGGTGCCATCATGCTCAGCTTTGTTCATAAGGATTTTGAGGATTGAGCTCGGGTCCTCATGTTTTCCAAACGAGCATTTTTGCAACTGAAGCAGCTCCCTAGTCCTCATCTAATGTACCTACTTTCAACTTAGTGTTCAGATGATCAGTGGCTTGGTATTGAGCCAGTTACTATTCGAGAGTACACCACATAGCCATCAATTAGTCTGTCTGGATAGCTTCATTCTTTTGAAATAATTGCCTCTTCCATAACTCATTCTAATGCTTGGTGGTCAGATGCTATGCAATCAAATAATTGAGACTTCTATCATATCTAAATGTAGTAGCTTTGTCACAGCCAAGTACATGACATTTGACTGATTCATGTGTGTGTGTGTGTGTGTATGTGTGTGTGTTGGGGAAGGCAAGAGGTGGTTGTGATGATGTTTGCTGCACACAAATATTTTTAAAGTCGTCTAAACAATATGTGAGTTAGGTGCCCCGCAACCATCATAACTTTCATAAATGCATGCGCTCCCAGCCATTAAAGTAGGGCTTTCTGACAGAATGGGAAGAACTACAAACCTAGATAGGTCTGTGGTGGATAGTTTTTCCATGAACATTTATTTTTAATATTTTTATTTTATATGTGTTTTGCTTGCATGTATGTCTATGTACCGTGTGTGTGTGTAGTTCTTATGGATTGTTTCAAACAGTTGTGAATCACTCTGTGGGCACTAGGAATAGAACCTGGGTCCTCTAAACTCAACTCTCTCTCTAACCTCATGAATATTTTAATTAAAACATTATTAAAGTGTTGATTTTATAAATTCTAGGTTTTGGAAGCTAATCTCTCCTTTAAAATACTACTACTTAAAAGGTATTCAAGGGCTGGAGAGATGGCTCAGCTGTTAAGAGCACAGGTTCAATTCCTAGCACCTATAAGGCAGCTCACAACTGGCTGTAACTCCAAGATCTGGCGCCCTCATATATAATGTAGGCAAAACACCAACGCACATAAAATAAATAAATTAAAAATAAAAGAAACCTCCACCCCCAAAATGTATTCAGAACATGTGATTAAAAGTTAAAGAGCCTAAGCCAAACTATAAGGGGAAAGAGGGAAACGGGAATTAAATAGGGGAAGGATGGAGAAAAGGAGAAGGGAGGCAGGAAGAGGGATGTGACTGGGAATGTACTCAGAATTTCATGTGAAACTAAAAGTTAAGAGTGGGAGATATATAAAAATATATACATAAATATAATATATATATATATACATATGAAATTATCACCTTGCCTTCTGCACTTAATTCTACAGGCCCTAAAATGGCTAATTAAAACTTAACTGTGGTGCTTAGTTAATTCAGTTGACAGCCCACCGTGGGGAATATTTTGGCAGTTAATTATATACATGGACAGTTTTTATATGGCAGGTATAAATTTATAGTGATACAGCTACTAAAAAAAAACCCACCCCAGCAACCAAATTTTTGTTCCTCTGAAGGTCCAGATTAATCTTAATCAGTTGTAGGAAACGTAACTGGGCAGTTTGATTGCTGGCTCTTCCTGATGTTCCTTCACGGAACTCGTCATTCTTAGGAACTGGTTTTTTCCTGCTGAAAGACAATCAGCAAAAAGACCTGCATTTCAAACAGACACATCAATGAATAAATTAAAATTCTCTGTCTCTCTGTCTCTCTCTCTCTCTCTCTCTCTCACACACACACACACACTTACATGTACACTTTAAATTTAGATTTAAATTCTATATACCTTCAAAGTTTGTTCAATTTCATCCTTTTTATCTTAAAAGTCATAATAGATAGGGTTACATGAGGGCATTTTTATTCAGTTGTGTGATATCCTTTGAGTGTGCCTGCTCCTTCCTCCCCTTCCCACGAGTCCCCTTTGTTCCCTGAACAGTGTCCCTTCTACTTCATGCCATTAATACACATATGATTTTTTGTATTCATAAAGCCTAGGGCCCAAAAATGAAGGAAAAGATGTATATTTCTCTGACAGTGGTTTAATTCCCTTAACGCAGTTTTGTCCAGTTGCATCTATGTTCCTGCAAAAACATGGCTGTTTTTTATGGCTTAAAAAATCCATTGTGTATACACACACACACACACACACACACACACACACTACATTTCCTTACCAATTTCATACCCTTAATGAATGACTAACCTGAACCAAAGATGTTGCCAGGTTAAATATATGATAGAAACCATACCAGAAACTGTTGAAATAAGAGCGGCTGGGCTGAGTCCCCCTGGCACCCAGCCGCCCACACGGCTAGCTTAGCTTATGCCCCGAAATAATTACACGGAAACTGTATTCTTTTAATCACTG
>NC_022012.1:69574445-69579565 GCF_000317375.1 Microtus ochrogaster | reverse complement strand
CTGAACTCCGGGTGTGTGAGTGTGCTTTTATATTAAAATTGTCTTCTTGTACCCACTGGCCTGGATTAATTAAATTCGCCTTCAAGAAACATTATGGTCTAAATAAGTTGTCAACGTGTTAAAAACAAAATAATCAAATAAGAGTCGAGTTATAAGGGAGGCTGGAGAGATGAGTCAGTGGATAAAACACTGGTTTTCAAAGCTGGAAGACTGGAGCTCAGGTCTGCCTGATAGTTATGCAGTGCTCCTGCAATCCCCGTTCTCCTGCAGTCCCCGTTCTCCTGCAATCCCAGTGCTCCTGCAATCCCAGTGCTCCTGCAGTCCCCATGCTCCTGCAATCCCCATGCTCCTGCATTCTCCGTGCTCTTGCAGTCCCCATGCTCCTGCAATCCCCATGCTCCTGCAATCTCCATGCTCCTGCAATCCCAGTGCCCCTGCAATCCCCATGCTCCTGCGATCCCCATGCTCCTGCAATCCTAGTGCTCCTGCAATCCTAGTGCTCCTGAAATCCTAGTGCTCCTGCAATCCCAGTGCTCTTGCAGAGGCAGAGATGGGAATCTCAGAACAAAGTAGCTAGTCAGACCAGGTGAATTGACGACTCTGAGCCTAATAAAACACCTTGCCTTCATAAATAAAGTGGAAAACATTTGAGGAAGACACCTATTGTCAGCCTCTGGACTCTAAGGCACCCACACACATGGCATAGGCACATGGGAGCATGCCAAACATATATACACATGCCATAATAAATGAATAAATAGACACATACATACATACATACATACATACATACATACATACATACATACATACATACATCAAATGCCCCAGGCTTTGGAAATGAATTCACACCCCGGGTAGTGTGAATTTTAAGAGGCAGTGATGCTGTGAGAATAGAGAAATAAAATATGAGACTGTGACATGGAGTCACAAGGAGATGTTAAAGAGAGCTTGTGACAGGCTTAGAAACTTGGGGCTGGAGAACAAGTAACACAGACATCCGCATCCCATGGGCAGGCAGAGAAGACTACACTAACTGTATCCACTTCTACCTTCTGCAGCGCCTCCTTGGTGCTTCTGTAAAGACAAGCACTCATGTGTCCTCATCCTGCTTATTTATTTGTTTATTATTTGTTTGCTAGTGTCAACAAACATCCTTCTGGATGGAGGTGATGTCTCATTGTGGGTTTGTTTGTATTTGTCTGATAATTTGTGATAACGAGTATTCAATATGCTATCATTATACACAGTTTTCATATTAAAAGTTTATGGTTGGGGCTGGAAAGATGGGTCTGCAGTTAATAGCACTTGTTCTTACAGAAGACCCAGGTTCAATTCCCAGCACCCACACGGCAGCTCATAACTGTCTATAACTCCAGTTCCAGAGGCTCTGACACCCTCTTCTGACTTCCATGAATATTAGGCATGCACATGATACACAGACATACATGTGAGCAAAACTCATACCCTTTAAAAAAATAGTTTATGGTGTGTTTTAGAAAATAAACTGAGACAAGCTTTGAAAGGGAAGAGTTTGTCAAGAGGAAGGAGGGCAGAGCACACAAGTCAATGACAGAAAGTGTTTTAGATGCTCAGAAGTTTGCTTTTTCCCATAAATTACTGGGGACATGAGAGTTTGGCAGTAAAACAGGGACACTCTATAGCTGCCACACCCTGAAGGCCTCTGATGCCCTCGGACCTCAGAAGGTAAGCAAGGCCAAGCCTGCTGAGTTCTTGGATGGGAGTAAGGGACAGACACAATGAGGGCAGTTCAGGAAAGACCTTCTTGGTATGTGTGTGGTTACTTTGCTTGTGGTTGGGATGAAATACCCCCAGGGATGGAACTCATGGGTAGAAAGGCTTATGTGGGATTACCATTGTAGAGAATATAGTCCACTGTGACGGGGAAGGAGACACGGCAGGCAGGAGCATGGCACCTCATCCACCGTCAGGAAGCAGAGGGGATGAGTGCTGGCACCCATCTCACCTTCTCCTTTATGATTCGAGTGGCATCCCAGGCCGTGGAATGCAGCCACTCACATTCAGGCTGGGACTTCCCACCTCTGTTCACCTAGAACTCCTTCACAGGCATGCCCAGAAGCTTGCCCCCTATGTGATTCAAGATCCTTTTACATTGGTGATTCATGTTAGCCATCACAGGGAGGTGTGCAGAGGACCCAGAGAAGGACTCTGTTAGAGTTGGGATGTCGCAGATGATAGGACCAGAACAAAAGAAAAGTGAGCAGGAGGTCAGCAGGTCGCCTCGCCAGGGCGTGAATGTAGTCTGTGTGTATTGGTGTCTATTCATTACTGGTTCCGAGCATCTGCTCGAGAAGGCTCTGCCAAACACAGATTATAAGTGGCTGCTTTCTCCAGAATGATGGAAACTATCTCATGTCTTCATCTGCTTTGTGTAATCTGGGGTTCCCAAACAAGTCAGGAGGTGTTTCTGGAGGCAGAGAGAGGCTCGGCCCTGTGCAGGTCACATCTCTCTGTGTTTCACAAGCTGCCCTTGCCCTCAGAAGGGACCTCAAGTCGCCTTCGGGGATGAGCATCCAACAGTTGGCCAAGCAGCCTTATCCACAGCCCTGAGGAGAGGAAGGAAGAACACCTACATCTTCCATTGCTCAATGAGCTCCATCCATCTGCCTTTCCCAAGGAAGCAAGTGTACAGAAAGCAGCGCAACCAAGTTCATTGGTAACATCTACTAACCGGGGAGGTAAATGTCTTTCTTTCTTTTTTATTCTGGAGCCTTCAGTAATGCTGCGGGGAGAAAAATGGTGACACAAGGTCAGTTTACCTCTAAGCCTGTGACACTTCATCAATATAGTATTGACAATCCAGTTAAGGTGAAATATAAGGGCATTATTTCGCTGTTAGGAACCAGTAAATACATTATTTACTATGTTGCCCGCCATCAATCATAACCAAGCCACTGAGACACAAGATGCCTAAAAATTTTTCTACAAAGACTTAAAAATGCTCTCTCTCTCTGTCTCTGCCTGTGTGTGCGTGTGCGTGTGTACGCACGCGTATCCCAGTCCTCTCTTCCCCGCCCTTTTTCTTTCCTACCCTCCGTCTCCCTCACAACTCTCTCAAGCTTTTTCTAGCTCTCAATTTCTTTCTCTCTCAATCTTTCCGTCTCCCAGTCTCCTCCTCTTTCCCTCTCCCGCTCCCCCTCTCTTCCTCCTCTTCCTCCTCCTCCTCCTCTTTCTCCTCCTCTTTTTCCCCCTCCCCCTCCCTCCCCTCTTTTCCCTGTCAGTCTCCCTAAGTCTTCCCTGTCTCCTGTCATCTCTTTCCTCTCCCATCTCCTTTCCTTTCTTCCTCTTCTTCCCCCCCCCCGTCTCCTCTCTCTCTGTGTACATGTATGTCTCATATGATCGTATTTTGGGCTGATGAATGTGAGGATTTATTAGCAGGAAATGAAAACTGATAGGTATTTAACATTTAATGTGAAATAATCTACTATAACATAAAAAACTCAAAATAATACTAACTGTTTTAATTGCCCCTGAAAATTAAACTGTCACTGCAGCATTAAAAAGATCAGCGAATATAGTGAGTTATTGACAGAAGTTCTTCAAATAGAGTGGCACCATTTTAAATCTAAATTGAATTTAAATCGAAGGCATTTTCTCTCCCACTTTTTGTCTCTTATCTCGGCTTCCTCCCTCCTTCACCTAATTAATATCTAGCGAGAGAATTAGATTAGTTATGGGGGGTATGTTTGTGCTCTGTGTGTATGTATTCATCTTAAAACAGATATCTAAATAAACTGGATAGATTTGAGTTTGTTTTTTAAATTTAATCCCATCCCGGCTCATACCCTGTTTCTATTATTTCAGATCAAAAGTGGGTATCAGGGTCAGAGGGTTGATTCAGTGGTCAAGAGCACTCACTGCTTTTCTAGAAGGCCTGGGCTTGGTTTTCAGCACACATCCTGGGCACCTCACAACTCTTTGTAACTCCAGCACCAAGGAATCTGACACCATTTTCTGACCTCCACAGGTAACTGCACCACACTCACACACACACACACACACACACACACACACACACACACACACACACACTTTAAGTAGCTACAGCTATTCACTTTATTGGTCTGATAGTTGAACTAAAACTCCATCCAGAAGAGTCATAATCGCTGGGAAGAAAGCGTCATCTCACTTGTGTGCAGTGAGGCTTTCCTTGTTCCTAGACCAGGGGATGTTTACGCTGCTCTTGCTGGGGCTGCGGGGTGCGGGATGGATTACTAGAGATTATGGGGCACATGGTACTTAGCTCCATACCATGCTATGGGCAAGGGGCACTCCCCACAGCGGCGAGATCACACAGAATGGGATGCAGGTCTCCATTCTAACAGAACTCAGACACAGGAAGGAGGACTGTCTCAGATAGAACGTGTGACACTCCCATTTAAGTCCAATGGCAACAAGAAATTATCATCAGAATGCTCACAGAGCTCAGTTTACACAGCAAGTGCTAGGTTGTTTCATGGAACAGAAGCTGCCTGGTCATTAATACATATGGTTTCCCATGAACCGCTGGGATACAGAACTTGCAAACTGACAGGTGGCCCTAGCTGTCCATCAAGAGCCTGATATATCACACTGCCACCTGCCATCAGGAGAGCTTTCCACCACCCTGAGATCACTTGTCATTGCTATACAGAAGACGCTTGGCTGGATCAGCTTGTAATACAGAGACTCAACTGTGTAATTTCAACTCCACGACAGTGCTAAATACCAGCCGAGTAGGCACTTGTGGCAGAGAAGAGAGAGGATGTGGCGACTCTCATTACCTCCCTAAACTTCAACAACTTGAAAGAGCCCTCTTCCCAAGAGGTCCAGATCCCCAATTTCACACGGTGTAATGGCAGCCAGCTCTGCAGGACACACACAGACACTTGTCTGCTGATAAGATGCCTTTCCGCCGTCTCTGAACAGGTGGAGATGATCCCACAGCATCAGCTCCGGACCAAGCTTTAGGGTCATTGACCTCATAGCCAATTTGAGGCTAAAGCAGGTGTCCTTATACACCATTTGGAAACTTACTAGAAGTCAGTTCCAAGGATAGACTCTTCGAGAGAAAAGTGCATACATACACACACACACAC
>NC_022012.1:69570221-69574313 GCF_000317375.1 Microtus ochrogaster | reverse complement strand
TATTGGGAAATAAAGCTTTGCGGTTGGACCTAACTGGAGGAAGTTGGAACTTGGAACAGGTCCTCGAAGAGGTTATCAGGACCCTGTTGCATTCTGTGATGGTTAGTTAGTTAGTTTGTTTGTTTCGGGGGGTGGGGGTCAAGACAGGGTTTCACTGTAGCTTTGAAGCCTGTCCTGGAACTAGCTCTTGTAGACCAGGCTGGCCTTGAACTCACAGAGATCTGCCTGCCTCTGCCTCCTGAGTCCTGGGATTAAAGGTGTGTGCACCACCACCGCCCAGCTCTGTGATGGTTAGTTTCTGTCAACTTTCCACAACCTAGGATCACCTGAAAAGAGTACCAACTGAAGAACTGTCTAGAACAGACCAGCCCATGGGCATATCTGTAGGAAACTATCTTTATTAATATAGGAATACCCAAATCATTAAGGTATTAAGGTATTAAGGTATAAACCATTTCCCAGACAGGGTGTCCTGAACGGTATAAGCAAGGAAAAGGCTAGCTGGGAGCAAGTAGACAAGGGCAAGGATATGTTTATCCTGTCTTTGCTTTGCACTGTGGCTTTGATGTGACTGTTTGAGACCTTGCCTTGTCTTCCCTTTGGCAATGGCCTGTCGCCTGGAACTGTAAGCCAAATAAATCTCTTCTCCTCTAAATTGCTGTGGGTCAGGATATTTTATTATAATAACAGAAATAAAACTGTAACATCTCCCTGTCTCTTGACTCCCCGGCTGTCTAGGAGTTGAGCAGCTTTCTCGGCCAGGCTGTCATGTAGTCCCTAGATATACTCACTCCTGCCACAGGCCCAAAGCAATAGGGCCAAGCGACTTTGAACTAAAATCCCTGAAACCGTGAACCCAATGATGCTTTCTTCATTAGAAGCTGTTTGTTTCAGTGAATGAAGTCAAATAATACAAGGATACAGTCTCAGTGGAGCCAAACTTCGGAGGTCCATGCACAGAGACCTTTATGGGATTAAGCCCTTTATGCCCAAATTGGCTATGGCCCACCCCCTCCACCCTCACTCCTCTGTGCTCCATTCCCTGTCTGCCTCAGGCCTTATTAATAGGCCAGCAGCCCTTATTCTACTGAACTCAAAAGCAGCCTTGCCTGCTTTTCCAGTCAGAGTTCCTAAAGGGCACTCAGACTAAAGTTCATGAACCCAACAGTTAAAGCATCTTTGGCACTTTGACCCCATACACATCCCTGGTGAAGAATGTCTTTTCAAGGGGCTGGAGAAATGGCTCAATGCTTTGGAACACATACTGCTTTTGCAGAGGGCCCAAGTTCAGTTCCCAGCACCCACACAACAGCTCACTTCTGCCTATACCTCCAGCTCCAGGGGATCTGATACTCTCTTCTGACCACCTAAGGAACTTGCACACGCGCACACATGGACACACACACACGTAAAATAATAAAATGGTTTTATAAAGAACGTCTGTTTATGGCAGACCTTGCCCAGCCTGATTTCCTCCACTGTGGATTCCTGTACTACTCTTTAATGGTGTGGAAAAGCAACCTACTGTGGTGTTCAGGAAAAACAAAGCCACCTACAGTAAGAAATTAAGAGCCAAATCACATAAGGCTTTACAAAAATAATAGTATTCTGGCTACATTTTTCAACAGAGCCATAAAATCATTTCCCAAGCCGGAAGGATCATTATCTCTATTTCACAGGTGGAAAACTGGGAATTACAGAGAGGTTAATGGCTGTGTCTAAGAGCACACAGCACGCCCTCATCAGAAAGAGCCGGAATACAGGTAGAGTCCACGGCTCACACTGTTCTGCAATAACCCGAACTTTCCTGAACAAGTTAGACTTGGCCTAATTGGCATTCAATTTTAAAAAATGCCTTTCATTAAAAATATAATTTGAAGAACTGGGTAATTGATTCACATTTGATTAAGGCAGATTCTGTTGGATTAACATGATTAATAGATAAAATTATAATCAAACAGAAGGCAGTATAAAAGGTGGTAAGTCACGGATCACATTAAGACACTACATTTTAAGATGGATACGCTGGGGTTTGTTTTGTATTAGAAATGTTCTTTCCATTGTAGAGCCCACACCGCCAGTTACCACTGGGAGGAAGCTAGAAGGAGGCTTGTGTTTCAGGATTAAGAGAAGTGCTTGAGAGGAGGTTTTATTTCTCAGCCAAGGAAACCTTGCCCATCCTTGTTCTCATTCTCTGTGCGTCAATTGGTTCAAGCTAGGTAGTAAATTTCTCAAACTGATGATGAAGTAGGCCACCCCAGTGGTTACCCATGCCCAGACCTACACACAATTAATACTGCATCCAAATTCTAGGAATTCATACAGGGATAACACAGTTCAGAGTGTTGTCGACAGATGCAAAACTGTGCTCCCCCAAAAGCGACTTGATACCCTCCCCACCCATTGGTTCATGTGAAACAATTCCTGCACTATCTGCATCCTAGCAGTCAAACCTGAGATTAAAATGCAAACTAGAATATCTAGGGGTTTGGCATCCAGTCTTAAATTCCTTTCAACCAGAGATAGGAGCTGTGGTACTGGTGTAAATGGAGATGGGCGGTATGAATGAAGGTGGGTGTGAAGGATAATCTTGTTCTCACCACCAAGACATTCTTCTTTTCAAAGGACTGGCTGGGTGGTAGCAGCCTCCTTCCCTAAACACCCATGTCTGCATAACTGGGCAGAGGAAGACAACTAGGAAAAGCCTTGATTTTTGGTCCATGTCAATGTCCCAAAGCCAACTCACATGGCATACAACATAAAGGAAATTCTGTGTCTCTGCAAACCACCCCTAGGGAAAGTCCCTGGTCAGCACTCCAGGTAGGTTAGTACTAAGATTACTGCACGGCTACAGGTTTACTTCATTCTTATTTATGATCAAATGCTCTGACTAAGTAAATATCTAAGAATTAGAACTGACGGATGGTCTTGCAAGGATGATAAAGCTCTTTTTTGCATACAAAATGCAGAATGTTTAAAGGTGAATTGTAATTCATGTTTGCAAGATACTGTAATTTGGCAGTGTGCACCAAAGCAGTCATACAGCAATGCATGCCCTGTAAGTCATTCTACACATGTCTGTACACAGTAAGATAAACTCAAGACTGTTACTGCAGTAACGTTTGTAATTGTATTTCAAAATAGCAGAAGCAATCTAATGATTCATTAACAATAAAGAGTCCAATAACTCACAGTATAGCTACATCATGGAATATAGATCCAAGCCTGGCATGGTGATTCATGCTTGTAACCCTAGTACTTAGGGGGCTGAAACAGAAGTATTGCTGTAAGTTCAAAGCCAATCTTGGTTACATGGTGAGAAGCTGTTTCAAAAAAAATCAATAAGAGGCTGGAGAGATGGCTCAGCAGTTAGAAGTACTCGCTACTCTTTTAAAGAACTCTGGTTCGGTTCCCAGCACCCACATGGTGACTCCCAACTGTCTGTAACTCCAGCTTCAAGGTGTCCATCATTTTCTCCTGACCTCTGAGGGTACTGAACACACATAGTGTCCCCATACACCTGCCGGCAAAACACTTATACACACAAAATAAAAATAAATAAATTCTTGAAAATAAATAGTGCAAAAAGACAAGACTAGAGCCAAACATTATGCAAAAGAATGATTTTAGTAGACACAGAGAAACCCTGTCTCGAAAAAACTAAAAAAAAAAAAAAAGAATGATTTTAGTGAAGTTTTTGCAAGTGATGAAAACAGAGGTTTATATAAGATACCCATTTAAATATTATAACATATATGCATTCTATTTTCAATAGATTTTTTAAAAACTAGAGTGGACACGTCACCAGATATCAGTGGACTGGTCTCTGGAGAGGAAGAAGGACTGAACATAAAGAAGAAATTTCTCTCTCTCTCTCTCTCTCTCTCTCTCTCTCTCTCTCTCTCTCTCTCTCTCTCTCTAGCGTATGTGGAACCCATGTACAGTGCTAGCATTTGGATCCCATTGTGGAGATGACAGGGCAGATAAAGCACTTGTCACTCAAGCCTGACACCCAAGTTCAATCCCTGAAACCGTGAAGAGGTACGAGGAGGGAGCTGACTCCACAGAGGTCTCCTCTGGCCTCCACGTACA
>NC_022012.1:69562203-69570046 GCF_000317375.1 Microtus ochrogaster | reverse complement strand
GGTGAGGGGACGGCAACAATAATTTTTTTCTTAAGCCAAACATAGTGCTTGTAATCCATCACTGTGGAGACAGAGACAGGTGGATCCCTCAGGCTCCCTGGCCGATCAGCCAAGCCTACTTGACAAGTTTCAGCCCTGTAAGAGACACTGTCTCAAAGAAAGGTGAATGGGAGTCCTGAAGAGCAATTCTTGGTTACTCTGGCCTTTACACCCTCACACACACACACACCACACACACACACAGAGAAAGAGAGAGAGACAAAGACAGAGACAGAAAGAGAAATTTTTTTATTTAAAATCTTCTACAGTTTTATCCCAGATGAGATAGGCAAGATTTGTCCCTTTCTCTTGAAATTGTCTCTCTTTCCAGGTTTTCACAAGATATATGCTCGCCTGCTTATGAATCCAGACCACACGGTAATTTGCCTTGACACATTTGGGCCCAAATAAATGGTGAAATAAAACATTCAGATTCTTTTTAACTCAGATCTGGAAGCCAACGGGAGATAATGCATTACCTATGACAGAAGCAGGAACACGGGCGAGCTCCACTGTGCTTGTGAGCTCCTTCTGCATCTCAGGCACCACCCGCAGCCCTGTCCTCAAGTCCGAGGTTGCCCTCACAAAGAGCAGGCATTGCCCCGGATTTCCTCCGCCTGTCTGTTTGAATCAGATGTGATGAGAGCAATAACAGCCACTCACATTTCTGAATGCTTCTGATATCCAGCGCTCGTCTGAACTATCTAAGTGCAAATGAGATACAAACAGCTAAGAAAGCCTCCCGAGATTTGCCCTCTCCTCCTCTGGGGTGCATCCAAGGGAAATATGGGAGACAGAGTTGATCCTTCACCTCCCAGCCAATGAACGACAGAGGCTGATCATCCATCATCAAAACTGGAATGGTTTTGAAAGCAAGATGGGAAAAATAATAACTGCAAGAAAATCAAAGATAAGCCAGAAGAATTCCAGGTGACCCAAAGCATGTGGCCACTGGAATCACAGAACGTTCTCATATGCATCCTGCGTGGCTCTGAGAATCACTGGGACAAACTTCCAGTGCTGTTAGAAGATGTTTAACCAGCACTTGTAGTTGCCCAAGGACATATGTATTTGCTGTTGTTTAATTATTTCCTTATTGATGGGCAATTGAGCTGCTTTTGCTTTCCACCTATTACATATCTGCAGCACTTTTAGAATTGTCCTGTGGTCTAAATCCTACAGTGTACAGTAAGAGCTTGCTTCTTCTTCCTCTATCTTCCCCTTTCCTAAAAGCGTTGGAGCAACAAATTATAGCATCTTAATAGCTCCCTCACTGATTAGTAACACTAACAGAATCTTAGAAGCAGGCGTATCTTATGTTTGTATAAGAGCCATCATGTTGTTTCTTTTTAAATTTTTATTTAACCTTTAAATTGTCTGCATAGGTGCATGTCTGTGCAGGGTTATGTGCACGTGTGAGTGCAATGCCCATGGCATTCAGAAGTGGTCAGATCCTGCAGTGCAATGCCCATGGCATTCAGAAGTGGTCAGATCCTGCAGTGCAATGCCCATGGCATTCAGAAATGGTCAGATCCCGCAGTGCAATACCCATGGCATTCAGAAGTGGTCAGATCCCGCAGATTAGGAGTCACAGGTGGTTGTGGGCAACCCCATGTGCGTGCTGGGAACTAAACCCCAGTCCTCTGGAAAAACAGTATGTGATCTTAACCACAGAGTCATCTCTCCAGCCCCTTGAAGGCACTTCTCTTAAATTATCCTCTCAGGGTTTTGATGTCATGCACCAAGAGGCTCTGACCAAGCAGGAACCTGTGTTGCCTGAGAATTTCATTCATCCAAAGATCAAAGTCTGGCCAGGAGTTGTTTACGACTAGAAACGTCTTTTCTTAACTTCCAGAGTAATTGATTGTCAAGTGGCGATAAGGCTTTAATATCTCCTCAGTCCCTTGAGATGTTCCGCTCTTCTATACCTTCCTCCCTTTTCTGCTAGTTTTCCAACCTTGCTTGATTCTGGTTCGTACATAAAGAACTTTATGGTGACAGCCACAATTACTAGAGTTTGATTTCATGTTTACTTGGTAATAAAGTAATTCAGTTCATGAAACATCAGGGTCTACTTCCCTCTGAATGAAAGAGGGAAAATTCAGTTCTTAGACTTTTATGCTATTTAATAGATTTTCTATTTTGAGCTTGAATCGACTAAGAATTTCAGGCTCTCCAGCAGAGTAGCAGCTCCATGCTCCCTGAACTTGTGAGTTCTCATCTGTCTGGCTCCATTATCTTTGTTAATGGGCTTGTTTATGGTGTTAGGCCTTGGGCACTCAACCACGTAGTTACAGGGGCAGCCCTGCTGTTCCTATTCCTAACCTGTGAATAAACTTGTAGCAGTGAAGCTACAGAGGCTGGAGAGATGGCTCAGCACTTAAGAGCACGTACTGCTCCTGCAGAGCAAGTTCAGTTCCAGCATCCACATAAGGAGGCTCACACAGGCTGTAATTCCAGCCCCAGGGGATTTGATACCCTCTTCTGGACTTTGAGGCCAATACACACACACACACGCGCGCACACACACACACACACACACGACACAAATAAGACACACAAGGGCACATAATAAAAAATAAAACCATTTTTTAAGTGAAGATACACATAACTCTCTTTCCATGTCAACCTGTCTGTGATCCAAAAATTCTTTTAGCCCTTCTAGTGCCGAGAGAAATGTTTCCTGCCTCTGGAGGGCAGGCAAGACAGCAGCCATATATCTGTGTTAAATTCCTCAGTTTGGTGGCTGTATTGAGGGCCACAGGAAAATGCATATTTATTCATTCGCAGGAAATATATGAAAGCAGCATATCAGCATTTACTCAGAGATAATATAGGAGAAAAGGCTTTTGAGTCTGTTTGCAATCTGGGAAGTTTTATGTTGTTTTGAAAAAGAAAATCCACTTGGTCCAAAGGTGTGCACCTCCTAATGATGCTTGGTCGAAATTGCTAATTTGCTTTCAACATCTTCTAAACATGCAGCTCTATTTTTTCCTATTAAGTTCTGGTCATGTAAGCCAGACATTAACTGTATTCGGAGACCTCTATTTCAGTCCCACCTGTCACACTCTGTAACAGAAGTGCTGATTCTCGGGGACTCACTTATTATCTCCGCATGGGGGCCATCACTCACTGTATCATTAGCTGATAATGACCAGATGAGTTGATTGAGCTGTAAATGACCATGGTTAGAGACTGCAGCTTTAGCTGATTAGATAAATATGCCACATATTTCATCTTGATCATATCAATTTCACTATCATTTGACTGAAATGTCTCCTGTCAACCTAAAGTTCTCATTAAGGCATAGTAATTTCCCTGAAATATGACGGTATGCCTGTCTTCTATCAGCCAAAACCAATAGTTACAGAAATGGAAGGTTATTTTCTATTTTAGCAAGAGACTAGCTCTGTGAATGTCTCCAGCTCTCGCTGCTCTTCCTTTGTCAGAGGGAACGAGAGGGGATGAGAAGGGCCAAGAAGGGACATCTCTGTCACTCGTGAAGGGCAGAGAGCACTGCTTTCAATGCAGCTCTTGTCTAGCCACAGAATTTCATTAAAATATTCGGGACCCCTCGCCCCACTAAGTCCTTTAAAACAATTGCCCTTGGCCCCTCAAGTCTTGCATTGCTGAGACTTTCTAGCCCAGCGCCTGGCAAACCAAAACATGAATCCTCGAGAGATGGAAAGTGTTTAAAATGCAGACGTGACTCTTTAAGATCCACGACATTACATTTCTAATACTCTCCAGGCAGATGCCAGCAGTGGTGGTACACAGAACCACACTGGGAGTGAACACCAGGGGCCAGCAAATGGGTCACCGCTGCTGCTTTGTCACGAACAGACTTTCGAGGTGTATGGGGAGAGGTTCAGCTGAATGCTCAGTGTTCTTCAGTCTTGTCTACCCACAGAAACATGCAGCTGATTCAGTAGAACACAACAGCCCCAGGAACTGTTTTTTGTTATACTTAGGTTGTGTGGTTAAGGAGAGAGCCAAAGGGTGAGGGAGTAGCTCTGCAATGGAGAATTCGCTCGGTTACCATCACACAAAGATCTAAATTCAACCCTAGCAAAGGTGAAAAAAAAAAAAAACAAAAGAAAGAAGAGAAAGGGAGAGAAGTAAAGAAAGGAGGGATGGAGGGCAGAGGGAAAGAGGGAGGGAAGAGGAAAGAAAGAAAGATATACAGGTAAGAAAAAAAGGACGAGGAGGGACAGAGAGGAGGAAATGGAAGGGAAGAGAAAGTAAAGGGAAAAAAATTTAAAATGTGTCCTGTTCAAGCAATATTATGGACCATACTGGGATGTTAACCATATCTTTCCCTTCTAAAATTCCTTGTGCAGCCCTGGAGCAGACAATGCACTTTTACTCGAAGTAAAAGACAACACTCGGAGCTTCACAAGCTGCACTGGACACCTCCAGGTGAACAGGAGTATGGTCTTGTCTGAAGCTTCACAAGCCGACATGACAATCAAATGTGGACTTATTTTGTCATCAATGTGGTGACCAGGAAAGAGGCCCCTTCATAAGTAAGTAGTGGCGTGTTGCTGAGGCTCTTCCACAAGGTGCCAGAGTCAGCGTTTTCAGAGAGGAAGGTTACCCTGGTAACATAAATGTGTCAACATCTTCATAAATCAGCATTTTCCTTTTTAAGTTGTCTCTTAAACTTGAAAAAAAAATGTGTCTTACTATTCTGGGATGTTGATCTGCAAATTGGGGTTTAAAGAACTAAAGTGACTTGCTCAAGTATGCATAGTTGCTAAGAGGAAGAGGTGGGACTTGAACTGTGCCTGGCTTCAAAGCTCAGTGACTTGCCGGCACCCCACGTTTCTTCTCTATAAACAATTGTAACGAAAATGATGGTCTTTAGAAATGTGAGGTTTAAGTTGGGAGATTATTAACACACTTCCATTTGTTATTTTCCCACAATTCTGCAACCATTGCATCAACGAAAAAAAAACTGAAACCCAAGTGTAGCTGACAGTACCACTCTTAGGGGTATAAGAAAAACACCGCAGGTAGCAGGAATATATATGCATGTGTTGTTATGGTTTGGGACAGTATTTTACAGAGTTGATCCTTTGCCCTCTCAGTGTCCCAGGGTAGTCATAAATCCGATGACAGCATCCTATGGTGGGCGCTTGTTTGGATTCTAAGTTGAGAAAGTAAAACTCAAGAACTCAGAACCACAAAATGATGGCCCTAAAAATGATGTTTGAGGCCTCGGATGCTATGAGCCATGAAGATTATGGTCACCCAGCGACCTCTGTGTGTTTCTGCAGGATTTCTAGTGGGCACATCCACAACCCTGCCTGGAAATCTTATCTCCTCTTTAAAGCTAGCCAAGACCCTGAATTGCTTTAGATTCCTAAAAGAATAACAGATGCTAAGTAGCAATCTGTTGAGAACCTACAATCTACAGAACTGAGGTTGACACAAGCCCCCAAGGAACTTACACACCAGGACACATGCAAAGACACAGACCTTGCTACTTGTATGAGATGGAAAGTCCATTCAACCCAACTTACAGAGATAAACTGAGTCTAAAACTCCATGCATATAGAAGACACAGCTCCTTAGCACAGCAGGCAGTGTATCGGTCTCATGAATAAATAATATGGACGCCTCTTCCTGAAAGTGGAGGGTTTCTTGTGTACTTTGAATTCTAAGAGACCACTGTATTTGGAATGGTTTATTTACTTGCTTACTTATCTATTTTATGCATATGAATGTTTGCCTGCGTCAAGTTATGTGCACATGAGAACCCCTGGAGGTCAGAAGAGGATATCAGCTCCCCAGAAGCTGGAGTTACATGTGCTTATGAGCGGCCGTGTGGATGGTGGGCACCAAACCCAATTTGTCTGCAAGAACAGAGCACATTCTTAATTACTGAGCCATCACTCCAAACTTGAGTTCATTTCATTTTGGTCCACAGTTAGGTTGTTTCTTTTCCTACATCCCAGATCTCAAAGGGACCAGTTAGAAGTTGTTTAGCAACCTCCCCTGACATGTGTTAATGATTGTAACTCTCCAAGGACTCTCCTACAATGGTGATGAAAGACAAACACAAGCCTCTTGCCCAGACAGGCTGGATTCTTATCGTGTTGCAAGCATCACCTGTGCTGTGGCCTCTGGAACATCCCTGCCTTCTACTCTTTACCTAGACAGTGCTCATCCATCCTCCAGGCCTCAGCTTGTGGCAGTCAGGATATATGTGGAAATGAACCAAACATCTCCTATCTGTGTGTTCAAGCCATGAAGCTGTACGTATCACAATGGTGTACTTCCTAGCTGGGGCCTGGGCTCCGTTTTACCTTCACTCAGGTTCATTGTAGAGCCTCCTGCTTCTGAAGGAAAAAACGATGAGGACGGACTACTATTCTCAATGGGTGACATGGATTGTCTCACACTCATGATTGGTTAGCCGGAGTAAGCCTTAAAGAGGTAAAATGGGATCTTGACACAGGCAGAAGAGAGCTTAGAAGACATCAAGTGAAAAATCGCTATAGCCACACACAGCTCCCTCTGTTTTCTCATCCAAAGTTCAGGATGGATAGCATCACCCCACAGTGACCTGGTTACTAGTCAGTAGTACCCCACAAGTTATGCAGCTGCATCTAAGGAATTGAACCATTACCCCCCGGGGAAGTAAAGGAAACTCAGAAGGTCTGTATTAGACACAACTCACAAGTCTTATGAAATTCCTGAAACCCACAAGAATCACAGGGCCCTTCATCATGGTTGTATAAGTAGTTGTTAATAGTAAGTTGCAGGAGAGAGGAGACTCCCTATCAGTAGAGCGTTAGTCAGGTTCTGCAGGAAGCTCCAGGGAGATGAAGCTTTCATGAGTCATCACCCAGGTTGGGTAGGGTTTTTTTGGTGATTCAGCGGCCTTTGTAATACTTCTGCTCCTATAGGTAAGACATTACCCGTGCTCTTAATGTAACCCCAATAAACGCATTAGGCTAGTAAGCTACATTTGGGTGGAATTACTCTGACATCGTGATTGCCCCCATCTGGGATGAGGAGGTGTGGGCTCATGCCTCTTCAAAAGAAGTCACACAACAACCAAGCTTTTCTGGGCAGATGGTCAAACACATTTTTATTTTCAACACCACCACGTGTGTTACACACCCACACTTGGGGTTGTGGGAGGAGGCAGATAAGTGAGGAAGACAGTATTTCCTTTTTATAAAATGTAAGTCTGTATCTTTAAATGTATGATTTCAAGACAATTACCATTCAAAAGTGCTATTTGTGTCTTCCATTCCTTAGATAGGATATGCAGCTAGCCTAAAGCCCTAATTCTGACTTCGCTTGTGAATGCAAATATTTTAACAAGTATAACACACAGAGGCCTGAACTATCAATTATTCCTAGCAGCATATGTAAAATACCTTGTTTATCCCAGAGACCCTAAATTAGACTGGAGGAGAGGGGGGCAAAACAACTACCTTAAAAATGTGACTGCAGTTCGGCCTCGATCCTTAGCTTGTCTTGCAATTTATTCAAAAGTTAGAGCTAGTTAAGGGTTATGAAAAATAAGCAAAACTCCATTTTCTTAGCTGTGAGTGGATTTTGATGGCTGAACAGGGAAAATAAAGGCAAAAGTTATCTGTCATAACTGTCCGTGTTTACAACTGGGCAATAATTTTCTTGCATACTTAAGGGTTTAAACAGATATCAGTTGAATTTCCAGTCCCCAAAAAATGGTTTTAAAAAATTCTCCAGGACTTGGGAACATATTCTCAGTGGTAAAGTGCTTATTTAGCATGTGTGAGGTCAGAGAGAGAGAGAGAGAGAGAGA
>NC_022012.1:69531292-69561888 GCF_000317375.1 Microtus ochrogaster | reverse complement strand
AAAAAAAAAAAAAGAAAGAAAAGAAAAGAAAAAGAAAAACAGTGTAATGCACTTAGAATGAAACTGTAGTTTACTAAAATGGCATTATTTTCTTAAACACAAGCTGTCTTTCAGATTCATATCATATTTAAGTGCAAGTGTTTGCTTAAATATTTCTTTTATGTGTGCTATGTATGCCAGCCTGTGTGTCTGTGTTCCACATGTGGAGGCCCTTGAAGGCCTGAGAGGGCATCAGGTGCCCTGGAACTGGAGTCACAGATGGTTTGAGCCACCATGTTGCCCCTGCAAACAAACGCAGGTCCTCTATGAAAGCAAAAAGTTCACTTAAAGATTGAGCCATCTCTCCCGCCCATTAAGTGCAAATGTTATCTATCCACCATTAGACTTTGAACAAAAAAATGCACTTACTAATTTTATTTCATTCACTATGGTAGTTTCTTGGCCCTAAAGAAAGTCTGTGACCCTATTTCTTAAACTGTGGGTCATATAGGAGAATGTTGTAATTGAAGAAGAAGAGGGAGAGGAGAAAGAGGAAGCAGGAAGAAGAGGAGGAAGAGGAGAAGGAAGAAAAAAAGAGGATGAAGAAGAGGAGGAAGAAGGAGGCTTTCTGAATGCTCAACGATCAAAAATTAATTCAAAATCAAATACGTAATAAACCCAGAATGTTCCTAGCAGCCTTTGCGTGTGTTGCATCATGGGACTTCACATGGAACACCACTGCAGCCGTCATTCTGAATGCACGTGTGTAGTTTACACTGTGGATGTGGTCGGACCTACAGTGCCATCGAACACTCCCTGAAAACCGCAGCTCAGTCTTGAAAGCACTATGTGTTAGGAATGGTAGTGTTTTTATTGTACACATGAAGGTTTCTTTGCTCTTAAAGAACGACTGGGTCAGTTACAGAAGACAGGGACTTTTTACATTGACCTATCATTATTTCTCAGCATGGAAGTGTCAAACTTATATTACCTTCGGAGTGTATTGTGTTGACTGCTCGGGTTTTAAATTTCCTGTGTGAGTGCAGAGGCGCACGCCGCCAAGTCTGATGACCTGGGTGTAGTCCCTGGAACCCACCCTGGAGAGGAAGAAAGCTGACCCCACAAAGTCGTCCTCAGACTCTGCACCTGGACTGTGGCGTGCTGCTCCTCCCACACCACACAAAGAAAACGTAAGAAAGAGAATTTTAACTGTGTTTTCATTTAGAATATAGCTCAGTGGTAGAATACTTCCTAGTGTGTGCCAGACCCTAGGTCCAATCCCTTGTAAAAAGAAAAAGTGTGTTTGAGTTGCTGGCTTGAATTTTATTTTGAAAAACGATTCAATGAATTTTGGCATCAGATTAGGACAAATTTTCCCACGTTTTCTGAAATAGCCCTAAACCTTCTGCCACTTTGTATACTACGCCTTCATGTGAAACAGTGTTCTCAGTACTGATAATCACTAATCAAAATATTGATTAACTCTGAAAAATGTTGAAGACGTCCTACCTGTGGCAGTATCAAACATTCAACCAAAATTTAAATCAATACATAAAAATAGACAAGCAATTCCGCATTGTCAGTATGCAAATTTGCTTCCCTCTACAACCAGCGGTAAAGCTGTATACATATCAAAGAAGCGCTGGGGCTGATAGACCACACAGCAGTCAAAAGCATCTGCTGCTCCTGCAGAGGATAAGCCTGGGTTTGACAGCGTTTGTGTCAGGTGGCTCACAGCTGCCTGTAACTCCAGCTTCAAGGGGTTCCACACCCTCTTCTGGCCTCTGCACACACCTGCACAGACGTGGCACATGCCACGCATATAAAGCAAATCTTTAAAATAGCTCCTTTATGATTTAGCACCAATAAATATTTGGTTGTATACCTATTACATACACCTACATACCAGGGCCATGCAAAACTATCTTGGGGGAGAAGGAGGTTGTGGATGGAAGCGGTTCCAGAAGCCTGCTCTCCTGAATGCTTTGGTTTGTGTATGGTATTGTCATATTGTGATATTTTGATTATCGCGACATCTCTCAGATGAGCGAGATGTTTTATCTCAGTCGAATGTAGATGTTTCTCTCCTGCTGTGCCATCTCCTGCCTGCTCTGCAATCCTCAGATTTTGATAGAGAAATCCTCATGAATCCCCTCCCAGCTGACATTTGAACCAGCTCCCCTCCACTAGGAGTAGACAGGAAAATCGCCAACAAGGGCTTCTTTCCGAGTAATTTTCCTGTTGGAGAATACTTGCACAATATGCATGGGCTTGTGAGAAATATGAGCTCCTGTTGCAGGTGCTTCTTACTCATTTTCTATCGTCCCATTTTTCCATCTAGAAAACTGCAGGGCGCCGATGTAACTCAGATGATGCACAGTGTTTATCTAGCACGCATGAAGCCCTGGGTTCAATCCCAGGACCAAGTGAACTGAGAGCTGTGGTGCACACATCTTATCCCAACCCTTGGAGGTAGCAGCAGGAGGATCAAAAGTTCAAGGTCATCCTCTGCTACATAGGAAGTTCTAGATCAGCCTGGGCTGTGTG
Organism: Microtus ochrogaster; assembly: GCF_000317375.1. NCBI lineage: Eukaryota > Metazoa > Chordata > Mammalia > Rodentia > Cricetidae > Microtus > Microtus ochrogaster. The sequence continues at coordinate 69,559,362 of NC_022012.1, read as the reverse complement.
AGACCCTGTCTACTAAAAATCCATTATGAAACCTGTTTGATCCTGTTTAATCCATGAATGAGGAATCAGATTGGATCCAGATGATGCAGGATAGGCACTAATAGCTTGCTCTTCAGCATGACAGCAATTAGAGAGCATACAATTAGATACATCTTAAGCAATGGAGAACATTACCAGGTTTGTGTTCTGGTAAAATGGCTCTCCTTCCATCGCAGAAAACGGATTTAAAAGAATCAGGGGAAGTGAGAGAGGTAGAGAAGAGGTGATGGGCTTGGATTTGGTACCCCAGCAGCAGAGGAGAAGTATGCACAGATGTGAAAGGCAATTCCATAAAACTGGCAAGACTGGAAGGAGGGTAAGAGAGGGAGGCAGGCTTGAGAATGAGTCTAAAATGTCTAGTTTGCTGGCGTTTTAGATGCTGTGAGTACCGAGTTGAGTTCTTGTCTGCACCTGGGTCTTGGCTTCAACGTGCTGAATATGTGGTGCCCTTGAAACAGCCAAGTGCTGAATATGTGGTGTCCTTGAAACAGTCAAGTGGAAATGCGAGGCAGCTCCCTGTGTAGGACAGCAGCTCAGAGGAACGCCTGAGCTGGGGATTCAAACGTGGGGAATCCTTAGTTAGTTATAGTGGGGAATTCATAGATCGATTTTTTTAAAAAGGCAAAGAAGTATATGTAGACTTCTGTAGACTCAAGTAGATGGATAGAAAACTGGGAGGTGACCCAGGAAAGAGTTTCAAGGATAGAAGGATCAATAGCAACTATTTCTGCTGAGAGCTGCAGAGAATGGCGAAGGTTGTATATACACTGGATATCAAAATCAAAGTAAGTGGTTTGATACATGCTCAAGTATCAATGGCAGTACTCAGCAGGGTGATGCCATACACACAAGGTGAGTGAGATGAACTCCATCCCTGTTCTCGCAGCATCATCCCCGGGAGCTGAATCACTTTGCATGGTGCTGACCAGAGCATCTCTCTGAACTGCATCTTATACGATAGGGAATAGCAACACCCCTCCAAGGCTCAGGGAACACAGGAGAAGGAGCAAGAAGAATGCAAGCCCTGGAGTTCCGTGGAACACTGTCTTCCCTGCACGACATGCTGCTCCGCCCTTGAGCTCACAGCACCCGTGGTTACCTGCATGGGACCTGCGCAAGACAGGAAGAGAGTCATATTGCTCTATGACTCAGGATTACTGGAGAGGTGCCAGTAAGACAAGAGGTGAACACTGGCTCCAGACTACACAGTGGAATTAGATGCGAGACAACTAGTTTTTCCTTTCCCACCTCTAGTTTAGCATCCCAAACCCTCTTCCTTCCGCTCCTTTCTAGATGGGTAACTCAGCAAGTGAGCTTCTCCATGACTGCAGTTTCTAGCTGTCAAAAGGGGCCTCCCGTGACTTCAATGATGATGCATAGAGACAGGGTCTCAGCCTCCTTCATGGGTAGCATGCCTGACCTGCAGCAAGAGATTATTCTAAACAAGGACCTTTTAATCCAGGGTACCTAAAATCACAAGCCCCGGGGCAACTGCCTTATCCACCTGCTCAGAAAGTAATGATAATTCCCTAAGATTAAAATGCCACTTTGTCCCCTAAATCAAATCATCCAACCTTGGGAGGATTACAGGCTTTGTGGAGGTTTTTGAGCCAAAGGAATCAGTTAGAAAAATAAGGCAAGAATGCCATCTTGGGGCTTCTGCTGACAACACAGTCTACCTGAGCAGCAGATGGGGAAGGGATGATGTCCCAGGGGTGGCTCGGCGTCACCACGGCAACAGGAGACCCTCCAGGGCTTTCACCCCACCATCTATTTTAACCATCATCCCACAGTTAAACAACTCAAAGGCTGACCAACAAACTTGGAGACTGGCCTTCGCTTACGTTGAGCTTCCTTCTGGATCAAATTCAGCTTGTGTCTGCTTAAGGGTGGCCCTATCTATGAGTACCAGGATGACCTGAAGTCAGGGTCCTTTGTTTCTCACCCATCTTTTCTCCATAGTTCCTAAGAAACGGAACTGCTAGGGGTTTTGCTGGATTTGGGGGTGTATGGGGGGTCAATGGTTCATAGAACCAACTCCCAAGACTGGCAGGTGTAAACAGACAGTGTCGGGACTCTTTGGTGAGAGGGAGCTTTATTCCTTGATACAGCTGCTTTGTAATCTTTTCCCTTGCACCACTGTCTTCTGGTAACTCTGCTTAAGATAGCAAAAGGTCATAAATTAAAGTTAGGATTTTTCACAAACATTATAGCATTTACCCACATTTCCTAAAGACAAATGAAAATTCAGCTAAAGTTGCAGAGATCTTGTAGCCAATAACTTAACATTTTAATTTCTTGCTGCCATGAGGATCAGCCTTCAACAGCGCAGGGATTGAGGGGGGTCCACAGAGTCGGCGAACTAATCACTCAACTTGACTTTTCTATCCAAGGGAGTAAAACTTAACTCTGGGGTTGACACACACATACATCTTCACCTGTCAGAATCCCACCTAGGGTGCTGACGAATGGTAAACAGGTCGGAGAAACTGAAAATGGGATGCAGAACAGGCAAACTACTGGACAGACAAACAGGCACACAATTGTAAGGGGGGCTTAGCTCTTCATTTTTAAATAATTTATTTAACTTTATGTGCATTGGTGGGGGAGTGTCAGATTCCCTGGAAATTGAGTTACAGACAGTTGTGAGCTGTCATGTGGGTGCTGGGAATTGAACCTGGGTCCTCTGGAAGAGCAGCCGATGCTCTTAATTGCCGAGCCATCTCTCCAGCCCCTTGGCTCTTCGTTTTCTTAATCTTTTTGTTGTTTGTTCTATTCTATTCTTTTTCTGTTCTGTTCTTTTTTTAAGTTTTTTTTTTCCATTCAAATATTTACACTTCCTTCCCTCCTCCCAATCCCCTCCCGCTCCCCCACACCCTCTCCTTTCTCTCTCTCTCTGCTTGAGAGAGGGCAGGGAACCCTGCCCTGTGGGTAGTCCAAGGTCCTCCCCTCTACCTCCAGGCCTAGGGAGCTGTGCGTCCATATAGACTAGAGTCCCAAAAAGCCAGAATATGCCATAAAAATAAGTCCCAGTGCCTTTATCAATGGCTTCTCAGTTAGCCCCCATTGTCAGCCACAATCAGAGAGTCCGGTTCCATCACATGCTCATTCAGACCTGGTCCAACTGGATTTGGTGAGCTCCCATTAGAACAGGCACTCTGCCTCAGCAGGTGGACCAACCCCTTGCGGTCATGACTTCCTTCTGCCTTTCAACTAGACCTTGGGAGCTCAGACCGTTGCTCTGATGAGGGTCTCTGTCTCTATCTCCATCCGTCACCAGACGAAGATTCTATGGTGATATTCGAGATAATTATCAGTGTGATAGTGGGACAAGGACAGTTCAGGCACCTTCTCCTCTGTGAGTTTTCACACAACCCATGGATTATGAGGAATGTGGGTACCACAAAGGCAACAAGCAGAGTTATGCTCAATAACATTACGAGGTCCCCAGGACACATAAGTCCTCGGGGCTTTGCCTCTCCAAGGCTCACTCAGGTGTGGATTTGCCAACTGACCAGCTGTGTTCTGTGAGTTCCAACGCTGCCTGTTAGTCCCCTCGCATGGTCCTCAACAACATTAATTTTTGCATATTTTCTTTCTTAACTGCTTAAAGTGAAATAATATTGTTTCAAATACAGTTGCATAGATAATGTTTTACATCAGAGAAATAATACAGGTACACACTACAATCTTGGAGTTGAGGAGATGGAGCCAGGTGGATGCTTGGCGTTTGCTGGCCAGCCAGCCAAGCCTACATGGCCTGCTCCCAGCCAGCGAGAGATCTTGTATGAAAAGCAAAGGGTGGACAGTGCCTGAAGTTAACACTTGAGGTTGATATCCGGCTTTCACATCTGGTCTTCATTCACCCACATACCTGGGTGCAACTAAACCCAAAATCAACACATAAGTACACAGACACAAATATTAAAATTATGTATTAATTCGAAGCACGAATAGCAATCTCAAAACAAGCATTTTCACACACTGTTGGTGGGCATGTGCCGTATGTGCCAGTTTATGTTTAGACAATATGATGTTGATACAGGAGTCTGGTGTGAGACTTCAAAAACATGGCTGAGACCCAACATCTAGGAAGCTATGAGTTGGCATCAAGGCTGTGAGTCAATCAGCATCAAGTGGCTGACACCAGATGTCTGGAGACCTCCAAAAGTAAACCATTCCACAATCTGTTATATGACTACTTTGAGCAGAGTGCCAGTTTTGTGTGAGAAATATGTATAGCTGTACAAATAAATATGACCTTGAAGTCAGAGGCCCGAGACTTTGCTTTCACCAGCTTGCATGGATGTGTCTGTGTGTTGGCCTGTGTGGCCTACTCCCATGCATCTTGAGTGCTGGTTGAGCAGCATGTCTATGCCTCCTGGGCCTAGTAGTGTCAACTGCTGTCAGCCTGCCTCGCACTCTGTGTGGTGACAGTTGCTCAGAATGAATCAAGAATGTCTTACTTGTCTAGGGTCCTTCAAATTCTCTTCAGCCTCCCAAACTCTCTCCCTGCCTCCTTTCCTGACATGGAAACACGGACCTCACAGCTCGAAAACTACTATAATGTTCTCAAGATTACAGGTATTTATGTCTTTAATGCACGTTCATCAAGGATGTCTGACAGGGTGCCCAGTATATCCTACCCTTCTGGGTTACGGTTGAAGGTATGTGTGTCTTTAATGCACACTCATCAAGGATGCCTAATAGAGCATCCAGTATACCCCACCCTTATGGGTTATGCAGATAAGAGTACCAAGTAGATTCCCCTCACCATAGCTGCAAAGGAGTCATGGACAGGAAGCCAAGGCCTGCCCATGACACGGGCTGTCGGTGAAGTCCATCTGGTAAATATGTGTGGTGCCAGCTGAAGCCAGCAGGAAGCTGGGCACCACGGCTGAGGCTGGTCTAAGAGTCAAGTCTCATGCTGCCAAAGGGGAGAACCGAACTCAGTGCATAATGCATGTCACAAGGAGCAGAGTCAATAAACATCAATTAGTTAAGTGAGATCTGTTTCCACCTTACTTTTCTGTCCTGATTGACCAACCCCTACATTTCAAAAGCCCCCTCCCCTTCCCCCCCGTCAAAGGATGAGCTCACCATGATGACAGAGCTCCCCTCCACCTTGGCCAGCCCAGCCCCACCCCCAACTGTGACTCAGAGCCCCATGGTTCTTTGCATCCTTGGGCAGTTTCTACTTGCCTCTGCATCGATTAAACCTTGATCTCATTTATTATCTCAGGAAATGGTCTCAAGGTCACAGGGCTGGAAATTTAATTATGGTAGCAGTATATTAAGTGGCACATTTAAAGATGCTGAATGGTAGTAATTAATTTTTTGGATGGTGGTCTCAGAGGAACAGGTTTTCTGCACACTGGATGTTTGGCATCCATCATGGCCATTGAGCTTGGCAGCTGTCTTTTAGCTTTAAACTGCCTCATTATTCATCTTTTATGACCAGCTTTTAAAAACACTAGGCGCTGGTATCCCCTTTTATTGTAATATATGTGTGTGGTAGGAACGGGGCCATACTTCACCTTTGCTATAAAACATGAACCAAAGGTGCCAGCCAGTACCTGAGCTGGCCTCTAAATTGAGACAACAATTACCCTTCACTGACATCTAGTGTCAAAGCATGAGCTATAGCCCGAGCACAGAATCCATTGGCCTGGAAAACCTATGCTTCTCCAATGATAAAAACCTGTCTCCAGCCCACGAGGCTCCAGCCCCAGCTTCAGGCAAGGAAAGAAGGAGGCAGAGGGATTAACTGGACACTGACTATTGACTTTGCTGGGTCTCTAGGTTATCTGGAGGGGGAAGGGAGATGTCTGTCTGCCAAGGCCGCGTGCAGCTTATGATATTTAATGAAGGAAGAGTCATTAAATGTGTTTGGTTCAAATATTAGACTTGATGAGCCTGGGTGTCATTTAATAGAGAGGTGGGAAAATATGAATTAAATTAGAGAGATTCATTAAAGAAATTGGCCTGGGGCCCAAGAAGAGCAGATTATCATTCTGGGCTGTCAGAAGTTGGGGCTCATCTGGGAAGACTCTGGTTTAGTTTGCGTTTAGTTTTCTATATCATGAGATAAGCTTAGACCCTGATAGGCCTTGGTTTGGGGAGAAAAGAATGGATAGAAAGTCTTCTGCTTTGATTTGTTATCTTTGGTTCCAACAGGGAAGGGTACAAGATGTGCTTACAATGTTTCTTTTTCTTTTATACTGATTTATGTCTGAGGTGGGGATGGTGGGTGCATACTTGTCATGGTGGACATGCAGAGGTCCGAGTGAGCTTTCTCTTTAAATCGTGTGGTCCCAGAGCTCATACTCAGACCAGCAGGCTTGCCTGCAGGTGTCTCTACCTTCTGAGTCATGCCGCTGGCCTGTGTGTGCAGCTTCTCATTTCTTCCCACTTCACATAGGTCTGTCCTTTCCCCTATCTAAAATTTCTCAACCTGAAAAGAGTGGGATCCAGGCTCGATATCTCTTTCAGTGGGGTGAGCAATACTGTCCCTGCTTGTATTCACTAAATCTCAAACCCTCCATTCCAGCTGGTGGCTAAAAATGTCCCCAGTCATCATCAGATACCATCAAACTAAAACTGACCCCAGTTGAGAAATATTTTCCATTTCTACTTCAGGAGGTTCATACCCTAGAATGGTTATATCCACATTTGGGGACATTGGAATGTGCACTGGTAGTTTGGCAAATGGAGTTGCCCTCCTGAATTGCCTCGTGGCCAGTCAGTTTTGATTTTGACGGTGACTCTATTTGCTGCTTGGGGTGTGCATCTTGGCTTGCTTAACCATAACCCCTGACTCTGGCCACAGCTTCAAGTCTCTTTAGAGTATGTGTTCTACAATCTCCCAGCCTGTGTTTGGTGACATTCATCTGCAGCACACTCTTCACACGAGGCCTTAAGTTCCTTTGCTGTGCAATCGATGCCTGTCTTCATGAGGATTCCCTGGGAAACAGGAGAACCAAAAGCACTGCATCTCATCTTGGGTTTGCCTTCTAGGGTAGGCAGTCGGTGTCAGAATAGTAAGCTATTTCAGGGAATAAGGGCGGTGTATTAGTTACTATTCTGTTGTATGCTGAAGTACCATGACCAAGAGCAGCTTATAGAATAAACAGTTTATTCTGGCTTATGGTCGCAAAGGGGAAATCCACAATGGTGAGGAGGCATGGCAGCAGATGGCTGGGCAGGAAGCCGAGAGATTGAATCTCCATCCACACACAGAAACAGGGACAGTGAACTGGAAGTGGGGTAAGGCTAGGAGATCTCAAAGCCTGTGCCTCGTGGCATGCTTCCTCCAAGAAGACTGCACCAACTCTCCAAATGGTGCCACCAACTAGGGACCATGTACTCAAATCCATGAGCATATGAGACACTTTTCTCATTCAGCCCACTACAAGCAGGGAGGAAAACAAGCCAGGTAGCTGGGGAGCAGAGAGGAAGAAGGCAGGATGGCCTTTCTCAGGGGGTGAAGAGAATAAATAAAATAAGAAGAGCCAGAGGAATTAAAATTATAATTTTAATTGCATATAAGATAGTGACACAGGGAGGGAAATGCCAGCCAAACACACACGCATGCACACACAAGCATGCGCACACACACGCATGCACACACACGCATGCACACACACATGCGCGCACACATGCATGCACACACACTCATGCACACACATACACACACAAGCACACACTCATACAAACACAAGTGTAACCACCCAGACCCAGACAGGCAGTCTTTCCTGCAATCAGTCCACAACAGAGTCATCTGACTCCCATCTTTACTGTGGCCCTGCTCACAATAGCCACAGGTGGAATCAGCATGAGTCACTGGAGATGGAGGAAACAATGAAGGAGAAATGACACAGGACCATCTTGGAATACTGTTCTGCTACACAAAACACGGTGAGTGCTGTCACTTGCAGCAACAGAGGTAGGAGAGGGGACTGGGATTTGGTTCCATGTCAGAGTGCTTACCTGGCAAGGGAACAACCTGGTGTTCAGTCCTAGAGCTGAAAATATACATTAATTAATTAATAACAGATAGGATAACATTTTATTCCACGGAATAAGCCAGGATCAGAAAGGTAAGTATGAGCCCATGGTGTCAACCAAGTGTAAAATCTAAAGTAGTTGCCCTTATTCCGGTAGACAGCAAAACACTGGTGAGCGAGACTGGGAGGAGTAAATAAGAAGGGGCTTTGGTCAGTAGCTTCAGATTTACAGCCTGGAGGAAGGGGTCCTGCTGTTCTTTCTACATCACAGATACCCTTCATGATGGACAGCAATAGTGTATATTTAAAAACAGCTGGAAGAAAGACAGACGTTTGAATGCTTTCCTTGCCTTTGTGACATGATACAAGTTTGAGGTGGTGGGTGTGAAGCTTGCACTGATTCGATTAATATATAATGTATACACAAATCAAAATCTCACATTACACACCATAAATACGCTCAATTATTCTCACAGATAAAAAGTAAAGCTCAATAGCATGAAGTGAAAACATAAGACATCCTCAAAATGGAGAGTTGGCCCAGTGATTAAGAGCGCTGATTACTCTTCCAGAGGACCAGGGTTTGATTCTTTGCACACACATGACAACTCACAACTGTCAGTAACTCCAGTTCCAAGAGGATCCGATACCCTCTCACCCTCTTCTGGCCTAAGCAAGCACCAAGCATTCATGTTGTGCACAGCTATACACGCAGGCAAAGCCCCCATATGTATAAAATAATTTTTAAAAAGAAGTGTTGAGAAATGACATTCCTATACATGTTTACACCACACACACACACCTCATACATTTCTGTAAGCCTTCAGTTTCTTGTAAAACTGAAAAGGGAGGAAACTTCTGGAGAGATGGTAAAGGTACTTGTGGCCAAGCAAGCCTGGCAACCTGAATTAAATCCCAGGAATGAACCTCAAAGTCGATGGAGAGAGAGTCAACACCACAAAGATGTCCTCTGGCCTCCACATGTGTAACATAGCATGTGTACCTGCACAGCACACACACACACACACACACACACACACACACACACACAACCATCAGCAGCATCATAATATTTTTTTAAAAAATAAAACCAAAAGAATCCATTATAATTCCCCTGGGAGACTAAATAGAACCCACATTACCAAGTACCCGCCAACCAAATCCAGCACTGGCTGGTTTGGTGATGCTCAAAAGGGAAGAAACACAAGAGAAGATAGAGGCTCTTTGCTTTGGTCCCTACTCTCCTTCCCCTGTCTTTCTGACATGTGGTCACACATATCCCAAACTAACCTCAAACTTATTATAACCAGAGATAACCTTGAACCTCTGCTCCTCCTCCCTCCACTTCCCTAGTGCTGGGCTCACAGGTGTGTACCATCCGAGGCAGCTACCAACTGAGCTTCAGCCCCTACTGCTTCCTCCTTATTTGCCGGACAAACATTCTTGGCTGAAAGAACAGCACAAAAACACTGGACTCTGCCAAACCCTTATTAATCAATGAGCCCACAACAAATCACAGGCTGAAGGCCGTGACACATCAATTACACTAATAACTGAAGGATCTACGGGAAGTGGTAATCAGGCACGGGACCTGAGGTGTCACCTCCTCAGACTGGTGAGGCCTGGACACTCAGCTCTTGCTGGTCCAACTAGGGGCTGCTGGCTCAGAGGTGAGCTGGTAACCGGAGAGGAAGAAGCACTCCATATAAGCACTGGTCTGAACAGCGATCCTAAGATGTATTAAACTGTACATAGTGTTTGCTTTATGTCAGCTTTAGACAACTGTTCTTCACACAGCTTAATTATGGTAAAGTCCTAAAGTAGGAAACTTTTCCTTTATTTCTGCCATAGATGAACTAAATATTTGGCCAACTAAGCTGGCCACTTGGTGTCTCAATTTCTTCATCTACTATACAGACATGCCTTCTCACTTCGTGAAATGACCATCTTAGGAGATAGATAGATAGATAGATAGATAGATAGATAGATAGATAGATAGATAGATGATAGGTAGAGATAGATAGAAGATATAGATAGACACATGCATGATATATAGATTAAATATATACATACATAATTGATGGTGGACAGATGATATATAGATAATATATAAATAGATGATAGGTTGAGATAGATGCTAGACAGATGGTAGACCTGCTCTGTTATAGGCTCAAGATAGTTTCTTTATTAACCAATGGTATTCACAGCATACAGAGGGGAATCCCACATCAATACATAGATGACTGATGAGAGATATCTAGGTAGGCAGATAATACATAGATGGCAGATGATACATACAAAGATTGATGATAGATGATGCAAAGATGATAGATAATACATAGATGGATAGAGAGATGATTGATGATAGATGATTCATAGAAAGATGGATAGATACACAGACAGGTGATACACAAAAGACAGAGATGCATATGTACAACATACATACATGTACAGATGGTAAAGATACAGAGTGTATGAAAGAGTCAGAAAATACATAAACGTGCGGGATGTTTATATTTATGCATGAGGTGTCATTCACCCATCACCTACTGACAGACTTTCAGTGAACTGCTTCATTTCTTTCTAGACACCACAATGAAAAAGATAAAAGTGAGAGACCGTACAGAAGCATCCAACCAAGCTACTTGCTCTATAGCCCCCCAAATATCAGCTGAGGGTAACACAGACAGTAAATCCAAGCTTGTTCTTCGGCTTCTAGTTTTTTACTACTTCTGACTAATAGGAGATGAGTTACAGCCAAGTGGTGGCGGCGCATCCCTTTAATCCCAGCACTCAGAAGGCAGAAGCAGGCAGATCTCTGCGAGTTTGAGGCAAGCCTGATCTACAATCAAGTTCCAATATAGCTAGGGCTACACAAAGAAACCCTGTTTCAAAAAGCCAAAAGAAGGAGAAGAAGAAGAGTTACTATATTGGATCACCCAGTCAAGAGCAACAGAAACTAGTTTGGGTAGACAAAGAAGAAAATGAGCCTATATAAAAAGATATTACACTTATACTCACAGAGGTAAGTCTTACCCCTCCCTCACCAAAGAAATGTCTCTGCAGCAGATAAAGACCATTACACACACACACACACACACACACACACACACACACACACACACACACACCTGATCAAACATCAGAGAACACGTGATGAATGGTGTGGTGCCCAGTTCCAACTAATACACCTCCAATACAACTTCTGACCAGAAGGCTCAAGGATCATGCGGAAGAGAGGGATGAGGGTTGTAAGAGCCAGAGGCCCAGGGAGTTTGGGAAAAGACTGTGTCTCCTAGAAATGTCAGGGAAGCTACATCTCTGAAGTCCATCATTGTAGCTGCCTGAACGTGACATGGACAAGGATGACAGCAACACATGGCAGTGGTGGCACACACCTTCAAATCCAGCACCCAGGAGGCAGAGGCTGGAAGATCTCTGAGTTCAAGGCCAACCTGGTCTACAGAGCACGTTCCAGAACAGACAGGGCTACATAGAGAAACTCTGTCTCAAAATAATAAATAAATAAATAAATAAATAAATAAATAAATAAATAAATAAATGGATGACAGCAACAGACATTCTAACCCAGAAGAGAAAAGTTCATGAAGCCTTAACCCTTAGATGAAGAACTACAGGCAAATAAGGACTGCTGATGGTATGAGAAATAGCCTTCCCTAGGAAAGAGGCCCCCTGTTTGGTTATCCAATACCAAGTAGTCAGCTCTAGAAACATACACACATACAAGCATATGGGCTGAACAAGTTGTATTTATGAGGCGGTATCTACATACACACACACTAACAATAAAAAATGTAAATATATTTATATATTATATATACATATACATATATATATGTATGTATGTCTGAGTCAACATCTCCAGGAAATCTTAACACTGTAAGGTAAAAGGTTTTGGAAGAGGGGATGTTGACAGGTGGTGTTAGTTACCCTTAGTTAGGGTTTCTATTGCTGTGAAAAGACACCATGACCATGACAACTCTTATAAAGGAAAATATTTAATTGTTGTGGCTCACTTAGAGCTTCAGAGGTTTAGTCCATTATTGTCATGGTGAGACATGGCAGCGTGCAGACATGGTGCTGGAGCTGGGAGTTCTACATCTTGATATGCAAGCAACAGGAAGTAGTTTAAGACTGGCATGGCTAGAACATATATAAGATTGGTCTAATAAAGAGATGAATGTCCAACAGCGAGGCAGGAGAAAGAATAGGCAGGGCTGGCAGGCAGAGAGAATAAATAGGAGAGTCTGGGAGGAAAATGAGAAAAAACAAGATAGAACAAGAAGAGGAAGACATCAATGGCCAGCCACCCAGCTACACAGCAAGCCACAGAGAAAGAAGTAAAGAAAGGTATACAGAAATAAAGAAAGATAAAAGCCCAGAGACCAAAAAAACAAAAAATAGATGAGATAATTTAACATAAGAAAAGCTGGCTAGAGACAACTCAAGATAAGACAGGGCAATTTAAAAAATACTAAGTCTCCATGTGATTTATTTGGGGGCAGGTTGGCAAACTCCCCCAAAAAGTAAAGAGCCAAGAGAGTAAGAATAAAATATAACCTACAACAACAGCAAAACCGTTCTTTGAAACCACCCCCCCCCCAAAAAAAAACTAGACATGTAGTAGACACTATTGCACGGAGGGGGCTGCTTGTTCTTCCTGGCCGCCTGGCTAGCTTATACCCGAAATAATCACACAGAAACTGTATTAATTAAATCACTGTTTGGCCCATTAGCTCTAACTTCTTATTGGCTAACTCTTACATCTTAATTTAACCCATTTCTATTAATCTGTGTATCACCACAAGATCATTGCCTACCAGCAAAGTTTCAGCACATCTATCTCTGGCAGCAGATTCATGGCGTCCCTCTGACTCCGCCCTTCTTTCTCCCAGCATTCAGTTCTATCTACCTGCCTACCTAAGTTCTGCCCTATCAACAGGCCAAGGAAGGCAGTTTCTTTATTCATTAACCAAGAAAGCAACACATAGACAGAAGGACCTCCCACACCAAGACTCAAAGGGACTGAACTGCAAATAAACACAGATTAGATCTCGTCTAGTGGTTGAGCTCTAGGCCAACAAGAGACCCTGTCTGAAAGGGGATGGATGGTGTTCTGAGGATGACTGATAAGCCTGACCTACACACACACACACACACACACACACACACACACACATTTTAAAAAGGTGTTCTCTGACTGAATGTAATGTGGACTGTACTTCCATGGTACTGTGATATGAATGGCTGTCTTGGACTTATTGCAGCATCATGGTTTGTGGAGATTATTCTTAGGAGGTACATGCTGAATCATTTAGGAATCAAGTGTCAAGAGACCAACATCTCTCAAACATACAGCTTCCAAGACATAAAGAATAAAACAAACAGCATACATACACAGAGAAGTTCGTACGATACGAGGCAGACAACTGTTGAAGCTAGCTCTAGAGAGCTGAAGTATTCTTCCCAGAGAAGAGACGCCTGGTGACTTACAGAATTAGTTAAATGAATGTTGTGAAGCCAGCCTTTCAAATGCAAGGACAAAATCATGACATGGCTGGCTAGGGAGCACTTGTAATTGCAGCTACCCTGACCACTGGAAGCTCAGTCTCTCCTCCGTGCCCACCACCACTTCTGCAACAAGAATTTACCCTTCAAACCCATAGAGTAAGTCCCTTATTACCTGACTCCCCTCACCCATACCAGTAAAAATTGAAGCCTAGTCATTTCTGAGAGTAGGGGTGAGTTAAGTTGAAGTTTCCCTTTGGTATATCTTAAGAGTAAGGCTTAATTCTCAGGCCTGGATCCTTGCTGAGACACAGGCTGGGAATTGGCATATTGTTCCTTTGAAAAAATTGTTTGTGTGTGTGGTGCATGTGCGTGTGTGTGTGTGTGTGTGTGTGTGTGTGTGTGTGTGTGTGTACCCATGCATGCAGATACTCATGCAACCTCTGGAAGCCACAGATTGACATCCGGTATCTTGATCACTCATTCTCCACTATAAATTAGTATATATTAATACATAAATGCATATATTAAGACAGGGCCACTCCCTGAGTCCTGTGCTTATTGGTTGGCTAATCTTGCTGACCCCCAGGATCCAAGGAGGTGCCTGTCTGTTCCTCCTCCCCCACTCTTTCTGGAAGAGGTTAACAAAAGATGGCCAGGTAGTATTAGGTCTGACAGGTACCCGCTCCCTGATAAAATAGCAGGGGCCCCTGCTCCTTCCAGTCTAGAGCTTGAGTAACTACAGAATATTTCAAGATAAAAAGAATGATTGAGACTTTAAAAAAAAATATATTTGCCAGTTTATCTGCAGCAATTCTTTGATGTTACTTTCTGAGGATAGAAGTCTATTTACAGAACGGCCCTAACATCTATTTATTTGGGTATATTGGCTTGTTTGATTATATGGTTACTCTCTTCGTTGTTGTCTGTGAAAATGCCCGGAGGCCTTCAGGCATGTATGTCCATAAATTGAAATATATTGTGATTATTATTGTTCATGATGTTTCACAAATACACTCTCTTTCGTAGGAATACATAATCAAGACATTGCAAGGGGAAATTTGTTAAAGTAATTCATGTTTTATCCATCGAAAATCTAAGAGGGTCACGATGCTTTCCTGGCGGTGGTGAGAAATGCAAACCCAACTGATCGAATATTAATATCCATTAGCACATTTTATATTGATAAATTCAGAAAGGAAATTCAGTATTCTCCCAGAGACTGCTGGAAAGTGGCTTTGACCCCTTCATTTGTCATCATTATGGGGAAGAGCTCAAGCCCCCGACTTAGCATTTGTTTATGATAATCAACACGACAAAGAAGGTGTGTGTGGTGACACAGAATGGCTGCTGGCCCTCCGTCATGCTCCCTGTCCTGTCAGGGGTTCATAACACCGAACATTCAGATGTGCAAACTGCAGACCCAGGAGATTTCCCTAGTGTTTTTCTAGTGCGTCCCTCCCCAGCACCCAGTCTCCTTCCAGCACTGCTAATATCTCTTAAAACCATTTACTCTCTCCTTTTCTATACTCTGGATCCTACAGAAAACTAGAAACATTTCCCTTGCTTGGCAACACCCTCCAAGTGGTCTGACTTGGCCCTGTTTCCGGCTGGTGTTAAAGGATCAGGCTGTGTGATTCTCGGGGTTTATCTCCCTAGTCCCACTCCAAATTTTCATGAGGATTTCCAGTCACATTCACAACACAGTCCCTATGCATGGCCTATATACCACTGTGGACTGTAGCTCCTCCCTCCTCATCTGCTTCCCAGCCTCACCTTGCAGCTCCCTTCCCTTGCCCATGTCTCAGCCTCAGTATTTCTTACGCTCCAAGTTCTACCCTTAATCCTGATTGTAGAATGCCACTTCTGCTTGCCCTGTGTGCTTTTCCCAGTCATTCTTGAGGTATGCCCTCCACAAAGTATGAAGTAGATCTCTATCTATCTGTCTGTCTACCTATCTGTCTATCTATCTATCTATCGATCTATCTGTCTATCTGTCTATCTGTCTGTCTGTCTGTCTGTCTGTCTCTGCCTGTCTGCCTGCCTGCCTATCTATCTATCTATCTATCTATCTATCTATCTATCTATCTATCTATCTATCTATCTATCTCTGTGGGTGTGTATGTGTGTGTGTATCCCTGTGTCTGTCTGTCTATGTTCCTGTGTGGAAGGGTGCATATGTGTATGTATGCATGGGATGGGGAGCAGGGGACAATCATGATGCCATTTCTCAGGTACCAACCATCATTTTTCATTTCGTTTTATTTTTTTTTGAGATAGGCTCTTTTATTGGTCTGGAGCTTGATAATGAGGCTTGTGAGCTCTGGGGACCTGCCTGTTTCTGTCTCCCCAGTCATAGGATTATAGGTACATGTCCAGCTTTTCTGTGGGTTCTGGGAACCAAACTGGGGTTCTTGTAAAGCAAGCTCTTTACCGGCAGAGCCTGTCCCTAGACTTCTTGCTCTGCCCTTTCATAGAGCCATTTATTTTTCTTCTCCATCCAGCACAGTTTGGAATCTCATGTGCATTCTTGTGACTGCTCTGCTTGGGTCATTCCCACGTGACAGACAGCAACATGCAACAGAGGTGAGTTTCGGCAACCTGGCATCCTCAGCTCATAACCCAGAGACTACACATACCCTGAGGAAATACTCATTAAACCAAATGTGTGAGCCAGTGAATGAGTATAAAGGACCACACCACAGTTGGAGGAGAGTGAGAACACCCAGAACTCACTGAGTTCTACCCATGAATGGTTTTTCCCCATTTTTTGAGATTATAATTCAAACACACCATTTCTCCCTTCACTTTCATCCCTCCATGTCTGCCCATAAACATTTCCCTGCTCTCCTTCAAATTCATGGCCTTTTTAAACTAATTGTTATTGCCTGCATGTATGTATATACACTTATTGCTCTAAACACAACCTATTTAACTCATACCTGCATGTACGTTTTCGAGGGTGACCATTTGGCACTGGACAACTAATTGTTATGCCTATGCCTGTCTTTTAATTTATTTTAATTATGTGTCTCTGTGTGGGTGTCTCACACAGGTGCTCATAGAAGCAGAAGAAGATGTCAGATCCCCTGGAGCTGGAGTCACAGGAAGCTGTGGCCTGCCTGACATGGGTTCTGGGAACCAAACATGGGTTCTCCGTAAGAGCTGTTCACAGTCTTGACTGCTGAGCCATCTCCAGACCGGGCACCATGCATTTGACACTGTCTTTAGACTAGAATTTAGAAACCAAGTCTTGAATGTGGGTTGAGCTCTCTCTTCCCTGGATGGGAGGCTGGGCTGTTCAGTACGCATAGAGATGGCTCCGGAGAGATGAAAGGTGTGCCCCACCGAGCACCAGACCTAAACTGCAAATCTTCCTAAGATCTCAATCTAAACTTCGATTCCCATGATTAAAAATTGCACCTCCACCTCCTCTGAATCACACTCAGTTTTCCTAAATGAGATTTTATGGGGACTGATTGTGATTAGATAAATGGGTGACTTCACTAATGTATAATCCAATTTTCAATTACATCGTAGGTACAATAATTTATGTTTCTTGTTTGAGGGGGTGATATTTAGATGGCAGGCTCTGCATGAGACCTGGTGCTGTTTACATAATGATCCTTCTTCTCCCTCCGCCAGGATCTGGTTTTCAATTTTCCTTTTTGTGCTGTGAGGCATCGTCCTTCCAAGGTAAACACTGTATATCACAGGATGTGCAGGTGAGGAACGTCAATAAAGTAATAATCTAGATGAGTTTTAATAATTCTTATTTATGCCACTGGATTAGCTAATAGAGTAGTTTGCCTTTCATAAAAAGTTGGAATAAAAATGTCCCTAAAATTATAGTAAATCTGTGATCCGTGGGCTCTATGACAGAATACCACTGAATACCAAAAAAAAAGAACTTTTATTAAATATATTCAGCCACCAATAATTTAATAATCATTGTCTGAAGGTGGTTCTAAAGCTGGAACAATGTTAACAGTAAATTTCTCTTTTCTGACCTTTAATCCCAGGTCTCCATGAGACAGTGGAGACATCATAGTGTTTGTAAGCATTGAACCCCAAAGTCATTCCTCCCTTCCTGGCCAGTGAGCTGTCAGCCAATTCCTTCCAGATAGACAACTCTTCTTTTTTTTTTTTCATTAGTATTTTTATTTATTTATTTATGGGTTTGTTTGTTTATTATTCATTTTACATTTCAACCACAGTTCTCCTTCCCAACCTCAGCCCACCCTCATCCACTCCTCTCAAAGGGTAAGGCTTCCCATGGGGTGTCAACAAAGCCTGGCACAGTAAGCTGAGGCGGGACCAAGCCCCTTCCCCCTGCATCAAGGTTGAACAAGGCATCCTACCATAGGAATGGGCTCTAAAAACCAGCTTATACACCATGGATAGATCCTGGTCCCATTCATTGCCAGGGGCCCGTCAAATAGACCAAGCTACACATCTGTCTCCCTCATACAAAGGGCCTAGTTCAGTCAGTGCAGGCTCCACGGCTGTTGGTCTAGAGTTCCTGAGTTCCCACAAGCTTGGTTTAGCTGTCTCTATAGATTTCCCCATCATGATCTTGACCCCCTTGTTCATATAATCCCTCCTCCTCTCTTTGATTGGATTTCCAGAGCTCAGCATGGTACTTGGCTGTGTATCTCTGCATCTGGTTCCATCAGTTACTGGATGAAGGCTCTATGATGACAGTTAGGGTAGTCATCAATCTGGTTACAGGAGAAGGCCAGTTCAGGCACCCTCCCTACTATTACTAAGAGTCTTAGCTGGAATCATCCTTGTGGATTCCTGGGAATTTCTATAGCACCAGGCTTCTCCCTAATCCTATAAAGACTCCCTCTCTCAAGATATCTCTCATTGCTCTCCCACTCCATCCCTCTCCCAACTTGACCTTCCCATTCCCTCATGTTCTTATGCCCATTCCCCTTTCCTCTACTGCCTCCTTACCCCAGTTTATGCAGGAGATATCATCTAATTCCCCTTCCCAAGGTGATCCATGCATCCCCCTTAGGGTCCTCCATTTTACCTAACTTCTCTGGAGCTGTGGACCATAGTCTACTTATCCTTTGCTTTTCATCTAGTATCCCCTTATGAGTGAGTAGATACCATGTTTGTCTTTCTGGGTCTTGGTTACCTTACTCAGAATGATTTTTTTCTAGTTCCATCCATTTGCCTGCAAATTTCATGATGTCATTGTTTTTTTACAGTTGAATAATACTACAGTGTGTACATGTACCACTTTTTTATTTATTCTTTGATTAAGGGGCATCCGGATGGTTTCCAGGTTCTGGCTATTACAAATAACGTTGCTATGAACATTGTTGAGTAAGTGTCCTTATAGTATGATTGAGCATCCTTTGGGTCTATGCCTAAGAGTGGTCTTGAGATAGATTGATTCCTAATTTTCTGAGAAGTCATCATACTGATTTCCAAAACTACTGTACAAGTTTGCACTCCTGCCAACAGTGGAGGAGTGTTCCCACATCCTCTCCAATATAAGCTCTCCTATGTATTTTTGATCTTAGTCATTCTGACAGGCGTAAGATGGTATCTCAGAGTCGTTTTGATTTGCATTTCCCTGATGATTAAGGATGTTGAGCAATTCCTTAAATTACTTGCAGCCTTTTGAGATTCTTCTGTTGAGGTTTCTCTGTTTAGATCTTTTTGAATTCTATAGGCTGTCATCTTGTTTTATTGACTGTATCCTTTGCCTTCCAGAAGCTTCTCAGTTTCAGGAGGTCCCATTTATCAATTATTGCTCGCAGTGTCTGTGCTACTGATGTTATATTTAGGAAGTGGTCTCCTGTGTCAGTGTGTTCAAGGCTACTTCCCACTTTCTCTTTTATCAGGTTCAGTGTAACTGGATCTATGTTGAGGTCTTTCATCCACTTGGACTTAAGTTTTATGCATGACAATAGATATGGGTCTATTTGCAATATTCTTCATGTTGATAACCAGCTAAGCCAGCACCATTTACTAAAGATGCTTTCTTTTTTCCATTTACAGTTTTGGCTTCTTTGTCAAAAGTTAAGTGATTTTTTTGGTGTGTGGATTAATTTCAGGATCTTCAATTTGATTCCATTGGTCCACGTGTCTTTATGCCATATCAAGCTTTTTTATTATTACTAATGCTCTATAATAAGAGTTTGAAGTCAGGAATGGTGATACCTCCAAAATTTTTTTTATTGTACAGGATTGTTTTGGCTATCCTGGGTTTTTTGTTTTTCCATACAAAGTTGATTATTGTTCTTTCAAGGTCTGTAAAGAATTGTGTTGGGATTTTGATGGGGATTGCATTGAATCTATAGATTGCTTTTGGTAGGGTTGCCATTTTTACTATGTTGATCCTACCTATCCAAGAGCATGGGAGATCTTTCCATTTTCTGATACATTCTTTAATTTCTTTCTTCAAAGACTTAAAGTTCTTGTCATACAGGTCTTTTACTTGTTCGCTTAGAGTTACCCCAAGGTATTTTATATTTTTGGCTGAGTAAAGGGTGATGTTTCTCTAATTTTTCTTGGCCTGTTTATTATTTATATATAGGAGGGCTACTGATTTTTTGTTTATCTGGTCCTGCCACATTACTGAAGGTATTTATCAGCTGCAGGAGTTCCCTGGTAGAATTTTTGGGGTCACTTATGTACACTATCATATCTTTTGCAAATAGTGAAAGTTTGACTTCTTTCTTTCCGATTGTATCCCCTTGATCTCTTTTTGTCTAGAAAACTCTTCTTAAAATAACCAGTTGAGGCAGGGAAGCAGAAAGATGATAAGAGAAACGAGTCCTATTCAAGGGTCTATTGTGGAGACACAGCAATATACAACATAGATGGTCTCCAACCAAGATGGCCCTACCTGCAGACAGGCCGAAGGGCAAGCAGGTGTCTATAGCTGTCTATCACACTTAGTAGAAGCAGCTCTCTTTATCCACATAAAAGGTGAGCTCACTTGAAAAGGAGGATGGGATCTGGGTGTGCAGACATACACCTCTCATCCTGTCACTCAAGAAACTGAGGATCATGATTTCCTGGACAGCCTGGTTTGCACAGTGAGATGGGGAGGTTAGGGGAGAAAGTGAGGAGAGAGAGAGAATTGTATTCTAAAACTTCAAAAATTTAATAGTGCCCAAGTACTGTGTTAGAAGTTTCTAAGTACCATTTCCTCCCTTAGAAAATGAGGAGTCTGTAGCTGAGGGACCTAGAAATCTCTATTCCATTAACTCCAGGCCAAAACGTGAGTGTAATGAAGCTCACATTCCATGTCACAATCTAATTATGCATTATCAAACAGCATGCCTCCATCTCAGTTAATGGGACTGGGGAAGGGACCATCCAGGCACAGAACCTGCAACACATCAACCGTTCTGACCTCACACACCAAGTGCTCACGTTCACATCTCTGGGAAGTATCCACACAGCCCTGCCTATTCCCTCAGAGCAGGGTTCGGTGTCATAAATTTCTCAAGAATAATCTGCATGCAAATGATATCTTCTTGCAAATAAGCCTATTCTTTCACTATAACTAAATCTTGCCGAGCTGTGATGGTACACACCTTTAATCTCAGCACTCTGTGGGTTTGAGGTCCAGCCTGGTCTACAAAGATTGTTAAAGGACAGCCAGGAGTGGTACACAGAGAAACCCTGCCTTGAAAAAGAAAGGAAGGAAGGAAGGAAGGAAGGAAGGAAGGAAGGAAGGAAGGAAGGAAGGAAGGGGAGAAGGAAATCTTGAGCCCAGGAGATGGTTCAACAGGTAAATGCACCTGCCAACAAGGCTGATAATAGGAGTTTGATCCCTAGGACACACATGGTGAAAGGAGAAAAATGATTTTAGCAAATTGTCTTCTGACCACACTTACCTCATAGCATCTGAACACACACACACACACGACAGAGAGAAGGGGAGAGAGAGAGCAAACTTGAAGTTGCACGGTTGCATAGGTACGGAGGTGAGAATAGAGAGGGTGGGCCTGAGAGAAGTTGGAGAGGGGGATAAATATGATGAAAGTATATTGTATGAGATCCTCAAAGAACTCATATTATTATATTTTATCATTGTTATAAAATGAATATTTATAACTTTGAATGGTTTCCTTTCTGTCAGAACTTACTCCAACAGTAAACAATTCATTCAATTTCTCTTTTATTATTTCAGCAGATAAACAAAATCTCAACGACTAAACGCACTACAATGAAGGGCTGGAGAGATGGCTCAGTAGTTTAAAAAGCACTGGCTGCCCATGGAGGCCGGAAGAGAGTGACCTTCTGGAGCTGGGGCTGCAGGCAGTTGTGAGCCACAGACGTGGCCCTGATAACTAAATTCAGGTCCTCTGCGAGTGCGACCAACCCTCACTGAACCATCTCTCCAGACCCAGCAAATACTCTCTGTAAAGGGAGAAATCATCAATATTTTAGGTTTGTAGGTTATACTTATCTTTTGCAACCACTCAAACAGCCTATCCATGGGTTCTGATGCCCTCTTCATAGCTCGGCAGGCCCTTGAATTCACACGTGCACATATCCACACATGAATAAAAATAAAACTAAATCTTTTTCAAAAAAGAGAAAGCTTTCTACCAAGGAAAATCTTGAAAATTTGAACCAATATGAATATTGAAAGCCATACACACACCATACACATGCAGCATAGAACAGCAAGACTGGAAGGGCCCTGTGAGAGAAGCCCACCTTGTCTGGGAAGGCCTTACGCCATTAACCTTAACAAAGAACCCAGTGAAATAACTTCTCTAGTCCTTACTTGTTGTGACATTTCCTGTTCCCTAAGATAAAGAGAAACCTGTAGACCACAGTTAACAAAGATGTAAAGGGCTGGTCTCATGTTCTGCAGTTAGACAAATTTATTAACTATAATATCCAAGCCCAAAATATAGTGATTTATGCATATTCTTTTTGAATCCAGGAAAATAAAGTCTACAGCAGGTGGACAGCCTCTTCAGATGTGGAGAGTAGTACTTACGTGGTCATGGTATCCAGTCCAGAAGGACGGGACTGGAATCTAGCTGGAAGCTAGCCTAGAATCAACCCCGCCCCATTCTCACCTATCAATTGTTTGGCTTGTCTCTGACCATGAGTGCTTGGGGAAATTCTAGATTTAATTAGAAAACCCAGAACTACCCAAGAGCATCAGTCTCAGGGTAGGAAGAAAGATGGAGGCTTGGATTATGCTGAATGGCGATTCTGTGTACTAAGGAGTTATCAACCAACAGCCTTCATTCCATGACTACTTACTCACCAGATGTTGGTGGAAGCAGATGATGACTAGACATTCATTGTCAAGCAGTGACATGCAACAATTTCAAAGGGAGGATGGGTGTGCCAGTGAGTAACACATTTTTATGCGGATGACACTTGGAATAGCTTTTTAGGGAGCATAGCATTTGAGCCAGGTCCTGTTGGAGCTCCAGCTACACAAAGGGGAAGGGCATCTCATAGAGATGGACCAAAAATAAAGTTTGGAGTCACAGAAGCTGCTAGATTTGGGCTTGGTTTGTTGGAAATGTAGACACCATTGATGCTAAAGTTTGGGAACTGGGAACGTAGAAGAAAGAGGCTGCAATAGGTCTCTGCCTTTGTTCAAAGAGACTGTGAGATCAGCAGGCAGTGGGGCTGACAGGAGCTTGCCGGCAGTTTGAAAAGATAATTTGACTGTGTGGAGCCAACTTCAACAAGCCTACTTTATATTTTCATAAACGTACCACACAGAGGTGGGGGGCTGTAGCTCAGTTGGTAAAACACTCTCCTAGAATGTGCAGGGCCCTGGATTACATCCCCAGCATGAAATAAACTGGGTGTGGTGGCTCACAACTCTAATCCTAGCACGTGAGAGGTGGAGGCAGGAGAATCAGAAGTTCTAAGTCAGTCATCCTCAACTACATAGGAAGTTGGAGGTCAGCCAGAAATACATGACACCCTGCCTAAACAAATAAATAAATATT
The DNA here is from genome assembly GCF_000317375.1 of Microtus ochrogaster. NCBI lineage: Eukaryota > Metazoa > Chordata > Mammalia > Rodentia > Cricetidae > Microtus > Microtus ochrogaster. Next base: position 69,535,823 of record NC_022012.1, on the reverse strand, counting down.
GCTCTAAATACTTCACACACACACACACACACACATGACCTCACCACTAGGAGTTCGTAACTTTTCAAATTATTAATATATACTCCCCATTTTACAGATGAGGAAATTGAGGCACGGAGAGGTTATGTGACTGATTTGAAGTCACACTGCAAACAAATGATGGAACAAGATAAAGTCCCAGAAGAACCAGGAGTCTCCTTCATCGCCACCTCTGTGAGCACCTGCCTGTCACCAACATGGCAGAGCCTTTGGCCTTAGGGGTGACATTTAAAGATGCTTGTTCTGCCTTTAGACATAGTAGGGTGTTTTGTCAATAAATTTGTTTTAATTCGTGAGCTACCCTGTGGAAGAAGTCCTTCAACCTATTATGGAATACTTTGACATGAGTCTGTAAAATTGACTGAGACAGTTTGCCAAAGCAGCCGGTCTTAATTAATGACTCACTATAACCTCCAGCTTTATTAGGCGTATATTTCTAGTATATTGGCACATATATTAATGACTGGCCTATGAATAAACTGACAGTTTTAAAATGATATAAGATAACTTGTTTTCTTATAAGGAATCCGCTTTTGCCTTGGATGTAGAGTAAGATTACTATTAGCTCCGTAAATTATGACCCCAGTTTTGTTTGGGTTCCCCAGCAAGGGAAGACCATATTTCTTTCCCTGATGAAACTGCACTTCACATGAGTCTCTTTGGCTAATCTCATGCTCCAAAAAGCAAGACTGCTGGCTTCATGGGCAAAAAGTTTCCAAGTAGGGGCTGGTAAGATTGCCCAGTGGTTGGAGGGCCTGTGGTTAAGTCTGAGGACCTGAAGTTAGTCTCTGGTACCCATATGTTAGAAGAAAAGAACTGACTCCTGAGGGTTGTCCTCTGACCATGTGTGCCATGTCACATGTGTCCCCACACATGTTCACACAAAATAAATAAAATATAATCAAAATGTAATCTTTTCAAGTAGAACAACATTCAATAAGGGATAAGGTTTCCAAGATCAGTAACGGCCAAAATTGGTTTGACAGTCCACAGTATTTTCTAATATCTTAAATGATACACAGATATATATATATACACACACACACACACACACATGTGCCCACATACATACACACATATATTTTCACACACAGGTCAGAAAAAATTTATTTTTATTCTTTTTAATTTTTTTAAATAAAATACATATGGAACATTCTAGATTAAAATAGAATGGCAATACAATAAATGTCATGAGCCTTAGGACAGAGAGGTTTTCTACTGTTTTGGTTTAGTTTGATTGATGTCGTGATGAAACACTAGCGATACCAGCTTAAGGAGGAAAAGGTGTATTTGGCTTACAAGTCACAGCCCATTGTGAAGGGCAGCCAGGGCAGGAATGCGGAGGCAGAAGCTGAAGCTGAGAGCACAGAGGAGTGCTACTTGCTGGTTTGTTACCCATGGCTTGCTCAGACTACTTTCTTTCTTTCTTTTTTTTTTGTATTTATTTATTTAAGATTTCTGCCTCCTCCCCGCCACCGCCTCCCATTTCCCTTCCCCTCCCCCAATCAAGTCTCCCTCTCTCATCAGCCCAAAGAGCAATCAGGGTTCCCTGCCCTGTGGGAAGTCCAAGGACGACCCACCTCCATCCAGGTCTAGTAAGGTGAGCATCCAAACTGCCTAGGCTCCCACAAAGCCAGTACGTGCAGTAGGATCAAAAACCCATTGCCATTGTTCTTGAGTTCTCAGCAGTCCTCATTGTCCACTATGTTCAGCGAGTCCGGTTTTATCCCAGGCTTTTTCAGACCCAGGCCAGCTGGCCTTGGTGAGTTCCCGATAGAACATCCCCATTGTCTCAGTGTGTGGGTGCAACCCTCGTGGTCCTGAGTTCCTTGCTTGTGCTCCCTCTCCTTCTGCTCCTGATTTGGACCTTGAGATTTCTGTCCGGTGCTCCAATGTGGGTCTCTGTCTCTGTCTTCTTTCATCGCCTGATGAAGGTTATTATTCAGGAGGATGACTATATGTTTGTCTTTGGGTTCACCTTATTTAGCTTCTCTAGGATCAAGAATTATAAGCTCAATGTCCTTTATTTATGGCTAGAAACCAATTATGAGTGAGTACATCCCATGTTCCTCTTTTTGGGTCTGGTTTACCTCACTCAGGATAGTGTTTTCTATTTCCATCCATTTGCATGCAAAATTCAAGAAGTCATTTTTTTTTTACCACTGAGTAGTACTCTAATATGTATATATTCCATACTTTCTTCATCCATTCTTCCATTGAAGGGCATCTAGGTTGTTTCCAGGTTCTGGCTATTACAAACAATGCTGCTATGAACATAGTTGAGCATATACTTTTGTTGTATGATAGGGCATCTCTTGGGTATATTCCCAAGAGTGGTATTGCTGAGTCCAGGAGTAGGTTGATCCCAAATTTCCTGAGAAACCGCCACACTGCTTTCCAAAGTGGTTGCACAAGTTTGCATTCCCACCAGCAATGGATGAGTGTACCCCTTACTCCACAACCTCTCCAGCAAAGGCCATCATTAGTGTTTTTTATTTTAGCCATTCTGACAGGTGTAAGATGGTATCTTAAAATTGTCTTGATTTGCATTTCCCTGATCGCTAAGGAAGTTGAGCATGACCTTAAGTGTCTTTTGGCCATTTGAACTTCTTCTGTTGAGAATTCTCTGTTCAGCTCAGTGCCCCATTTTATAATTGGGTTGATTAGCCTTTTACGGTCTAGTTTCTTGAGTTCTTTATATATTTTGGAGATCAGACCTTTGTCAGTTGCGGGGTTGGTGAAGATCTTCTCCCAGTCAGTGGGTTGCCTTTTTGTCTTAGTGACAGTGTCCTTTGCTTTACAGAAGCTTCTCAGTCTCAGGAGGTCCCATTTATTCAATGAGGCCCTTAATGGCTCAGACTACTTTCTTATGCACAATAGGACCACATGCCCATGGGTGGCACCACCCTCAGTGGGCTCCAGCCCCCATACACTAATTATCAATCAAGGAAATGCCCCTCAGACATGCCTACAGGCCAGTCTGGTGGCTGTCTCCTCTTCCTAGATGGCCCTGGCTTGTGTCAAGTTAATAGATCACTAACCAGCGCACGTCCCATTGGAAAGGATGTCACATGTTACCACCTGTGTGGTTGATGTGGAGACAGAAGTAGCAAGTACCAGCTTAGGGGTTGGAGATGTGCCCCAATGGTCAAGATCTAGTACCACCCTCCCAGAGGACCAATCAGAGTTCAGCTCCTCAGTGGGTACATACTCTTACGTGCACACAGGCACAGACAGTTAAGAAAAAAAAAAAAAACTTTTTCAAGTCCTGACTCACTGTTGAATTCCCTCATTTCCTGCCTCTTAGCTTACCTTTTCTACAGTAAACTTCAGAATCAGTGTGAAGACTCCATGTAACAAAGAGGGTGATGTAAGGAATGGAGGGGTTTGTCTGAACAAGACCCACACAGACTGTTCACTTACACATCACCAAATCTATGGCATCAAGCACTTCAAGAGTTTTTCCCAACAGTGGAGAATAATTTCAGGATGATTTTCCAGCAGAACTGACAGAGGGAGCTGGTGTTTGTTTCTGGCGGAAGTGGCGCCATCAAGTGGTGAGTGACCATTTCCATGCCCTGAACGAGAGAGGTAGCTTAAGGCATCAGGAGATTCGATTTATAGTTTTGCCTTTTGTGATTTCAAGTTACTATATTTTAAACCTTCATGAAAGTTGATGTGTTGTGTGCCTTTTAAAAAGATTTTAATTACTTCAAACTATGTGCCTATGTGTAGGTGTGTGCATGAGAGTTCAGATGCCCACAGAGCCCAGAGGTGTCATATCCCCTAGAGCTGGAGATACAGGCAATTGTGAGCTGCCTGACACTGGTGCTGGGAATAGAATTCAAGTCCTCTGCAAGCACTCTTAAGCCCTGAGCTGGGGGTCTGACGCCCTCTTCTGGATTGTATGAACATCTGCATACATAATTTTTTAAAATAACAATAGCCATTTTAATACATTTCTCACTGTTCTGGAGGTGAAGTTCAAAATCAAGAATCTGGCACCCTCTGTCTCCCCAGGACAATGTTCTGAACGATTCCATGACAGCACTTTCATTTTCTTTCTTCCTAACCACACTGTCCATACCTACACTCAGGTGTACTACTCCTGAGATATGGAGAGACAAGGACGGAATTTTACTTTAAAAAAAAAAATCATCTCCTGAATGTGACTATCACACTTAAAAGTGGATCGTTTGGCCACTGAAACGCTCCCTTGCTATGACAGCAGTTTACGCCAGAACTTGTCACGCCAGCAGCCCCTGGCTAGATTTGTTTGTTTATGAAATAAATAAATACCATGGGCAGAGGAAATGGCTCAGCAGGTAAAGGTGCCTGCCATCAAGCCTGGTGACCTGAGTTTGATCCCAGGGACCCGCACAATGGAAGGAGAGAATTGACTTCCAAAAGTGTCTCTCTGACCTCCATACACATCATAGTGCGCTCTCTCTCTCTCTCTCTCTCTCTCTCTCTCTCTCTCTCTCTCTCTCTC
>NC_022012.1:69456918-69530618 GCF_000317375.1 Microtus ochrogaster | reverse complement strand
ATTGAACTGGTAACAAGACTTGAAATGCCATGTCAGCTCAGCCCGCATGGTCACCGAGCTCAGCTGCTAGAGGGAAATAAAACTGTTCAGTTAGGGCCACCCTCCAATCCGTCACAAGGGTAATGGTGTTTGGCTTCAGTCAGGTTGTATGTCAGCAAATATACATCTCCCCGACAGCCCCTAAGAGCGCCTTAAGATCACACTTATTGTTTTATATAGATAGGGGTAGGGTGCTGATGGATGGTAACCAGAGGCCACTGAAATAAATTTTGTCACCATCAGCTGGTAAAGTTCATTTTAAGCTGGGAGAAGGAGAGAGCTGTTCTGATCGAATATCCATTCTGCTCACAGTCCTGGGACTTTTTCCCTCTGCTGATGTCTCTTGCGGACCACAGGAAAGGAGATAGCTTCTGCTCTCTGCCCCTTGCCCCCCATATGAGGCCCAAAGGGAGAAAAGAAACAGCAGTGCAATCTTGGAGTCACTGAGGTTCAACAGTTCTTTCAAAGGACCAGAGAGTATCCGGGCTGGTGACACAGAGCAGGGAAGCAGAAACAAGGAAGGAATGGCTGGTTCAGGGAATTGTTTATGTCTGATGCGGAGTCCAAAAAGGGAGGGGCTGGAAGCAGCACTCGAGGCTATGATTGGTAGTTTTAAATGTCCACTTCCCACAGCTTGGACTCACCTGGAAAGAGAGCCTCAGTTGAGAATTATGTAGATCAGGCTGATCGATGGGATTGTCTGCCCAGGATTGTCTTGATTGGTAACTGATGTGGAAAGATCCAGTTCATTGTGGGGTACTATTCCCTAGGCAGGGGGTAAAGAGTTGTGTAGGACAGGAGAAAGCCAGAAGCAGGCAAGCAGTAAGGATACAGCACTAAAGTGCTTGCTTCACTGTGCAACGGCAATCAAACATATTCACAGCATACTGAGGGGCATCCACATCATTTTACAAGAATGAGGACCAGAACTTCATGCCCCCAAAAGCTGGGTATGGCAATGTGTACTTGCAATCTCAAAGATGAGAAGGCAGAGACTGGCAGATACCTTACCTAGGACTTAGTCAACCAGTACAATCTGTGAGCCCCAAGCCAATGAAAGACCCTGTGTCAAAGAAGATGGGCAGAATTCCTGAGGATGATCCCTGCTGTTGTCCTCTGGCTTCCATACCCATATGCACCTACATACATACATGCATAAAAAATGAGCACACTTGGATTGGCACTTGAAGGCAGAGGCAGGTGGATCTCTGAGTTCAAGGTCACCCTGGTCTACAGAGAAAGTTCCGGGATAGCCAGGGTTACACAAAGAAACCCTGTCTAGAAAAACAAACAACAGCAACAAAAATAAGCATACTTCACCTCCCTGCCCATTGCTTTATCAGACTGGAAAACACCAAAACAGAATTCTAAGACATTTTAACTTCCAGTTTAATTGGGAATAGGAAGAAAAGAGAAGAATATCTCACTTTCTCAATTTAGTAGCCAATGCTTTACTGACATGGTCACAGGCTTGTATTCTCTCTTTGAGGGTAGCCAGAGTCATACACCTTGGTGTCTTCAGAGTGTAGATAATTCCCCAAGACTGGGAACAGTCAAGCCAGGAAACATCAGTGGAAACATTCCCAGCAACCTTCATGGAGAAGTCGTGCAGCAGGCTGCTATCCAAGTGTTAAGCATCCTATGTGGGCCAATTCTGGCATCTAAGACAAAGCATGTATTTATAATTACTTCTGAGTTCTATTTGCACTTTTTTTTTGAAACAGGATCTCATGCAGTTCAGGCTTACAATGACGGTGAACTTTTTAAAAATATTTATTTATTTATTTATTTATTTATTTATTATGTACTCAGAGCTCTGCCTGAATGCCAGAAGAGGGCACCAAATCTCATTACAGATGGTTGTGAGCTACCATGTGGTTGCAAGGAATTGAACTCAGGACCTCTGGAAGAGCAGCCAGTGCCCTTAACCACTGGACCATCTCTCCAGCCCTGACAGATTAAAAGTGAACTTCTGACCCACCTGCCTCTACCTCCAAAAAGTTAGGATCACAGGCATATGTTACCACATCCAGCTTATGAAGACCTGAGGATGAGTACCAGGGCAACTGAGCTACATTCCTAGGTTTTTGTTTTTGTTTTTAATGTGATAGTGTTTTTTTAAAATATTTATTTATTTATTTGTTTGTTTGTTTGTTTATTTATTTATTTATTATGCTGTGTTCTGGGCACCAGATTGCATTACAGAAGGGTGTGAGCCATCATGTTTGCTGCGAATTAAACTCGGGACCTCCAGAGAAGTAGTCAGTGCCCTTAACCTCCTGAATGATCTCTCCGACCTCATTCCAAGGTTTTATATTCCTTTTTTTTTTTAAAGAAAAAGTGACTACTATACTGTCCTAAAATTTGGAAACCATTTTAAAATGTCTTGATTCACAGCTATTTCTGTAAGTATAAATCTTTTTTTTTTTTATAGAAACACATTATGTGGTGTAGTTTTCTGGTAACAATGTACTGGGGTGTGCTGTTTAGGTTTTTGTCAACTTGATTACAAGCCTGGGTCTTCCATGAAGGGGGAACCTCAATTGAGAAAATGATTCTATCAAATTGGTTTGTAGGCAAGTCTGTGAGGCATTTTTCTTATTGACGACTGATGTGGGAGGGGAGGGCCCGGGAGGGCCCAGCCCACTATGGGAAGTGTCACCTCCTAAGCACATTGTATAAGAAAGCCAACTGACCAAGCCATGGGGAGCAAGCCAGTAAGAAACACTCCTCAAGGTATGATCTTTGCTTCAGTTCCTGCCTTCAGGCTGTAGATGAAAGTTTTTTTCTGCCCAATCCTGCAGCCATTCAATCCCAAAGAAACACATAGAGGCTTATACTAATGATAAGCTGTTTGGCCTATTAGCTGAGGCTTACTATTAACTAGCCCTTTCAACTTAAATTAGCCCATAATTTTTGTCTATGTTTAGCCATGTGGCTTGGAACCTTTTTTAGTAAGGCATTTTTGTCTTCCTTTTTTTGCCTTTGCCTTTTCTCTTTTTAGAATTTCTTAGTCTGTTTGCCCCGCCTATACTTCTTGTCTGGCTACTGGCCAATTAGCATTTTATTAAACTAATACGAGTAACAAATCTTTACAATGTACAAGAACATTATCCCACAGCACCAGGTTCCTGCCTTGAGTTTCTAAAATAAATCATTTCCTTCCCAAATTGCTTTTGGTCATAGTGTTCATCACAGTGATAGGAAGCTAACTTAGAGGAACATAATGGAGAGAATGCTGTGGCTTAGTGAAAGCCTTGACTACAGACTGAAAAATTTGCTGTCCATCTTTGTAAAGACACAAACTAATCTTTAATGAAGTCCTGCCAAACAAAGGCTTTAGACAGCCTTTTCTTTTTGATAATGAAAGAGTGACCGGAGTTGATTTTGATACCCTAATCAATCATTTCTTTGCAGGAACTGACACCTAAGAAAAGCTCATGTAAGGTACCAGGCTTTGTGATCCACAAGGCAGCCAAAGCACAGCGAAGCTTCTAACCACCTGCTGTGTGGGTTAGTGTGCTGGCCAAAGGGTTGGACAGTCACTGGCTCTCTAGGGTGAAAAGAAGCATGTATGGAGGGTTGGACCACATCAGGCTCTCCTGAGTAAGCATCTCTTCAGTACCTTTCTCTTTACACATTTGTAACCATCCCAAAAGTTCAGTCTAGGCTGGGTACTGAAGAGGGATGTACGAACTGTTCGTACACGGGGTTCAGATTCCTATTTTGGTTGGGTTTAAAGTGTGGCCCTCTAAACTGGGAGCTTTAGAGATAACGCATGCCTTTCACTGGACAGCCTCGCTCACAGGAGTAGGAAATGGTGAAAGATTACATCAAGACTCAGTAGAAGGAGGTCCACCACATGAAAGAGACTCATGTCCTTGACTACATTCAATGAAATAATATGTAACTTTAAGAATAGCTTGGCCAGCAATCATTTGATGGCTTGAGATGATAACAATGCAATCACAATATTTAGGTGGGCACAGGGTGTAGCTATGTAGCGTGTATAAGACTCTTATCTCCAGAACTGAGAGGGTGAAATCATTTTTTGACTTTATTTTAATGTTCTCAGTTCTACTTGTTTTAGAAATAGGACCTTATATATCTCAGTTGGTCTTGAACTCAGTATGTAACCTTGCACTCCTGATCCTCCTGCCTCCACCTCCCAAGCGCTGGGATTGCAGACAGGCACCACCACATCCAGTTTTGTGTGGTGCTAGAGATGGAACTCAGGGCTTCATGCTGGACAAGCACTTTACCAATGGAGCTACATCCGAGCCCCTGTTCTTAAAATCAGGTTAAAAGTGACCTATAGGACCAAGGGACTGGGCTGCATGGAGGCAGATTAAACCATGATGAAGGTTTTCAAATGACAGGTTTGGAGACTAAGGTGAACTGTACTTACAATATGTTTAAAATAATTTCAAAATTTTAAGACTGGATATTAAACAATATGTGACTAAAATCTCACATTTTAGGCTTTATATATCATAATATGCATGATATATAAAATGAACATCAAACTATGACTATTTCTGAGTAATAAATAATATTTCTGTGTTTATCTACATTGTTTTTACACAGCTTTCCCTTATATGTAGTTTGTAAATGTTAAAATGGACCTGTACTACAGTTGCAGTGCATAAAATTAGTTTTGCTTTTTGGTATATATCGGTGTCCATTAGTAACTTCCAGCCTGGAAATTATGAGATTATATTATAAAACATAATTGTTTCATCTATAATTCAATTAACCTCCACAATATATAATGTACTTCCATGTCACTGTAAGATGTTCTCCTCATATAAAATATGGAAAATGGGTCATATTTGGGGATGCTATTTATCTTCTCTCTTACCTATGACTCATTGATCATTTTCCTGTTTAAAAAAAAAACTCTACTTGGAATTGAATTAAATCAATTCCTTTCCATTTCACAGCGGAGCCTCAACAATCAAACAATTCCTCTAATTACTATTCATCTGGATGTAAAAATGCTAAAGCCAATGCCTTTGCCACTGTGGGTCTCTATGGCTTTTTATCGCCCTCCTTAACTACTCAGAATCACGTGAAACAATAGTTAAAAATGCTATTGATGCTGAAAATTATTAGCAAATTGGCCACGATATGCAATATTTCTTGTATAGAAAAGTTTTGCTAAGAGATTCGAGGACATAATGATTTGGCTACATGGGTAAAGGTGTTGGGTACAAGCCTGGTAACCTGAGTTCGGTTCCCAAGACCTACAGAGCGTGAGAGAACTAACTCCTGCAATATGTCCCCTAACCCCACATATGTGCTGTGCCGTGCATGTGCCCCCTCCCTACTTCCCACACTAAACAAATACAAGTAATTTTAAATTCTTAAATAAAAGAATTTGAGAGGATCTGGGAGATGCTCACTCAGTAAAATTTTGCCATGTGAGCACGAGGACGAGAGTTTAGATCCCTTCCCCAGCACCCGTGTAAAAGTCCAAGCACAGTAGTATGCCTGTAGTCCCAGCACTAGGGAGGCAGAGACAAGGGGATCCCGTGGTCTCATTGGCCAGCAGTCTCACCAAATCGGAGAGCTCCGGGTTCAGCACTAGATCCTGTATCAAAAACTAAGGCAGGATGACACCAGGATGTCAGCTTCTGCCCTGTATACCAGTGTGCACATGAACATGTTCACATAAAAGAAAAGAGAACTTGAGACTTGTTAAATTGTTAAAATGAAAGTGTTGACAGACCTTATCGCTTATAACCACAAAGCATTTTTTGGCCTATGCATTCATAATAAGGATCTTCAGAATGATATTGATGAGTCATACCTTAAAAATGAGAGTTTTGGAGGCTGGAGAGATAGCTTGGTAAGTTAAGAGTGCTTGTCAGCCTTGCACAGGACCTGGGTTTGCTTGCCAGCAACCGCATGGCAGCTCAGTCACCAAGTGATCTGATTCCCTCTTCTGACCTCCTCAGGCACTGCACACCCTGGTTCACAGACACACTTGGAGCAAAGCACCCACACACACAATCCTTTTTTATAATTTTTATTTTTAATTTTATTTTAACTTTTTTTTTTGAGACAAGGTTTCTTTGCGTAATCCTGGCTGGCCTGGAACGGTCTCTGTAGACCAGGTTGACCTCAAACTCGGAGATCTGCCTGTCACTGCCTCCTGAGTTCTAGGATTAAAGGCATGTGCGGCTCGCTATGTCCAGCTAAAATAAATATTTTTTAAAAGATACTCTTTGTTGGATTTTATAAAGTAAATTTGCAGTGATGACTGTTGTACACCTAATATATAAAACACCACATTAAAAATATATATGTATGTAGTAATGTAGCATTCTTTCATTAGGTGTACAATAACTGCGATTGCAAATATAGATATAAAGTTAACTTTTTTGAGCATGAAAACTTTAAAGACATTCCCTGAGTCAGGTTAGCTGAAGAAGAAATAAGCATATAGCCTTTGTAATCGACTCAAAATTGACGAAAACACAACTTCCATTAACTAAAGCAGGACTTCCCAGCATGCTTTTAGTGAAGAGGGAATTATTCGGTCCTGTCTTTGCATCTGAGGAATGTAGCTCTATCAGGTTGTCGTGCCCTAAGGTAGAACGTTTGAGTTGGGCACATAGAACTGTCTATTCTAGTCATTCTCTGCCGATGCACCCTTCCTGTACTGCGCTCACAGCACACTGACTTTTCTAATCTGCAGAAATCAGCACTCTCCCTTGCTGTGAGCAAACAAATTGAACTTGTTTTGTGAATCTGGAGTGACTGAGCCAGGCACGATGGCACAAGCTTGTCATCACAGCACAGGGGACTTTTGAGGCAGGAGGATCAGGAGTTCAAGGCCAGTCTAGGCCACATGGTTGGTTACATAGGCTATCAAAACAAAACCTTAGAGTTATATGCCAGTCATATAATCTACAGCTGGTACATGCCTGTAGTCCCAGCAGCACTGGGGAAACTGAGGTAGGAGGATTGTGAGTTTGAGGCCAGCCTTGACTACACACCAATGCCCTTCTCAAAACACTAAAGCAATGGACTGAAGAGATGGCTCAGCGGTTGAGCACTTGCTGCTTTTGCAGGGGACTGGAGTTCAGTTCCTAGTACTCACCTAAGGCAGTTCATAACCACCAGCAACTCACGTTCCAGGAGGTGTGATGCCCTCTTATGGCCTGTAGAGACTCTCTGCACACATATGTTGCACATACAGACAAGCAGGCATACACATACAATTAAATTTTAAAATAAAATTTCCAAAAAGAAATTACAGAAATGATAGGCTCATTTATGAAAAATTATCTCTACTACACAAAGATATTGCTCAAGCAAGAATCTTGAAGGAAGGACACTAGGTGGGTGAAGCTGGCTTCACAAATATTCAGCAAATGATACATGAAGGTCTTTAAGCTTAAAGATGATATTTATATTTAAGGACTGGGTTAGCTGTGAATACAGAAGAACCTAGCTGAAAGTGACTTAGACGAAAGAACATTTAGTATGTCACAAAAGAAGTCTGCGGACAGTGGCTGCAGAGAAGGTTGACTCGGTAGCTCTGCACCGGCCTCAGTATCCCAGACTCTCTCTGTCTTCAGGCTTGTTAGTCTCCAGTGTGTCGTCTGTCATTCTGTGACAAGCAAGGTGGCTGCTGCTGGCCCCTCACGTCATGACACACGACTGTACCCAAGGCAGAAGGAGCAATGTTAGTAGGTGTCCTTTTTTTCCTAGGGAGGAAATGTTTCATAGTACACTGCAAAGAACTAGACTTTGAGATGGCTCAGTCAATAAAGTACTTCCCTTACAAGCATGAGTACCTGAGTTCAATCCCCAGATCCCATGTAAAGAGAGGATGCCTTGGTGGCCCACACTTGTAAACCTAGTGCTGGGAAGACAGAGACAGGAGCATCCCTGGGGCTCACTTAAGACACCAGTTTCACCTGACTGGGGAGATTACACAGTGGAAGGCTGTCTCAAAAACAAACAAGCAAATAAATAAAGGAAGTGGGTGTGTGCCTGAGGACCAAATGAGAGAAAAAGTTGTCCTCTGGCTTCAGCATCCTCCCTGCATCTCCCAACACACACACACACACACACACACACACACACACACACACACACACTACTTTTATCCTTAGGAACAAGAAGTCAACTGCATCTACAATGAAGGGTCAATCCTAGCACTGTGGGACTGGGTGAGACTATCATTAATTCAGTTTACTGAGAATAAGAGTAATCCCAAGAGTAGACCAACTGTAGATGCTCAGCCACCCATCCCCCTAGGAATTTTGATGCAGGAAGTGTTGGGAAAATCTGGTCAAGTATTCACCAGGTCATTCTTATGGTGTAAGTCAGTGGAACCACCTTCTAGTTTGGATTAATCTGTTAGCCCCGTAAGAACCAGCAGTGTGTTTTAGATCCCTTTTGTATCCCACAGAGCTTCAGATGGCATGGTTTCTTTAAATGAGTTAGGTCACTGGGATTGACTGAAGGATGGACAGCGCTTCCTGCTGCAAAAACTGTCTGCTAACGTGATGCTCACTGGTGTCTCCACAGTTGAAGGTGTTTGTTAAGAAAACACAGGCACAGGAAACGCAGAGGCTGCACTATAACGTTGCTATAGTCCAGTAGGGTATTCGATTTGTTCAGAAAAAATGCAGAGCAGAACCTGATGAGTTCCACGGCATGACTAAAACTGCTGAGAGTGGAAAGAACTGCAAACGGTTCAGCCCTGTCTTGATGGACCAAGTCAGATTTCAGAGGATGATGGACGAGGGAACGGCTCTTCTGTCAAGACTGGCATGCGTAACTAAGCAGCTGCCACTACCAAGTGTTGTTCTGGATACTAAAGACTGGACCGTGTACAAAAAAAAGTCCCCGCTTGTGTTCTAAGGCCTCAGTAAGCCTGGAAACGAAGAAAAAAAATACTATGCTGTGCTTGACAGTGTTCCTCGCAGGCAGTAACTGTGTGTGAGTGAGCCTGTCTGGGCGGGAGGGGAGAAGGAGGGTGAGCTAGAAAACCAGAGTTAGAAGGCATGGCAAGAACCCAGCTTACAGAAGGCAGTAAGAGTGGAAAGGAGTTGATCACAGTCACTTTTTTAGATTTGTTGTTGTTTATGTGTATACATGCGCCTGTGTGAGTTACTGTGTGCCATGTGCATACATGTGCCTGTGGAGGCCAGAGGACATGCAATCCCCAGGAACTGGAGTTACAGTTGGAAGGGTGCTTAGCCCCTGAGTCATTTCCCTAGCCCCAGATTCTGGTCATTTTTTAGACAACATGTGGGACGGGGGAGATGGCTCAGAGGTTGAAAGTTCTTTTGCTGTTGTTGCAAAGAACCTGAGTTCTGTTTCCAGTACACACATCGGAGAGATCACATCTGCGTGTAATGTAACTCCAGCTCCAGAGGTTCCAACATTCCTCCTATAGCTTCATGATTATAGATAATTAGCATTTAATATTTCATATCATCTTCCTGTGTTTATGATCAATACAGCTCTATATCACTGGTCTGAAACTATTTACTTTTTGATTTTCTCTCTTAAACAAGTGTTTATCGACCACCCCAGTGTGTAATTTTAATTAATTTCTTAATAGTATTATATTTGATTCTTTCAGCCAACATTTACCATGCTGAGGAGAAGGCTCACTAGGGAACAGCACTTGTTGTACAAGTATGAAGACCTGAGGTCAAATCCCCAAAATCTATATCAAAAGCTGGATGTGGTTACTCACATGCTTGTAACCTCAATACTATGTGGGGCAAAGACAAGGGAATTATGGGGGCTGTCTAGCCATCAGCTCGGCTCATGGTTCAGTTACAGCTCCTGTCTCAAGAGAAAAAGGTGACAAGTGACAGTGAGGGATACCTGGCATCCCCTGCTGGCCTCTTCACATGCACCTGCACAGTGAGGGATACCTGGCATCCCCCGCTGGCCTCTTCACACGCACCTGCACAGTGAGGGATACCTGGCATCCCCCGCTGGCCTCTTCACATGCACCTGCACACATGTGTGTTTATAACACACACACACACACACATTAAAACACTTTACTACTAAAACTCTTCCAGGATAGTAGAATAGAGAAAACAAATGAATGGCCGAATGAATTCAGGAATGAATGGGACCAGTAGGCGTCATTGAGCTAGAACACTGAAGTTCAGAGGTACAGGAAGAGGACTCCAGTTGGGATTCAGCCTCAGCGAGTCAGTACGTTCCAGGGCAGGGGTGTGTGGATTAGAAATTAATTGAAAAAAGGAAGGAAGTAGTTTACAAATAAAGGTCCCAATATTGTCAGATGATCAGGGCAACTCGGTTGCTCTGGTTCCTCCTCAGCACAAGTTCTACTGAAGTCCAACTATTTAGTTGCTTCCACAGTTCACGGTGGTTGCACCATCGCTATTCACAGACATTCAGGGTGCTGAAGGAACACTTTATCTCAAAATTTCATCTGTATCAGAATTTCTTCTGACTGCGAGTCCCAGGGTCATTGTTCCCCTCTCCCTTCTACACTATGAGAGTGGATGAGCATCCCATCCCATCAGTACTACCTGCAAGGAGGGATGCTGATTTAACTGGAATCCACACACGTTTACACCTCTTAGGAAAAAAATACAGGTCCCAGGTATGATGACAAGAAAGGACCCTTTATGCCACTGTGAGGGTTAGTTAAGCTATAGATGTCATCTCTATTTGCCAAATGAGGGGAAAACGGGGGGAAAAATCACAATCCACTCTCCCACTACCCTAATTTTGTCAGTCTAGATAAATATAATTAGGTCCTGGATGATGGTTTGTTAGCATTGTATTTCCCGTATTTGCAGGGCATTCAGAGTGATTGTAAGGCTCACAACAAACAGGATGGGTTTCTGACTTTCATCAGAAAGTACGTGACTTTTGAGAGTCACGTGGGCCAGGAGTGAGCATTTGTGCAAATGAACTCTTCCTGTATCCAGACAGGGATAGAAGAGACTTTGTCTTAGCTGATTTGCATGCACTAATTGCTGGCTCTGAGTTAACGCAGAGCAATCACCTACATGATCACATTCATAAATTAATATTTTTACTTTGCATTTACACACAGAAAGAAACAGTATAAATAATCTTAAAGCTGTGACTACACTTACATAATGAAGTGGTTAATTAAAGTAATGAGCTGGTTAATGACAAGCACCCTCCAAATTTTTCATAAAATATCCATATAAGGGAGAAAAAATATCTTTGCTTGGATAATTATCATAACTGCCTCAATATTTGATTTTATTTTTTACATGGATCTATGCCCTAAATGTCACTCTGGTTATAAATCTGAACTATTCCTGCTTTTTTGTGTACATATTGATGCCAAAGCTGGATGATTCCAACACTAAACGCCAAGGTTACAGAGGTAGCACACAGGATGGAGATAGCCCCATCCCAGTAGGACGGGGCCCAGGCTAGTTCAGATAAGCAGGAGATACTGAACACAGAGAAACAGAGATTTAAATTACAGTAAACTGCCCATTGTCATTACTGAGGGACTTCCTGGCTGGGCGGTGGTGGCACATGTCTTTAATCCCAGCACTCTGGAGGCAGAGGCAGGTGGATCTCTGTGAGTTTGAGGCCAGCTTGGTCTACAGAACAAGTTCCAGGAGAGGCTCCAAAGCTACAGAGAAATCCTGTCTCGAAAAACAAAGCAAACAAACAAACAAAAACCAAAAAAACTGAGGGGCTTCCTTACCACCTTCAGCCCAGAATGCATATACCAATTTTCAAGGAACCCATTCTTCTAGAGAGCTCCGATCCTCTGGTCTAACAGACATCAGAATCTATGGAAATGCTTGGTGGCTATGGCAACCATCTGCAATTTCAACCCCAGAAAGCAGACAGGAGATTCCCAGAGCAAGCTGGCTGGCAAGACTAGCCGTAGCTGCAAGCTCTTGTTTGACTAAGAGACCCTGGCTCAGTGAAATAAGGTGAAAGAGAGATCAAGGATGAATCCAGACATCAACCTTAGGTTTCCACATATGTACACCCTCTGCTCCTCCACTCTCTTTGACCTCCTTTGGCCCTTCATATTTAAATTGTGTGTGTGTGTGTGTGTGTGTGTGTGTGTTTTAATGTGCATGAGTATTTTGCCTGCATGTATGTATATGTACCATGTACATGTGTACATGCCTGGTGCCCTCAAAGGCCAGTCAGGAGGTTGAAGTCTTTAGAACTGGAGATACAGGAGGTTATCAGACACAAGGTGGGTGCTAAGGACTGACCCTGGGTCTTCTGAAAGAACAGCAAGTACTCTTAACCACTGAGCCACCTTTCCAGTCCTCACACTAAAATTATGAAAAAGTATGAGACCACTCAAACACAGGACTTTGGGCATTTTCATTCCTGTATTACGTACCCTGGAGTGGCCTTTGCCTACAGACAGCATAGGTACCTATGACAGCTACCTTAGGAAGGTCTGTGGAGCATTCTCAGGTTTGTCCTTCCACTGACCAGAAATGCGGGAATGGCTGGCGATTTCCTATCTAGGTTTGGCCTGATCTGAACGTAGCTTCTGTACGAACAGAAGAAGTAGATGTCTGAAAGACACCCCCCCCCCGCACACACACCTCTAATCTTATGGAGAAGGAGTTATCCATTTCCTTCTTATAATTTCATATACAAGAACACAGAACTCCCCTGGGGTCTAAATGACACAGCTGAACCAAGTGTGACCAGTGAAAAGTTGGTGTCAGGGTGGAGCAGGAAGGAGCAGTAATCGCACTAGGGAACCAGTCAATGCATCAACACTCACAGGATATTAGAAATGAAAACTAAAAAATTCAGCATCAGCATGACAGCTGCTCTGCTCTGGAAGGTGCGAGCATTCCCACTGACCTGTGTTGGTTATTTGCTTTTGGTTTCTATTCAAGCAGAGGTATAACTTTGGTTTTTGTTCAATGATTAAATATTACTCCTTCTGTGAAGAGAGGAATTTGAACTTCAGTTTATGTTAATCCCCATGTTCAATATTTTCTTATATAATGATTATATACAACAGGCTGTTATGGAGCATAATAAATGATGAATTCTAAGTTCTGAGAATGGCTGGCATTACTTATGACCCTTTCTGTAGCAATAGCCAATAAAAAGATCATATTTTCAGCACACACATCTCATTCTGAACATCCCAATGTGCAGTCTATTTCTTTAATTTATAGGGATGTGAAAACCATTCTAAGGATAACATTTTATGAGTCTACGCTCATCAATATCTGCTACTCTCAATTTCTTCTTGAGCTCCTCTCCTTTCCATTGTCATGTCTGAATTACCTCCTTTATTGTATTTTACCTATTTCAATGTCTACCTCTTTCCTCCAGAAAATGAATTCACTCAGTGCAAGAATGAGCCTAGAGACCCTCAGATTTAAAACAGACTTTAGGTCGTCATCTAACCTATCAGAAAATCGGATGTGGATCTTTCTGATAAGAATTATGTTGACACTTATCTCATCATTAAATCAGACTTATTAAAATGACCTTCTAACAGGAATAAAAAATAGAAATTCAAACTTTATTGTGCTGTTACCTTATTGTTTTTCAGGTTTCAACTCTTAATTAAAGGTGCTGTCATAAGTACATTTCCTTTGCCCCACTGCTTGTTTCACTTAAGAAAAGGCCCAGTGAAAGATTTGAACCTATATATAAATAAGTCTTTCTATGAATGTATATGTGGACATATAAACAGCAGACAGTGCTGTAAATACTCATAACCACCTATAGGTAAAGATGCTTCAGACAGCAGAGCTCAGAGAGTTATCAGACTAGTCTAAAGGAAGACATAATTCATTTCAAGCCCTCCCTCATCTGGTCGACTACAATCGTGAAAACATTGTTCCAGCGTTTCCTGCATTGCCTAGGTTTCCCTGGTAGACACTTTATAACAGCTGTGAAGAATACTCCAGCTCGTAAGGATGTGGCCAATCTTACTTCACCCCACACTGCGAAACTTCCATAGTTCTGCCTTCTATTTGAATGGCTGAGTAAAATGAAGAGTAAACACAGCTTTGTTTTATTAACACTGAAAGTCATCTAAGAAGTTAGCTTACTGTCCATGGCTAGATTTTGACTCATAGGAAAAAGTTGTATATATTACTGAATTGTGTTATGCTATCAATTGTATTGCTTTCTATAACATCCTTACTATTTTCAGTTCTCACCTATTCCTTCAATGGATTTTTTTTTTTGAGACAAGGTTTCTCTGTAGCTTTGGAGCCTGTCCTGGAACTAGCTCTTGTAGGCCAGGCTGGCCTCGAACTCACAGAGATCTGCCTGCCTCTGCCTTCTGAGAGCTGGGATTAAAGGCATGCGCCACCACCGCCCAGATTCCTTCAATGAATTTTTCTTCTAGTTTGTTTTAATTTTCCTGCTCACTTTTCCGAATATAAACTTTATGTTTTCTACTATAGAATAAATAAAATATTTTTCAGACAGAGTTTCCGGTATCCCAGGCTGACGGCTGACTTCAAGCTCTCTACATAGTTGAGGATGACCTTGCATTTCTGACTTCTGGTCCCCTGTCTCCAATTCCCAAACACTGGATTACAAGCATGTACCACCATAACTGGTACAGAATGAATAAAATTACCTTGTTCTATTAACCCAAACATATCTAGTATAGATACTATTAAGTGTGTTGCAACATTTTAAAAAATAAGTAGACACCAGATACAACAATGATTTCAGGTTTTCAAAGGTTTGCCAGATATGGTGACAAAGGGTCCTAGCTAACAGAAATTTAGAACAAAATGATCCAATATGCTGATTGACAATAACAACAAAGTAACCAAGCAGGACACAAAGACCTTTTCTCTCTCATGAGCAGTCCCACCTCCTTGGTTAGAGGATCAGCAAGAAGTTCAAGCGAGAGTCCACATAACGTCCACAGCACCTCCCCAGGAGATAAATGTTAGGAGATAAACATTTGAGTTGATTTTGTAAGATCCATGGGTCTTTGCAATTATGTCTATCTTTTTTCCTGTGAATTTCTGAGCTTACCTCCATCTGGTGTTTCATCTGTGGGGGAAACGCGAGCTGTTGGCCATTTCCTAAACTGAACGTCCATCTTCACAACATTGCACTGATGACTATTATTTTATTTTATAAAACAGTTTTTCTTCCCAATTTAGTCTTTCATTTCCTGACATGGTTTAGACAATTTAGGCTTGTAGAAGAAACAAAATAAAAAATTTTTAAATGTGCAAATGAAATGAAGACCAACAACAGGAACTGTTCCGTGCGTCGGATAATAGAGTTTTAATGTATCTTTGCTGTCGGGTTAGTGTATTCGTGTGATAATTTTATGTGACAGGATAATTAAATTGCAAAACAATTCCCATTGCCTATGTATTTTATCTATTTATCATCATTTATTTCTTTACCTCTTTTGCTGCAATAAATATTATTGTAAGGAGAGTTAAATAAGTTAAACCAATGCAATTACTTTTACACATTGAAATTAACTTCATATATCAATTTGTACACAAAGTACCTATAACTGGCCTGGTATAAATAAATGCATTTATTGCAGTATATTTATGATGTCACTGTGGTTTCCATGTTTGCCTTCCTTTTGAGTAATGATATATATGTTTAAACTTGACATTTTAACAGTTTTTTTCAAACAATTTCATTCATTATCAAATAACCATTTATTACACTGTGGCAATTTCATACCATTTACTGAACCCTTTAGGCACTCCTAAACAATGATTTATCAACCAATATACAGATTTTAATGCTTATCACAGCAAATATAGAAAGCAACATTAAATAGTGACCTGACAAGAGATAACTAAGTTATCTTTTTAAAAATCTTGAGTCATTTTTAGTGATCACCAGCGTGCATTTACATAGAGTCATAAAAAGAAGGGGAACTGTAATTGACTGTTATGTTCTTCACATATCAAATTGGTTAATTATAAAACAAATATGGCTATTAGCCATATGACCCCAATTGTTGATTTTAGAGGGAGGAAGAGGAGTGTTTGAAACATCTTGGATGCTGGCCTTCTTGGTAGTCTTTTGTACCGAGGCCTCTCAAATATTCCTGGGTAACGGATCAGGGATGGTCCAGATGGACCGTGTTGTGTGAGATAAATGACTACTTCAAATAATCCGATCTGCTCACTGCACACAAGGCACAGCCCAACCGTTTCAATCCTCATGAGGTCTGACCGCATCATCGTCACTGGAGCATCCCACCAAAGTTATGCGGTTGGGAACTTTTATTAGAAGGAGGAAATTGAATTTCTCAATCCAGGGAAACCAAGCCAAGAGCCAAAGCATTATCTTTGTGGGATCCCACAATGAAGCCATTGAACAGATAGCCCTGAGAGAATACCGAAAGTTTATTAAAAGACAATTAACCAGGACTGAAAAGGAGGGCAGAAACAGGACAAGCTTTCCAAGTGGGGTCGTTTACATAAAACATTAAACCTGATAAAGGTGTCTGTCAGCCCGTGGGAGGGTCTGTATGTCTTCAGCTATTCGAGTCCAGAGTGAATTAATTTGACACTAATTGCAGAAGGATTAAATTTATTCCATCTCTATAGGCTACTCCTTGACTATTAAAATTAAATGAAGATAAAAATGAATTATTCTTTCGTAGCTCAAAAATTAAACACCAAACCCATCTATGAATGTGTGGGAGAAGGCAGGCAATCAGGATCACAGTCTGTGCTCTTTTGTTTTCTAAAATAAATTGAAACAAGAAGCATAATTTTAGATTGATTTATTAATTTAATAAAAAAAAATCCCTTATTTGGGAGACCCCTGGGATACCTTTGGAACTATAACTTGGTAGAAGAACCTAAAAAACATAGACATTTTAAATGGTACTTTAAAAACCCACAGCACAGCTCATAGAAGTCCATTTACTACAGGATGGTTTTAATAATCAAACTAAGCAAAAATTATTAAAGTGCAAAAAGTGTATTCTAAGTCGTTTCAGCACTGAGGTGAAACCATAAGAAATGGTCTTCTCAACCAAACTTGGGTCTCCCCATTTTCGAACGGTCCTTAAACATAAATGATTAGTTCAAGGATTAAGACCTCTTGGGACTCCTGAGAATATCTGGCTCTTCATTGGCTGCCACTTGCTCTCTGGTCTAAGGGGATGGATATAGAGCAAGGAATGGGGAGAAATCTGTAACATCCATGATAAGATTGGAATTTCAAAGGGCGTTCGCTCACTCTGTCCATGGCCTGGCCAAGTACATTGTGCAAACCTTCAAACCTCAGATACGACTTATAAATATTCAGATTAAGGCACCTTTCTCTTTAGAGACATGGGATTGTATATTAATTTGGACTGTTGGTTGCTTATGCCATGCTTTTTAAAGATTAAAAAACAGACAAGATATGATTTTTTTCAGACGTTTATGCTTGAACGTCTATATAGCATTTTGCGAATTCCTAAAAATCACATATTATTAACATACCTTCAATAAAATGCAACTTCAAATCTTTAGGACCTATTAAATTATAAGGAAATGAATGGTCAGAGGGAACTGCATAACTTGCCCAGTGTCTCAGGCAGATAACAAAATAAGGTCTAAAATGCCTCCTTTCATGCCAAGACCTTCTACTTTAGCATAAGCTTGTGCACAAAATTCTTCTATAAAATAGAATGCATCTTAACATGGATCAGTGTCATAAACTAATTAAGGAAAGACTAACAATGTAATTTCAGACATTAGTCATCCTACTGGTTTAACCCTCCCCTCCATACTCTCTTATGCCCCAAACTAAACACAAGCCGCATAAAATATAAAGCATATGTATAGTCCCACGTATGGATGGATAACCCCCTAAAGGGCAAGGGCTCTATTCAATATAAGTCTAGAATTTTAGAAATCAAAGATGTTCTAAGCATCCATATGAAGCTTGACACTCTATCTCTTCCCATTCCATGTGTGTATGTACATTGTACATGTGTCTCTGTCTGTCTGTTTGCACTAGAAAATTCTTTCTTCTTTTTTCCAAACAAGTATGATGTGGTACTTTAGAAACTGCACTGGAAGAAAGTGTTTATCTCCATCATAAGAGAACTATGTAAATGAAGAATGTGATAATATTTGTGTTTCCTCCTGAGCTGTAAGGAAAGTTGTTTTTTTTTAAAAAAAAAAAAAAAAAAAGAGTTGTTATGTACTGGGGAGACACTTCAGCTTGTCCGGTGTTTGCGTTGAAAACATGAGGACCTGAGGTCAAACCCCAGAATCCATGGGGTATTTTTGTTTGTTTTATTTTGCTTCTTAAAAAGCTGGGCGTGGTGACATTCTCAATCCCAGAACTGAGCAGGTAAAGACAAGGGAGTCTGTAGTGCTCGTTGGCCCTTCAACCTAGCCTGCTTGCACTTTTAGGTCCATGAGAGACCCTGTCTCACAATCACAACAACGGTGATGACGACAGTGTAGGCAGATCCGGAGAAAGACACACAAGGCTGTCCTCTGGCTTCTATATGCTTGTATGCACATGTGCACACATGCACACACAGAAAATTATTAGTAAGACCCCATTTCCTTGTTTTTTGTTTGTTTTGAATTTTTTTCTTTAAGAGTCTCACTATAGAACCAGGCTGGTCTGGAACTCATTATATAGTTCAGAGTAGCTTTGAATTTACAGC
Source organism: Microtus ochrogaster (assembly GCF_000317375.1). Taxonomy (NCBI): domain Eukaryota; kingdom Metazoa; phylum Chordata; class Mammalia; order Rodentia; family Cricetidae; genus Microtus; species Microtus ochrogaster. The sequence continues at coordinate 69,511,936 of NC_022012.1, read as the reverse complement.
CCTCTTGCCTCGGGTTTCCCAAGCACTGAAGTTACAGGCCTTCACCATCATGCCTGGCTCCATTGTGCTTTCCAACACAAATAATCCCTTAGAGTCTCTCAGCTGAGTAAACCACTCTCAGGATGCGTGGTGGTTTAAATGAGAATGTCCCCCCTTACCTGATGTCCACCCTTTTATCTACAGTCCTGTTAACACTTTATTTGGCTAAATATGACAAACTTTAAAAAATTCCAATGATTGTGACAGCTGCTTGTGTGTCTTGCAATGGACTTGCTTACCCCAAACAGAGGTAGACTACACTCTCAAGAAGATAAACAGCTGACTAACCCTCTGCTGGATGGCAGCATTGCAAGCTTGTTCTGATAGGGGTGAGGGTTCCATAAGCAAGCCGTGAACAGTCAACTTTAGTTAATCCTCATGCTTAGTAGACCCAACGCTGAGAAAGCCCCACCACAGCTAACATCACCACTATCCTACCAGCAGTCAATCAAACTCCATGCCTTCTCCAGCTTTTTTTAACTTACTTTTTTTTTTTAATGGTCCTGGTGCTGCTGATACTTCATGCCTCCGTCTTCAGGGCTGATCCTGATTTTAATCCTGAGCTGCTGTCTTCATGCTTTTGCAAACATGTTGCTTATTAGGTGGAGTGGTTTTCCCCTCTTTGTGCAGTGTTCCCTGTTCAGGACAGGGGGGTCTTGGGTACTCGTTCAAAGTGAAGGATCAGTGTAAATGAATTCCCTGTACACAGATCTCTGCCCACATGGCAGCAATGATAGCAGGTTGCTGTGATTTTACCAAACCTTAGCATTTGTTTCTTTGTTTACTTGTTTTAAGACAGGGTCTGTCTACCTGCCCTGGCTGTCCTGGAACTTAGGCCAGGCTGCCCTTGAACTCAACTGCCTCTGCTTCCTGAATGCTAGGATTAAAGACCTGCACCACTACACTCATTTTAGGAATTTGTGTTATAAAATGAAGATAGTTTTAAACTTGCAAGTGCCACTTCTTCATTTATATCCCCCCATGTATGTATGTGCATTTGTGTATGTGCCAGCATGTACACTGACATTCATGCACTCACCCATGTGAGCACATGTGAGGTCAGAGGAGACATTAGGATGTCTTCAGTTGCCCTCCATCTCATTTTCTGAGGCATAGTCCCTCCTACTTACCATCTGTGGAGTCAACAAGCCCCAGAACCTGCCTGTGTTTGTCCCCCAGCTCTGAGGTTACAGGTGTACACGACCATACCTGGCATCTCACTTGGGAGATAGTGATCCAGACTGGGGTCTCCACCTTTGCACAGCAAGTACTTTACCCATGGCACCATCTTCCTAGTCCTATTCTTTTAGACTCGAAGAAACAACTTACCCAAAATGTAAATATAGATTCTGATTAGCCCCATTATTGGTTGTGCTAGGTTAACCTAGTGTTAACCTCTCCTCACTGAATAATGAAGATCATACCTTTCCCATAATCAACAACCATGGCCATGTCCAAATCTGAACCCTCTCATACCTGTATAACCTCAGGTCACAACCTACCCATTCTGGGGTAAATCCGATTCTTAAAATCCAGTGTGCTAGAATACGCTAACAAACAAGCCTAGCTTCTCCTGGACACAGCTACAGTATAGCTCTAAATATGGGGATGTCTGATGACAGAAGTGACAAAATAATCCCATAATAGTTCAGAATTACGTATAATAAAGGATTATTTATTTAGGGGTAGACTCACAGATTTTGGTCTTCTGCACTAACAGGGAACAGCAACCAAATCTAGCAGCTGGAAGCAAGAGCCGAAAGCAAGACAGCGCACACTTTACAGCTGCATTTATAGTATGAGACCAAGTGGGCTGGTATCTTAAAGGCTATTGGCTGAAGGAGCTCCCACAGCACCTCCCCCTTTTGTTTAAATAAGAGTTCCAAACCCAATACAAAACAAAAATGTATACTTGGAACAGATATCAAGTATAAAGTTAGAATTACAACCAATATGAACAATATTAAGCAAGGAACATATCTTAATGTTTTTAATAAACATTCTATCCTAAGGAGTCTAAGCCTTGTATTGGAAATGGCTTGGCTCCATCATAAGAGGACAGTAACTATGACTATCTAATCTTCAACCCCATCAAAGGCCTGAGAAGGGAGATAATGTTACTTGAGTAGGAAGGAAGGGCAATCAAGCTGCTTCCAAAATGTACAGTAGATGACAGAAACAATTGGCTGCCTGAGCAATCACTCAAAGTCTCATTTGTAACATTGGAGCAAACAACTTTGGCTAAGGCCTAGAGTAACTGACAGACTATTTTTAGAAGCAGGAAAATTTTCAGAACCATCTTACCCTGTCTTGTCAAGGTTTGCAGTCTTTTTTCTTGTATCCTGCTTGTCCAGTCTGGACATCATGCACTTTGTCAGTGGTCAAGGCATGAGCAGTTCCTTGCCAAATGGTTAGTGCCAAGAAGAAAACAAACTCCAAGTAGAGTCTCTTTGGTGCTCAACACTCTCTTGGGAATAGATCAGTGCTGCCAGGAGCAATCGTGTCTCACATCAACAGAATCCTAAATTATTTAAATGCCATGTTCTATAGATCTTTGAAGTGGCTGAAGGTTACCTATCTATGCAGAATACAATCTGTATGTATCTAAAGAACCTAATTAGTCTGACTAAAAGTATAACAAACATGAATGACTATTGACCTATAATACATAATACCTATATAGCTTAAAGATTAAGACTTTATATCAGAATATTAAACAATCTTTAAACAACTGTGCAGGAAAGGAGGACAATGAATTCAAAATGTAAACAATGTATAAATATCTTGATCAGAGGTAGAAATATATAATGCAATATAATAAATATATCCTAAAATTTTATCAATATACAAAATACCTTAAACAGAGGTAGAAACATGTATCAACATACAAAAATCTATACCAATGTAAATTGTCCATAAGTAATAACTCACAAGTATTTATTCTATTACTCACTATAATTATTATTACTGTAAGTTCACACTAATTTACCTATCATCCCATTCAATTTTTCTTCTTTTTTTTGAGATTTCTGGGCCTACATAATTTCCACCCAAGCCCCAACACCTAAATGGTGTCCCTAACCGTGAGGACAATCTTTGTTTGGAGAGGCAATGTTGTCTTCTAGAATTGCTTCCAGCTGTCATGGGGCAATGTTCTTTTTATTGGATCCTGAAAGTAAAATGATAGTTAAATTTCAAGATTGATGTTTTGTATAATTGCAAATGGTCTCTGAGCAATTGATAGGGTTGAGTTTTGAGAGCTGGGATCATGGCTCAGTGGTAGAGTGCTAAGAGCTGGGATCATGGCTCAGTGGTAGAATGCTGAGACCTGGGATTGTGGCTCAGTGGTAGAGAGCTTGCATGAGGCTCTGGGTTCATTTCCAAGCACTGTAATTTTTTTAAGAAAACTAAAAATAAATTTAGAAATCTTTAAATAAAATAAACTATAAATTAACATTATCTGATGTTTGGAAGGACATGAAATTAATATATGTATATCCAAATATTGAGGATCTATAAATATAACTACTCATAATGATTATCCTTTTGATTTATCTATAGTTTCTAATGTTTAAACAATAAGTATAAATAGTTCATGAAATGGAGATAAAAGGAAAATATATCAGCATAGTCTACTTAGAACCAAACATGGATCAAGTTTATTTCATGACAAACTTACTAAAAGAAAGAAACTCAAGACCACAATAACCTCACTCCTTTACGTGATTGCAAGCGATTTTCTGCCACCCTGTGGGGATTTCTGCACACTGCAGACCTGAAATAAAAATAGGAACTATGAAACACCTGTAACTGTTCAGGCCCCCTCTCCTCTATTGCTTGGGTCTTAGCTGGGGTCATCCTTGTGGACTCCCGGGGATCTTTCCAGTGCCAGGTCTCTTGCCAGCCCCATAATGGTTCCCTCAATCAAAATATCCCCTTTCTTGCTCCCATCTCTGTCTTCCCTCCATCCCGACCATCCTGTTCCCTCAAATTCTCCTCCTCCTCTCTATTGCCCCTCCTCTTTCCCCTTCACCCTCCCTTCTCCTCCCATCCCCATGCTCCCAATTTTGTCAGATGATTTTTGTCTATTTCCCTTTTCCAGGTGGATCTATATATGCTTTTCTTAGGGTTCACCTTGTTACTTAGCTTCTCTAGGATCATGAACTATAGGTTCAATATCCTTTGCCTTACAGCTAGTACCCACTTTTGAGTGAATACATACCATGTTCTGGGGCTGGGATACCTCACTCAGGATGATTTTTCCTAATTACAATCATTTGCACGCAAATTTCAGAATGTCTTTTTTTTTTCCCCCTGTGAGTATACTCCAATGTGTAAACGTACCACATTTTTAAAAATCCATTCTTCGGTTGAGGGGCATCTAGGTTGCTTCCAGTTTCTGGCTATTACAAATAATGCTGCTACGAACATAGTTGAACAAATGCCTTTGTTGTATGATTGAGCATCTTTTGGGTATATATCCAAGAGTGGTATTGCTGGGTCCTGAGGTAGGTTAATTCTCAATTTGCTGAGAAACTGCCATACTGATTTCCAGAGTGGTTGTACAAGTTTGCAGTCCCACCAGCAATGGAGGAGTGTTCCCCTTACTCCACATCCTCTTCAGCATAAGCTATTTTTGATCTTGGCCATTCTGGCTGGTGCAAGACGGTATCTCAGAGTCATTTTGATTTGTATTTCCCTGATGGCTTAGAATGTTGAACATTTCCTTAAGTTTCTTTTGGACATTTGAGATTCATCTGTTGATAATTCTGTTTTGTTCTGTACCCCATTTTTAATTGGATTATATGGAATTTTGATGTCTAATTTCTTGAGTTCTTTATATATTTTGGAGATCAGCCCTTTGTCTGATGTGGGGTTGGTGAAGATCTTTTCCTATTCAGTAGGCTGCCTTTTTGTCTTACTGACTATATCCTTTGCTTTATAGAAGCTTCTCAGTTTCAGGAGGTCCCATTTATTTATTGTTGCCTTGCCCTGTAGTCAGATTGATGAATATCTTAAATGTTACCATAGAACTTTCATCTAATGGCTGATTGAAGCTGAGGCAGAGACCCGCAGCAGAGCACTGGGCTGAGCTTCCAAAGTCCAGTTGAAGAGCGAGAGGAATATGAACAAAGAGGTTAAGACCATGATGGGGACATGTGGGTTTACCTGAGCTAATGGGAGTTCACCAACTCCAGTCCAACAGGGACAGAACCAGCATAGGTCCAAACTAGTCCCTCTGAATGTGGGTGACAGTTGTATGGCTGGGACAGACTGTGGAGCCATGGCAGTGGCACCAGGATTTGTCCCTACTGCTTGTATTGTCTTTTTGGGAAGCTATTCTCTTTGGATAGATGCCTTGCTCAGCCTGGATATAGTGGGGGAGGGCCTTGGTTCTGCCTCAAAGCAATGTGCCTTGCCCTCTCTGAGGAGTGGATGGCAGGTGGGATGGGGGATAGATAGATAGAGGGAAAAGGAGGAGGGGAGGGAGTGGGAAACTGAGATTGACATGTAAAATGAAAAAAAAAGAGACAGTTTGTTTTCTTTAAAAGAAAAGGAAAAAAAAAAACCACCCTGGAACTGAAGAGGAAATGCCTTTTCTGGCCCAAGTGGTTTTCTAAAACTTTGTTTGGTTTGTCATATTTTCCCTCCAGTAATTAAAGAGATTGCTAGGGAATATAACGATGCCCAACATGTGATCGCAGTATTCCAAGCGCTCGATTCATAAACATATACTGTTTGCTCTTAAAGCCCTGTGAGGTAGGCATTATTCCCCCATTTTATAGGTAAGCCACAGAACGCTTAGCTCTGCCAACAGAGAGCAAATGTGAACTGTGGCTGCAAAGTGCTGTGGTTGGGGTCAATTTAAAATTCTTCTGACTTACCATCCCCCATAGAACTGCAACTGCTAGACTGTTTACAGGTTAAGCATGTGCAACTTATAAGAAGGATGGCTATGTCCTTCAAAATAATAGTCCCTTGATGCTTCTTTAAAGGGCTTCGTAGACTGAAGCCCTTCAGAAAAGCGTTTACTTGTCCGCACAGAAATCGAGATCCTTCGAAGTGTTTTTACAACAGCCGATTTTTAGGGCTCTTGACTCAGATGATAAAGTATTTAAGGTAAGACGTCATTTTTTTTCATTTATTTATTTCATCAAGATACGACCCACAAATAATTGGGAAAAGCATGTTTTAAAGGGTGTGGGAATGAGATCTCAGCAGAGAGCTTACCTAATAGGCAGCAAGCCTCTCCTTCGGTCTCTGCTACCACTTAAAAGGTGTGGTAACCAGCACGTTGGTACTCCTAGAACTCTGTAAGAGGTGGGGGCCAGAGAATTCAAGGTTATTTCAACTACCCAGGGAAAGTTCAAGGCCAACCCGGGACACGGGAGAGCCTGAATTACTCCCAGAAGCACTGCTGGAGAGAAAAGGTCTTCACATTGGCGAATTCTATCAAAGTTGACTCTTGTAAGGACCTGGCGATTCCACTAAGCCATCGGCTATTTTTCACCCTTTTTGCATTCACGTAGTAATATGGTTAACGTAAAGGCAAACAGAAAGAAAGTACTGGCCCTTTCGGGCAGCAAAGTGGTGTCTCTATAGAAACAGAAAGGGAGAGAGAGCAAGAGCCTTACAGGACCTCCTTCGTCCTCAAGAAGCCAGAAACTCGCCGGCTGAAGACGGCCGACCCGGACAACCGCGCGTGCGCAGAGAGGAGGGACACTGGGGATTTGGGGTTGACGCTCCGTCTCCGCTTCCTCCCTCAGCCTAGCCCAGCGCCGGTCCGGAGGTGGTCACTTCCGCCGGGGTGTGCGCACTGAATCCGGGTCAGCTGCTGCCGCGGGGACTGCAGCTGCGAGCGGTCGGGAAGCCCTGGGCCCCGTCTCCACTGCCGACCGAGGGCAGCGGGCTCTGCCCGCCGCCGCTTTCTGCGACCTGGCCGTCAGCCCCACGTCGCCGGCCTGGAGGGGCAAAGAGGACGAGGGGGCCGCGGCTTCCTCCGGGGTGAGCGCGGCCGGGGGTGGCGGGTCGGTCTGGGGCGCAGCCGGAGGGCTGCGGGAGGACCGGAGGCCAGGCGGGAGCGGCGACCGGGGACTGGCGTGTTCGCGTTCCGGGTCCTCGCACTGCCGGACCCCGCCCCGCCCCGGGTGCTGATGCCAGCCTCGCGCCCCCTTCCTTTTCCGTCTGTGGCTGAGTGCCTGGGGCGGAACCTCCCGGTTCCTGGCTTCCCCTAGCCACGTTTGTTCCGTGTTCCTCTCCGGCGTCAGTCCGGAGCCGAACAAAGAAACTTGGGCGTGTAGTACACCCCATAGCCTCGGGGGATGGACGCAGATGGCGTACACAAACTGCATCCTTTAAGTCATCAGGCTCTCTTGCTCCGTCCGGAGGCTGCTATCCCGGGATAGGATGTGCATGTCAGTGCCCGGTCCCTGCTTGTTTTCAGGCACTTAACCTCTCCATTTAAATACCGGTCAGGACGCTTTGAATTGCTGTACGCACCCGATACCACTGAAGAATTCTCCCTGTGTCAGCTGACGTTCAAGCAGACACTTATTTGGATCTTTATTATATTGCTTTGAAACTTCCTTTGTCCTGGGAAGTCTTTGAGGACACAGCTCCTACGGTGTTTATCAAGGTAGTTCTAGTGCCGACCATCTGCGATTGTTTATCTTAGTATTTAATTCTTTAGCTTCACTTTTATTTTAATAAGGATCTTTTTCCTTATTCTTGAATTCCCACCTTGAATGAAACGTACTTTGTCTTACGATTTATTGGAGCCCAGCAATTGTAGAATTTTTTTTCCTCTTTTTTTTTTTTAATTAAATGTGCCTGTGTCACATGGTGTGGGCGACTGCAGAGGGCATTGGAACCCCTTGGAACTGGTGTTATAGGCTGTTGTGAGCCGACATTGTGGGGATTGGGGACTGAAATCGTGTCTTGAAGAGCAGCCAGAATGCTCAGCCACTGAGCCCTCCTTCTAGCCTTCACTTGTAGAAATTCTGTGGTTTATGAATGGATGCTTCTTCAAAGTTAGGATTGAAATTATCTAGTTAAGGTACTCAAACTTTGAGGTGTTGTTTTTTTTTTTTTCTAAACGCTGTTCTCAGTTTTCTAGCTATAACTAGATACTGTTAGACTAGGAAGTGGGATACATGTGTGTACATGGAGTAGGAACTAAGTTACCATAAATCAGCACAGTTTCATTTTTAGGCACTACATCACCGTTCACACTAAGTATAACCAAATCTGGCCTTACAGACCTGTGGCGAGTTGGTGGCCATCTGGAGTCAGTGTGCTCTACTACAGACAGTTCTGATGTAGGTCGGGGAATCAGGATGTGGTATCTATCTTTTGCCTCCTGTCTAAGATAAAGGGATAATAACATCACGTTCCGTCTTACATTTGTTGATTGGTTGAAGCACGAACTAATTATTAGTCGCTCATGGGTATAAAAATGGCTAGTAAAGTTGGAATACCCTTTTGGGCAGTGGTTGTTTGTTCTGCCGTGATGCTGCTAGGAGTGACGGGAACAAGGAGGTCTCTCTGGATTCAAGAGTGGCTCTGGCTGACAGTAGTCAGGTCTTTCTTTGGTCAGGCTTACGTGCTATGAAACAAGACAGTAGTATTACAGATAGTCCTGCCTTTCCACTACAGCCACTTTATAACACCGTCAGACTGTTGGAGATCAGGGGTGTCAACACATCTCCAGTCCATTCTACATACTGATAGTTTAGTAAATGTATTCTTATAGGTGTGTGTTTGTCCTATGCTATGTTTTCACAATTCTGAGAGAAGTTAGTTTCTCCCAAACCATTCTAGTTTGTTGAGAGAGTGCGCATTTTTGTTTGTTTGTTTTTTGTTTTTCAAGACACGGTTTCTCTGTGGCTTTGGAGCCTGTCCTGGAACTAGCCCTTGTAGACCAGGCTGGTCTCAAACTCACAGAGATCCGCCTACCTCTGCCTCCCGAGTGCTGGGATTAAAGGCGTGCGCCACCACTGCCCGGCTCGAGAGTGCGCATTTTTGTGGAAGCATTTCCGTTTCATTCTTGAAAAGCCTACATGACAGTAGTAGCAGAGATGGTTCGGCCAGTAAAGGCACTTGCCTGGAAAGCCTGAACCCCCCCCTGAGTTTGACTTCTAGAACCCACATAAAAAGTCAGCTATAATCCCAGCAGTCTTATGACAACATGGGAGGAGAAGGCAGGAGAATCTCCGTGAAACTCATGGCTGACTAGCTGGCTGCGTTCGTGATCCAAGAAGATAGATGAGAGACCCTGTCTCAGAACAAAGTGGACAGAGAGAACCATGCCTGAAAACTGTCCTGCTCTCCTGCCAAAGGCACACACATCTAACCCACCTACCTACCTGTGTGCCCCGGTGTGCGTGTGTTTGTGTGTTTTAAAAAGATGATTTCAGAAAGATATGGTTGTATATTTTGGTAGCAATGATAAGCAATCTGAAGGATAGTTCTGTGGATTTTTTTTTTAGTTGAGCTTCAAGGGTAGATAGGCTGTTCGTCATAAATAAAGCAGAAGCTTCTGGGTCAGTACTGGCCTTCTGCCACCTATGTTTGGTTTCAGTGTGCACCTATTTATTTCTAGCAGCAGTGCTTAAACTACATGATAGTAAAGGTACCTCGAGAACTCTCAGTCACAGCCTAGGTAGATCAAGATAGGATCCTAATACTCAATCTTGCTCATCTTCCTAAACTGCGTATGGCTTTCCCCCTCTCCATCTGTTTGGATTCACACCACCCATCCTAAGTTGTGTATGCAGGAATCCATCATCTTTGATTTTTAACCTGACTGGGGTCAAAGGCTGTTGATTTCATTACGACTGCCACAGATAACTGGCATAAAGATGTGCTGCCGAGCTATCTAGACAGACTAATTCTGTGGAAGTATGTTAGTTTGACGCATAAGTATATCAAAACTATTGCCCTATTCTGACATTAAGGGTCTAAAAGCAAAACTGGGAAATAAGCAGCTAACCTGTGAGTCAGGCATCCGGATTCCCTCCAGAGCCGCTGTGCTTATTCCAACTCCTTTCATGTTGTTTCCTGTTCCTCCAGCTGCTCGGTGATAAAGTGCTTCCAAGAACAGGGCTCAATTGTTGACTGTGTTTTTATCTACCTAGTGTGCTGCCCCTAGAGTTCTTGATGGAGTGATGGAGTTAGTCTCTGTTTCTCTCTGTCCCCTCTTTGTTTAACTAGCCTAGATAATCGTCCCCATAACTAAGAACCCACGGCAATGTATAGAGGTGTCTGAACATCACATGAGTGAGAACATTGGAGGAAAACTTGAGGAAGTGGACTGCAAGGGGGCAAGGAGTTGGGCTTTCTGTGTTTGATTGTGATGCTGAGAATTGAATTAGTGGCCCCAGATGCTGAGCAAGCAGTGTCTGAGCTACAGCCCAGCCCTGCCTTCCTGTTTTATCTTGAGATAGTCTAACTCGGAGGCCCAGGCTGGCCTTGAACATGCAGTCTCGATAGCTGAGATTACAAGCCTGTGTATAAAGAACTCTTTTTGTTGTTTTGTTTTAGTAGTTGAAAAGACAGATTCTTGCTATGTAGCCAGGTTAGTCTTGAACTCAGCAGTATTCCTCCTGTAGGCCCCAGAGTACCGGGACTGCAAACCTGAGCCTCCATGAAAAGTTTTGAACGAGTTCTCTTTCAAGCAGATGAAGCAGTTTAGAGCCGTTTCATAAGAGAAATGTTTCTTCTAGCAAATAATGAATAGTTTTACCAGCAGTAATTTATATTGTGTGTATTTATGTTCTCACAAAGTATTCTCACAACATTTTAAGGAAAACTTTTAACAGGAATCCTATTTATATAGTTCAGTAAGCAAAACAAGTTTAAGGGGTTGAGCAAAGGCTTGCCTAGTAATGGCATGCCTTCACTGTTGGGCTTGTAATGTGCTGAGCCTTGTGCTAAGATGAAGTTATCGATTGCAGCTATCAGACTCTGCTGCTGTTGCTGAGATTTTTTTTTTCTCGTTATTTGAAAAAGGCACTACAGAAAGGTAGGACAGGACCAGGGAACTATTCTGGTTATTTACCCAGCAAGTAGTTCAGTCACAAAGTTGGCAGCTTACCTTTTTTTTCCTTCTGTGCTAAAAAATAGATTTACAAAATGTAAGCCCTTTGAGACCTACCCGAGTATAAGTAAGTATGTAATCCGGGAGGTGGAGACCTCTAGTTATTGGAATGGATTTAATTCACTATATGAAACATAACACGTTAGGGATTTAACTTTCTTTGTAGTTTGTTTTTAGAATATCATTTGATAATGAACGTGAATGGTTCTCATCATTTATTTAGAGAGGTAGCTTTTTGTTTGGTTTGGTTTTTTAAGACAGGGTTTCTCTGTATGGCAGTCCTAACTGTCCTGGAACTCACTCTGTAGACCAGGCTGACCTCGAACTCAGAGATCCACCTTCCTTTGCCTCCCAAGTGCTGGAATCAAAGGCATGCACCATCTACTATGCTCTGCAGTTTTTTTAAATCAAGTAGTGCAGAGGGTGTGGGTGTGATATATGGACTATTACTTTATTATTTTATTTATTTTTGTTCTTCCATTTACACTGTGTGACTTAAAAATGTGAAGCTAGGCATCATGATCATGTCCTTAGTCTCAGAACTTCAGAGGTTGGAACATGAAGGTCACAAGTTTGAAGACAGCCTAACGGGCATGAACATGTTTGAAAGAGAGAGACAGAACTGTGGTTTAGTGCTGTCTGTAGTAACTCACTCCGTTGATTGCTCTAATGGAAATGAGTTGAATGTCAGTGATTCCTCTTGCTTCAGCCATTTGTGAGCTGCTGCTGTGGTTTTTACCACTGATTGTTGTGATTCCTTTTTAAGATTTGTTTTTTATTTTATGTGTTTGTGTGTGCCTACATGTCTGTGTGCCATGTGCATGCAGTACCATCAGAGGTCAGAAGAGGGCATATGATACCCCCGAAACTGGAGTCTCAGATAGTTGTGAGCCGTCTCTCCAGCTCCTCTTCGTGACTTATAGTTTACTTCAAATGTTGTATTCTGTCAGATAGGTGAGTCAATGTTCCACCTTAAGTGAGAATTCTTACACTTTCTTGCAAAACTAAAACTTTGAAGCTTAAGTTAGAATGCATAGTTGTGTATGTGAAAGCATGCTCTGTGAGAGAGGCGTGGTACAAGTGGGACGCACATCAGAAATTAGTACAAGTCATTTGCTAGACAAGCTCCTGGATAGACTCTAAGTGACTCAGGAATGAAGAGGAGGAGCTGTGAACTCTGCATAGCACTGTGCTCTGGTGAGTATGCATGTGCCTGTAAGTTACCAGTGCAGGTTCTAGAATCACTCCTGTCCAGAAGACTGAAGACTTAGTTATGATTCTGTGCTAGGGAAGGCATTTGTTTATCTGAGCCAGCGTCAGGTCTCACTGAACTAACGCTCCTGTGGCTGCTGGAGCGCTGGTGTGAACTTGGGTGGGATTGTTGCACCTTTGCAGCAGATGAGGAATGAATAAAGTGGAAATTGGGCTCTTGTCCGTCTTTCCTCCCAGGACCTCGGCTGCCTGGATTGCCAGGAGCTGGAAGTTGACATTGAATCCAGGCTGAGGATGGAAGGTGTGGAGCTGAAAGAAGAATGGCAGGATGAAGATTTTCCAATGTGAGCAATACTTTTTATTAAATGGATTTGGAACAAAGCATCAGAAATACTCTATTGAAATGACAGCTCACGTATGTTGGACTTTGAAAAGGTTACACATGATCATTAGATTCTAGAAAGTGCGAGTTATTTTCCAACGAAACATGTGACTGGTGATCGTTCATACTTGATTTAATCCTGTCAACTTTAGATTTCTAGCTGTGTTCAGCCAAGGTCTCGGGCTGGTAGAGGAATGGGCTGTCAGAGCGGAGCGCCAGGCCTAGTGGTGTCCACTTGGAACCCCAGCACTGGGGAAATGGGGACCGGATCCCCAGGGCACACTGGCCTGTCACAGGCCAGTGAGAGATGCTGTCTCACACAGCAGACGTGCTAAGGAACATCTGAGATTATCTTTTGACCTCCTCATACACCCGCATATAAACTGATTTGTAGCACTTAAGAATTGGCTTTAGTCTTTATAACGTAAGCAGTATTTTTAATGAATCTTTGAACTTCAAAAGAATTGTTTTTAATTTCTGGGTTAAAGAGCATGTTTTTGTCTTCTAGACCTTTACCAGAAGATGACAGTATTGAAGCAGATATACTAGATGTTACTGGTCCAGACAGCCAGCCTGGTAAGAACTGGAGATTTTCAGTGAAATTTGTGTTACTTTTGGACACATTTCTTTGTAGAAAGGAAAACAAGACACACTGAATTTTTATTCTGATAGGGGGAACCAAAAGGCAAATTTTTGGCAAATCCTTGAGAATTTTAACTTCATAAAAAAATATGCCTTTGGTTTTAGAAATTTTTATAAAGAATAAAAGAGACTATATTAATAAGAACAGTGAAGTCTGCCTCTGTGTTTAAAAGGACACTGATACATTCTTGATCTCTTGACAAAGAAGCAGTAGTAAATAATTCTTTTAAAACGAGTGAGTGCTATTCTCAAAGTCCACCTCAGGCATCTCACAATGTTTATAACTAGTTTCCTGGGTCTGGAGAGGTGGCCTAGCAGTTAACAGAAACACTTGGTGCTCCGCATAGAACCTGGGTTCAATTCCCAGCAGATGCAGCTATATTGTAGCTCACAGGCACCCATATCTCCAGTTTCAGGGGATCTGATGAACTCTTCTGGCCTACTCAGGCACTACAGACATACATGCAGGCAAAACACCCATACACATAAAATAAAAATAAATAGAATGAAAATAATGTCTTTTTAAAAAAGCAGTAGCAGTGATCACAACCAAGTTTTATGAATTAATGCTTTGGAATTTTCTTTTAAAAGTTTTTCTCAAGGACGAAGTGACTAAAATGTTTCTCTTTCAACTGGGGCAACTGAGCAGTCTTCTTTTTTGTTTTCCAATTTCAGGCTCATTAGAAGTTAATGGAAATAAAGTTCGTAAGAAACTAATGGCCCCAGACATCAGCCTGACCCTGGATCCTAGTGAAGGCTCCGTGTGGTCGGATGATTTGGACGAAGGTGGGGAGGTTGACCTGGAAGGCTTAGACACCCCATCAGAGAACAGTGATGAGTTTGAGTGGGAAGGTAATTCACTGCTTTCCTATGAGCTTTGTGTTCATATTACATAATGTTTACCTGGTGTTCTCTTTAGGAAAAGTAGGATATGTCCAAATCTTAAACATGAAACCTGCTAAAATCCATTGAAGGGTTTTGTTTAAAATATGTTATTTTTTCTGCAGTTCCTAAGTTTGTTACTAAAGTAGAAGATTCTGAAAATACTTGAAGTTTTCAAGACTGTAGATTATGCAGGTAGCTTTCATTTAGTTTAGTTTTGTTTTGTTTTTTCTTACTTGCCCAATATTGTAAAGTTTGTTTTTCATAGTTGCTTCAAAAGTATTGCCTAATATTCCAGTATCTTCTTGTCAGTCAATCTAGTAAGAAAAAAGTCCTCTAAAGAGACATAAGGAATATACTGAAAACACTTAAGGGATGGGCATGGTGGCACATCCGTTTAATCCCAGCACTACAGAGGCAGAAGCATAAGAATCTCTCGAGTTCTAGGTTACCCTGGTCTACACAGCGTGTTTAGTGTCAGCCAGGACGAGATAGATCCTGTCTCAAATAACGATAACAACAACAACAGTAATAAAAATAATAATGATAAAGGTCTAAGGATTGGCAGGAGAGGTGCTGAGGGCTGCTGCGCCTGTAAAACTGTCACCTTGAAGCAATGAGTGCTCAGCCCCAATCTGCCTTTGCCGTTCTAATTAATTAGATTGTGTTCGGAAGCATTGGTGTGTATTTTGTTTTGTGTGCATTCTAGAATTAGGCGGTAGTTGACTATAATATTTAGACAAATGTTGATAATCTTTTTGTTTCATCTTTAAAGTGAATTTTACATCCAAATTGTACTTAAGCTGTAGACACTTTATAGGTAATGAAGAATGATACTCTGTAGCTTTTGTTCTTTTGTTTTTCTTCCCTGTTTTACGGTTCAATATGCAGCCCACTGAGAAGCAGTCTTTTATAAAGACACTGAAATAGTTCTCTGCCTGTGTGTTTTGTCTCTTCTCTCCTTAATGCTGCTGTAGTCATTGCCTGGAAGGAAATTTTCCGTTAACAGCTTTGTCTTGGAAACAACTAACATGCAGTAGGTTTCCCCTCCCCCCATCTTTTGGTAAGGACTGGCATACTAAAGTTTTAAAAATCATTCCTTCATTTTAAATCAACTAAACTGCAATCTGCAAATGTAAATTGTACGTAATCATTGGTGCTTTGGCTAGTATTAATTTATGTAAATTTTTGCATGTATTCCTCAGAAAAGTACATGACTGCTTTATAAAACTGATCAAATGGAAAATGATCACTGAGTAGTTAACCACTTTCTATCTTGTATTACAATGCTTTATAATTAATGTATGTACTAAAAACAATTGGCTGTCAGATGGTTACTTGAAGTAAGCTACATTAGTAACCCGAATGGACACTGTTGTCCTGAATGGACTCTGGAAAGGCATGCGAGGCATGTGTAGTAAGATTGTGATAGCTCTAGCTTTCCTAAGCTGGTGTAAATGATGCACTAACTTGTGCTTTGTTGAATTGGGCAATGGAAAGTTCTGAAACTGATCTTAAAGCCATAAATTGGCCCTAAGTAAGAACAAATCTTTTCTTGTTATGTGAGTGCTAACTTCAGGTGGTGTGCAGCTGTTCTCTGGATACTGGGAGACTGAGACAGAATCACCTGAGCCCATGAGGTTGAGGCTAGCCTGGGAAGCATATCAGAACACCAAAAAGAAAACAGAAAACTTGGAATAATCTAGATAGTAAAGTGGTTAACATACAGTTTTGATTTTTATTATGTAAATGACAGTTTGTGATTAAAAAGCCTTTTATTTTAACAGATGATCTTCCCAAACCCAAAACTACTGAAGTCATTAGGAAAGGTTCGATTACTGAATACACAGCCACAGAAGAGAAGGAAGATGGGCGCCGCTGGCGCATGTTCAGGATTGGAGAACAGGACCACAGGGTGGATATGAAGGCGATCGAACCCTACAAAAAAGTTATTAGCCATGGAGGTAAGGGTTAGGGAGCATCCTCTGAATCTTTAGCTCTAAACGCAGTCAGAAAATGTGCCTAGAGATAATAGCTTATTTTGAAAGAATAATGAAAATTTCTCAAATTAATACTATAAAAGGATTTTTCTGAGTATTTTTTTGTTTGTTTTTGGTTTTTCAAGACAGGGTTTCTTTGTGTACCCTTGGTGGTCCTGGAACTTGCTTTGTAGACCAGGTTGGCACCAAACTCACAAAGATCCACCTGCCTCTGCTTCCCAAGTGCTGGAACTAAAGGCATGTGCACCACAACCATCTGGCCTTGTTTTAACGTTTTTTATGTGGTTGCATATTTTGCCTGTATGTCTGTCTGGACACCACCATTTGTGTGTTTCATATCTCCATGAAGGCCAGAAGAGGGCATCAGATTCCCTGGAACTGGAGGCAGAAATGATTTTGAGCTGCGATTTGAAAGCTGGGAATCAAGCCTGAGTCTTCCGGGAGAGCAGCCCGTGTTTGTAACTGCAGAGCCAGCCCCAGAAATATAAAAGACTTAAAGTAAAACAATAAAAGGACAATTAAAAATTACTTATAGATTAAAGGTGGTGGCGCACGCCTTTAATCCCAGCACTCTGGAGGCAGAGGCAGTCTCATCTCTGTGAGTTCAAGGCCAGCCTGGTCTACAAGAGCTAGTTCCAGGACAGGCTCCAAAGCTACAGAGAAACCCTTTTTCAAAATATATTTATACAGTGACTGGAGAGATGGGTAAGAGTACTGGCTGCTCTTTCAGTGAACCCAAGTTCAATTTCCAGCACCCACATGATAGCTCACAGCCAATCTGCAACTCCAGTCCCATAGAACTTAATACCCTCTCGTGGCCTCCACGGGCACCATACAAATAACTTTTTTAAATTATTTTTATATGTTTACTGTAAGTTTAAAAAGTATAGTAGTTGAACCCTATATGTTTACTTCTCAAAAAGACTTAGTTTCTCGAACTCTTTGTTCGAGCTTATATGTCTCTCAGTATACATAAACATGTACATAGATGCACACATAGGTATGACCTGTGCTCATATAGAACATTTCACTTTGTCCCGGAAGCTCTCCATCCATCCCTTTCCAGTGAGTCCATCCTCTCTAGAAGCCACTGTTCATCCAGTCCCACAGTCAGCCTTCCCTGTGACTAGTCTCACATGGTGTGCACTACTTGCCCTCAGCATAGTTTTAAGCTTCATCCATGTGTTTCTAGTTTAACCTCTATCGCTGGATATTTGATTGCCCAGATAATCTGGATTCGCTGCAGCGCTGCTAGGTGTGAGTTGTTTACAGTTTGGTATGTGACTAGGATGCTGCAGTGTGGGCACAAGCCGCCCCGAGGTTTGGCTGCAACCTTTTGTTCACTTTGTGCACAGCTCATTCCACATGTTGAGTGGGGCACCCACTTTTCTTGTTTATGAGACACACGGAAATAGTTCATTCCCTTAGAAGATTGGCAAGTGGGCCAGAAAGCTAGGAAACTGCAGTTGTCAGTCTGTTGGTCCAGCTGTACCGTGTAGGAATTCTCCCAGGTGTGGGGCAAATAGTTTCAGCATCTTCGTTATCGGCATGCAATTCACTCTGGTTAAAACGTGTTGCATAGGCTCAAGTGCCAACACTGGCCAAATGAGCTTTTCTTTCTCATACAAAATTGTTCCCACTGAATTTACTTTGCTAGATGCGTCCCTTGCTCATCTTTACGGTCTGCATTCATCTGGAAGCTCTGCACTCACACACACTCACACACACACACACACACACACACACACACACACACACAATTAAAAATCATAATCCTTCAGAGTGAAATTGTGCTAAAGATTTTACCCTTTTTTTTCTTCTCAGGCTATTACGGGGATGGTTTAAATGCCATTGTTGTGTTTGCTGTCTGTTTTATGCCTGAAAGTGGTCAGCCTAATTATAGATATCTGATGGACAATCTCTTTAAGTAAGTATGTCTTAGTAAGATGTTTGAACAGCATTTGGAGCTAATTAGACTCAGTTTATGCTAGTGAACTAAGCTTTGTAAAAGTTAAAAAGAAGCACTGATGGTACAGGACAGTAATCCCAGCTATTCAGGAAGTTGAGGGAGAAGGATCACAAGTTGATGGCCCATCTGAATTACATACAAATTGAGGTTAGGGCCAACTTGGGCAACTTAATGAGACCTTGCCTCAAAATGTCAAAAAGAACTAGGGATACATCTCAGTGACAGCTCCGGCCTGGCATGTGTATACCCCACCCAGGAGGTGACAATAATAACAAAATAGAGAAGTTACCCTGTTTCTGAGTTCCCAAGTCCTTTGGCATTACATGAAACTGTATTTTCCAATTCAATAGAAAAAAACATGCCTCTTAAAATTAGAATAAATTATCTACCAACTTCATTATTTGGAAACACGTTGTTTAAAGAGGTAACTAACTAGACCATCTCAAAATTATGTGACTAAATTAGATAGTCCTTGGGATTCGGCATGATGAGCTGACAAGGTTCTTTTCATTTCCACAGTCCCTCTTTTCTCAGCTTAGTGTCAGATTTTATTTTCTACTGCAAAGGTCCAGAGCATACACAGAGAAAAGCAGTGTGTGTCATGCCCTGGTCCCACCTTTCCCCTGACCGCACACAGCGCCATCCAGTCTGTGGGTTTGGTGTGACTTTGTTTGAACAGTCATATCAGCTGCTACAGGTGTTTGCTCTCATTATGGAGGGAAAGAGGGGAATTGTGTTATTTGGAGGGCCTAGTTCAGTCCTGACTAGTGACATCTAAGACATGCACTTGATTTGTTTTTATAGGTATGTTATTGGCACTTTAGAGCTGTTGGTAGCAGAAAACTACATGATCATCTACTTAAACGGTGCAACAACTCGAAGGAAAATGCCCAGTCTGGGCTGGCTCCGGAGATGCTACCAGCAGATTGATCGACGGTACTGTAGATTTAGCTGACAGATTTTACAGTGGATTTATTAAAGTATACTCTTTGTTGCTGTTTAAAGATACCATATCATTTTCTTCAGTTGTACTTATCAATTTCTTAATGTTTTTATTTTCTAAAAATGGAGTGTCATGGAGAATAACTTAAGTCTGTGCTTTATTAAGTAAGAGTGGCTTTAATTATGCAGAACACACACGATTGCTCTGCATTCTTATGTCGTGTGGAACACATTCTCACTCATCATGGGAAAGGAGAATGTTCCTGAACTGCTTTGCACAGTTCTGTGTGGAAGTCAGGGGCCAGCCTAAGGTGATTCCTCAGGCACTATTCACTTTGTTTCTTAGACAGTTCTGATGAGGACCTGGAGCTCACTGACTGGGCTTAGCCAGGTGCCTGGAGTGTCCCAGCACTGAGAGAGATTACATGCCTGCCATGATCTTATGTTTTTTATCTGGCTTCTGGGGTGTGGCACCCAGGTCCCCATGCTTACAAAGCAGGCACTTTACCTACTGGGCTCTCTCCCCAGCTCTTAGGTTTCATCAAGATACTAGCCCAGCTGTAGTTTTTCAGAACAAACATTAGAAGTGTGTTCTCTTGAGAGTCATTTGTCCATGCCAGTGGGGCAACTTTACTCTTGCTAGTGGTTTGATTTTTGCCTTAGCTGACTTACTGAGGCCTGTTAATAGGTTTACTTTCATTAGCAAACATGTTAGTTATCCTTTGTGATTTTTTAAAAGTCATATACATGTGCCTAAAAAGGAGACTTTCCTTATTGGAGATTTGTAAATCTCTAGAACATGATTGGGTCTGACTCCTTTGCCCTGTCCTTTGGTTGTCTCTGTCCTATCCTCCTTACAAGTTGGTGCTTTTCATAGTGTTAGAAACAAATGCCAGTTCATTCCCAGACTCAAACAGGCCAATGGTTTGCTTTTATGTTCGGTGTGAACTCTTTCCCTGCTGGACAGCTCTGGATACCACTTTATGTGCTAAGAGAAAACAACAGAAGAAGACATGAATTTATCCAAATGAAAGAAAGTTTATTTCACAGCATAGGAGAGATATTTAGAATTCATAAATGCATTTTCTTGTCATTAGAAATGTTATACCTAAATGACAAATTTTGGTGACTTCTTTTTTAGTTATTTAGTACAAACTTGCATATATTTGTTTATGCTTAACTTTTTGTGTTATAATTTATAGAAATTTCTATAATTTTTTCTTTTTATCTCCAGATTACGGAAAAACCTGAAGTCTCTAATCATTGTTCACCCTTCATGGTTTATCCGAACCCTTCTGGCTGTTACAAGACCATTTATCAGGTAATTTTCGAAGACCCTTCAAAAAAAAGTTCCTTGTATTGAAATGTCAGTTTTATGTGTCAGAAATATTGAGATAATGGTTGTGTTTTCTTCCCTAGTTCAAAATTCAGTCAGAAAATTAGATACGTCTTTAATTTGGCAGAGCTCGCGGAGCTTGTCCCCATGGAGTACGTCGGCATACCAGAGTGCATCAGACAGTACGTACCTGCCTCTTCATCTGGTTTTGTCTCTGCAGGAGGGGGAGTTCCTTCCACTCTGTGTTCTAGGACAAAAGCCTTGCCCACACCTCCCCCATACATCAACATTTTTACATTACCAGAGGTGATGGCTGGTCATGAATCCTTTATGTATGAAATGCTGTTTATAATCTGAAAGTTTCCTGAAGTACCAGGCCTAAAGAGTAACTTCTCAACTTGACATACGGCTTTTCCAGATGGAATGAGTTTATCATGTTATTGAAACAGTCATATTGCTAAAGAAATGAATTGTTGCTTAAATTAAGTTGGTCTTAATGTTTTCTGGAGACTAGCATTTTCTGTCTCACAGTTGACCTCCAGCTGCCTTCTAAGGGACTTGGTGAGACTGTCAGCATAAACACTTGGCACCCCAGTGCCGTGGTCCAGGAAGGGGTTCTGTCTCTGTTGGTCTCAGAGTTTTAGGCTTACGTGTATCCAAACCAGAGTTTACTGAGTCAGTTTTTATCTTCTACGTCATGTGTTAAATATTAGCATTTTGTAGTTGTGCCTGCAAACTTAAACTTTCAGTCTTTTTTTTTGTTTTCTTAAATCTCATAATGTACATTTACTGAAATAACTCTTCCCTACCAAGGTATGAAGAAGAAAAGTTTAAAAAGAGACAAAAAAGGTACATGCACACCTTGACTGGGTTGCATATAGACTAGTCCATTTGCATCGCGCAGACTAACCCTGCTGCTGGTTGGTTAGCTCGCAAACAGAGAGAATAGCACTTGTAAATATAAATGTTGCCCAGTACAGTGCAAACCCCAAGCTGCTCTTTTCAAATATGAGCATACTTAATGCCTGTTAGGAATCACAGCCCTTCTTGTGCTGGTCGGAATACAGTGCTGAACCAGGGAAATGCCTGGGGTGCTATTTAAAATCCAGGCCTTTGACGACTTTCCCACTGTGCTTTTGAAATAGTTACACAGACATTTTCCAGCCACAGCTTATTCCCTCAGGGTCAATGGTTATATTTACAATGCGTATACTCTTTGGCTAACCAACATTGGTTTTCTTTATATGCTTAAATTAAATAGCCTGCTAACCAGTCAAACTCTACATGCGATGAAATACCTAAAATTCAGTGTACCATTTAACAGTTAAACTCTGATTTCCACTTTAATTTTGAACACTTGCTTTGAGTGTAACAACCTTTCATTTGTTAATGTTTTAGCGGAAAGATGAAAGGTAGAGTGTAAAATAGTTTACCACTTTACATAGTAGTGTAGAAAAGTGAAGGCATTGGGTTTAATTTATTAGTTTTGTGGGGTTTGTTTTGCTTTGTTTTAGAGATGGCCTTACTCTCTAGCCCAGGCTGACCTCTCTCTCGCAGTCTTCTGCCTTGGTCTCTGAATGTGAGGTTGTGGCTCTCTACCACCATACCACTGTTAACCCACTGTTATTAGATTTTGTTGTTGTTTTTTTTTTTTAAATTAACATTAGGAAAATATCACTTACTATGATCTTAGGAATTAAGATCAGAGATTTATATGTATTAATTTACTCATCTGTGGAACCAGTTAGAACTTTTGCTGGTATAATCTTAATTTTGAGTACTTTGATTTTTTTTGGAAACAATTCAACTAACCATGTAAAAGAATCGTAATGACATTTCTGTACATCACTGTTCCAATTAACCAAGACTCGCTAAGTGATGTTAGCAGTGGCTTGGGTAGTGAGCTCTGCTTTCCTCTCTAGACAGTGCTGTGTATACACCACAGGAGTGGCTGAAACTCAAAAATAGCATCCATAATTGTAAAGTAGCTTGAAGCCACCTACCTTCTAGACTTTAAAATGATTTGCTGGGAATTGGAGGCTGGCAAACACCTTTAATCCTAGCACTCGGGAAGCAGAGGCAGGCGGATCTCCGTGAGTTGAAGCCAGCCTGGTCTACAGAGTGAGTTCCAGGACAACCATGATGACAGAGTCCGAGAGAGACCCCTTTTCAAAATAAGAGTTGCTTCTGTTGAGGAAGTGTACTGATAATTCCCTTTTTAAAAAGGTTTTAGTATTTGTTCAACTGTCAAAAATAATCAAATCACATAAAAAGTGAAACTCAAACGTTTTATTTTCATTGTTTGAAACCTGTCGCAGTTATTTCATCTCGAATGTTCCTCCCTGTGGTCCCTTCCACTTTCTCATCTTTCCTTAATCTATGTTCACTCTGCTAATATATGTATGTTTGTGTGTGTATATGTACATATGTAAATTTTTCTCAGCTTTTCCCCCCTTTTGCTTCTGTTCAGTCCTCAGTAGGGCAGTTACACATATCTTTCAGCATTTAATTCTTACAAAACTTTCTTTAGCATTGAAAGGTGAGTTTGAGAAACAATTTTTTTTCAATTAGCTTTAAATATAGAAATATGTTTAAAATCAAACTTTGGGTTGTAGGTGTAGCGAGCATCTGTTAGGTAGAATCCCAGAGATATCCCAGTGTTTGGTAAGAACTAAGGATTGAAATTCTTTTAAGTGTTTCTTTCTGCAATGTGGAGTCTGTAGTCAGACAGGTTGTCTTGTTTTAGCAATGCCTACAGTTACTTGTTAGCAATAGTTCATATTGAACAGATTGGCTGTATATTGCAGGCCTTAACAGGAGTAGGTATGGCTGTATATTGCAGGCCTTAACAGGAGTAGGTATCTAATCTTTGTTGCCAACATACTGTATTTTCACAACAGACCAGAGCTTTTTACTTATCCAGGTGATAGTAGGGATGGGAAAAGGTGTGAAAAGTACCTTCCCGCTTTGAACCAACGTGACTTAAGCATCTCCAATCAGCTGTTCAAACTGTTGCAGAGGGTTAATGCTGTTATCGTGTTATCTTTTCATCTCCATGTACCTAAGTTTTGGTAGAACCTCTGGCCAAGCCAACATTAATCCAGTGAGATTTTTGTAACTCATGTAGATATTTCTGAATATTGAGTCCATATGGCTTATTGTCAAAATAAATGGAAGGTATTGGTACACAGTCTACCTGTGAATTTCAGAAAATAGTTACCATTCTATAAAACACAGTTGGTTTCTGGATTTTAAATTGTTAATTGGTCAGTTGGTGACTTTAGTGATACATTTAAATTTCAGTTAGCAGTCATTTTTGAAAGAGTTCCTTCTTCTCTACAGTCTCACCCACTGAACTTCCTGCTGTAGGGGAATTACAAGCCATGGGCTCTTAGGATGTTTATGGCTGTGAACATAAAGTATCCTATAGCCCTAAACAGTGGTGTTTGTATCCTTGTCAGTGTACTGTTTCTTTGGGGAAATATTTTGTGCTTGTTTTTCCTTCTACTGTATCTGCTTTGTTTGCAAGGCTTTGTTTATTTAACAGAATAATCTGTGCAAAAAGTAGTTGTTTTTCAGAAGGAAATCATCTGGTTGCCAGTGTCTTGGTTATTTTTAATTACCTGTGTTTCTCATTGAACAGAGTTGATCAAGAGCTTAATGGAAAACAAGAACCAGCAAACAGTGAGCAGTAGGTTCAGCGTCCTGTCCAGATGAGACAAAGAGCGCCAGGGAAGCTCGTAGTGCATTCATGGCTCAAGTTTTTATGTAATCTGTTACAAAATTACTTGACTCCTTTCCAAGTGGACTCTTGTATAAGGGACTGTTCACTGCTGTAATGGTTTGCAATTCTTGAATTTAGCTCTTTCATGACTAATTATATTGTAATCATTTTATATTGCTGAATAGCAGAGAACTACACTTTATATAAAGCAATTTTTGCATTTGTTTATTTGAATGATGCATCTTCAGTAAAATATTTATATACATAAATGACAAAGGAAAGAAATAATATATATTTTTTATGTTGGGGGCAATATTTTTTAGTGTGTACCTATTGTGGAAGAATACACACAATTTTAAGTGTAAAGGCATGTAAGACTTGTTTTTGTACATGGTTGGATACATTTCCTGGGTAACTTAGGCTGATTTGTCCTAAAGCAGGGACAGTTAAACTGATGCTGAGTGCCTGGGGTCATGCACATGATATAGTCAGTAGTAGCAGCCCGAGCTTCTCCTCACCTGAAAGCACATTGCTTCTTAATGTGGTGGAAGTATAGGCAGGTGAACAGCTCACTTTCCTCTCGAAATACGTGTTAGAACCAGAGATTTTGAGAAGCTAGTATTTAGGGTGTGTATATATGTACATAAGGGACATTTATTTTACCCAAAGTCAGAGCTGTTTTAAAAAGAAAGAGTAAAAGAAAGAAAGAAAGAAAGAAAGAAAGAAAGAAAGAAAGAAAGAAAGAAAGAAAGAAAGAAAAGAAAAGAAAAGAAAAGAAAAGAAAGCTCCTAAGATGTGTTCACTAATGTGAAGTGAGTTGTGTCCATGTGTGTGATGCTGTGAGGTATGCAGACTGTGGTCAGTGTTCATGGTCAGCTGCATCTGTAGAGCAGATGGGCTACTATTGACGTGCCCAGAGTACTTTTTTATCAGTTATTTGACCACAGTACTATCTGACCTGAGTAGATAGGTCTTCCTGTAGCTGTTGGGTGGCATGACAGTGCTAGACATGGGTCCGTTCTCTAAGTGTTGGAGCACCACTGGTATGCACTCAGGATGACATTTTTTGTACGTAAGTCTTTATTTCATGTGGTTAAGTACCTTGACTGAACATTGAAATAAATTTTATTTGTGCCTCCAAGCAGGGTTTAATTATCTACAAAATAATTCTCAAACAACAACTTGGTCTAGTCTTGTGTCATGAACTTGTCTGGCATGTACATATTTAGTTGATGTATCGGCTTCACACCACCCAGTCTTTCCTGTCAGCTGTTTACAAGAGTGACCTAGCACAGCAAAATTAAATCAGGTATGAACTAAACTTAGAAGATTATTCCCTCCTGTACTGAACACGGGACCTTTTCTGGTGTCAGTTTTTAGTGTTAAGCTTCTATTGCAAAAGGGAATTTTTCTTTACTTCTTTGTCCTTTGCAGGCATAAATTTGACCTGCTAGTTAAAACAATCACAGCCAAGCTGGAGGACTCTGGGTAAAATATTGCTCCACAACCTCTCAGCTTGGATCCAGCTCTCCAGGCAAGGCCTTTGCTAGCTAGTGTCATTGTAGTATACTGAGCCAGAACCATTTGACTCGTGTTGGTGAAGGGAACTTTAGAAGAGCTGTATAAAGCCTGGCATGAAGGCATCCATCTTTAATCCCAGCACTTGGGAGGTAAAGGTAGACAGAGCTCTATGAGTTTAAGGCCTGGGCTATATAGTTCTGTAGACATCCTTCTGTACTTAACCCCGAGAATCATGAGTAGCTTGTAGAAGGCCTCATCCGCCTCTCTCCTCCCAAATAGGCTGAGCTTTGTCACTGGTTTTCTTCCACATAAAGTACTTGGATCTTCAGTTTCAAAATACAGACAGTAGCTTCAGCTTTTTATTTTGTTTACTTTTTTCAGAAATGATTTTTTTTCCCTCAATTTTTAAAGAGTAGAAGTAGCCTATATTCAGTTTAGAGCATTAAAGTTCAAGAGGGACTGGAGAGCTGGCTCAGTGATTGTAAGAGCACTTCCAAGTTTGTTGCCAGCACTCACAGCAGGCAGTTCATGCCCACCTGCAACTCCAGCTCCAGGGGATTTGACGCCCTCTCTGGCTTCTGGGCACCTGCATACCATAGTGCCATCCAAAGTGACACACACACATACACAAAGCTAAATCTTTTTTAAATGAATAAAATTCAGGATGGACATCCAAGTGTCATGGCATATGCCTTGAATCCCAGTACTTGGGAGTCTGAGAGAGGAGATTCTGTGAGTTTGAGGCCCATCTAGCAAACCTCGACTCAAGGAAAAAAGGGAACACTGCTAACAACTTGAATTATGGGGAAAACCTGCTTTAACCTACACTTGAATGTGGTATAGGGCTGCAGCCACAATAAATGTCAACCTGCCTGTGAGTCTGGGTTGATGCCTAGTAGGCTAGAGGAAAAGCCATATTCAGTTGATTTTTAACTGGTGATGGTATAACATCTTCCTGCATCATTGTATTTAATTCCCATTACTAATTGGGTTGAGAATGCATAGAATAATCCTTTGAGTTTGCTGAGGTCATGGATAAATTTGACAAGTTTAATTTATGTTTTATTACCATCTTTGTTACACTTTGGCTCTCACTACTCCTTTGTATCAAAAGTTTTTCTTAGAAAATAATGTGATTCTGTGTTCAGTTTGTGTTCCTGAAAAAGCACCAAGGGAAGCGTGATGTCTCTGTGAAGCCTTTAACTCAAGGACGCAAGTGGTGCCAGGGAGTGTGGTGCTAAGCTGAGTTGGAAGATAAACTGAGAAAAAGGCCATTATAAAGACTTGGGTGTTACCTATATGCCACCAAAAGCGTCCCTCTTAAGGCAAGTACTCTGTATGGCAGCAGGTGGTTCTACTTCCTGTATCCACAGGGAAAGTAGAGGTCACATAAGGTATGGCCTGAGAAGGAAACTGCCAGTGACCCTCGTAATGACAATCTTGTTCTCTGTTCTTTTGTCTTTAGATAGAAATGGGTCTGAACAGTGACATAGTGTCAAAGTTGAGACGCTTACTGCCTTTTGCAGTTAGCAAACATTAATACAGGCTTCTGTGCCAAGTGTCACAATTTAGTGTCACAAGCTCCCTGACAGTATTCTTCCAGAGGACTTACGTCACATCCCTGCGGCCATGCATGAGAGCGCTCAGGGACATGAAGAGGCAGTCGCATGTCGCGGTGAATGGCTCCTCTGGGAATTATTAGCACTAGGATTCTTGTAGTAGAGCAGGCCAGTTTCTTGATGGAATTGGTAGATCTGCATGAAGATGACAGTAGCTTTGGCCTTCTTTTTCCTGTGTTACACGTGGAAAATTGTTGGCAGGTGGTGATGGCACACGCTTTTAATGTCAGCACTCCAGAAGGCAGAGGCAGAAGGATCTCTGTGAGTTTGAGGCCAGCCTGAACCTCCGAGCAAGTCTCGGGACATCCAGGGCCACACAGAAAAACCCTGTCTCAAAACAAACAACAAAAAGGTGTTGGGGGGGGGTAGAAAATTGTTAACAGTGTTGGATCAGATATGCAGAGACAGTTGACTCCAGAGGTGGCCAGCCCATTCTGCTCTGGTTTATTATGTGTCTGACTCTACTCTCCCTGCCCCTATTTTATTTAGATAGTTCAGAAATGGATCTATCACATCTCAGAGGGCTGAAATATACTTCCAAGCTAACTCTGTGCTAGTGAGTTTATCTTGTCCTAGGGGATGGGATTGTGGAGTGGGAGTTAAGACCATCAAGAACTGGGGCAGCAGCAGGAGATGAGACACTCTCTGCCCAGTGTTCTGAGTACGAAATGACCTGTTGGAGGAGCCCTTCACTTTCAGCTCCCCTTCTGAGATTCTGAATGAGTTCTGAATCAGGTCAGCAGAAGGCTAAACAATAGAGCTTTAAAGTTCTGAACAATAACAGAAACATACAGTGTATAGAAGGGTAAGAGGTGCCTGCAATTTGGATGTTTTATTGTAATTACATGTAATATGTAACTCCTGTGGAACCAAATTTAAAGTGCTATGGGAAATACACATACAACACTTGAAATCAACTACTAGATACAAACCACAAGTTTTCAGGCCAAGTATGATAGCATGTGCCTGTGATTCCAGAACTCTGGAAGCTGAGGCAGGCTTGGGGGTTACTTAGCAAGTACCAGGACACCTGCCCTGGGGGTGGGATGGGGTGGAGCAACACTTAGTGCATTCAAATTAGTAAACAATGACAGTAGGCTTTGCTTCAGATAGCTGTCTGCTTCCTACAGTAGTTTAAATTTTGGAATTTGAAGTTTTAATGTATTTGTATATCCAGCTTATCAAAACAAGAATTTGATAGCTGTCAGCTACTACATTGCACCTTCCTTTACAGCCTTCCAAAGGTAATGCCCTCAGAGTTGCCTCACTGTTTTCTTAGAGAAACCCAACTAGTGAACATTGATGCTCAGGGCTGCTGGCTTGCACAGCCTCGGTGCTGGTCACAGAAGTACAGTTCAGAGTTCACCAGATACTACTGCACTTTGATTCATATCAAAAGTATTTTCATTACAAGCTCACATGCTGTCGTTTAGACAAAATTAACTTTCTGTGACCTTCTTTGCTATTCTTAACTTGTGTTTACTGGTCTGGTACTGTCATTTCAGTGAGAGTCCAGTCTGTTTGCGGACACAGGTTGTGATGCCAGTTAGTGAGCAGCCCCTCAGCAGCAAAATGTGCTCTTCTGTTGGCTTGTTATGAATACAGTGGTGTGTCCTGTTTGTTGCACATATTACTACATTAATGCATTTTAATAAATTAGTTGGAATATACATTTGTGCCTGTTTTCATCTTTTAATTACGTTAACTTTTTACACTGAATTATCTGGTAAGGCTTTCAAAGAGCAGGCCTTTACAACCTGCAGTGTGGGCGTTTCTGATTCTTTTGACTGATGAGTTCAGCCTACTTAAAATTTTATTATTTTTTAAACTTTAATCAGACTTGTATTTCATAGTTTAGAATTATTTTATTCTGGGGTGGGAGGATGTGACTTTAAATGGCTAAAAGCACTTGAGAGACAGAGGCAGGCGGATCTGTGGGTTCGAGGCTAGCCTGGTCTGCAAAGTGGATTTCAGGACAGCCAGGGCTATTAACGGAGAAACCCTGTCTCGAAAACCAAACAAAAAGGCTAACAGGGAAAACACAGCCGGGCACAAAGGAGTACCTGTTTCATTCTCAAACCTCGGGTTTTTGCACTGACCCCAAAGACACAATGCAGGTGCTCAGTGGCTGTCTGCTGTGCACATACTTGCTCTTTAAGCAGAAAGCCAAGCACCAGAGCTAATACCAAAAGGAATCTGAGATTCTTGAAATTCAGAACAGCCACGTATTTGCTTCAGTGTCAGGCACGAAGTTAAACAGCCGCTCTTCCAAAAGGGAAGGATTAATGAACCACAACAGCTCGCCTTAGCGCCACAAACTCCGGCTAGCAGGACAGGCATCGGGCAGGCTTGGGGTTCCTCCGCCCAAGCGGGAGGGGCCATGCTGCTCCTCGGAAGCTGAGGTGGGGGCCCGGCAGCCCTCGTGGCGTCACCTCCGGGTCGCGCAAGCACTTCCGGGTCACCGGTCCAGCGCTGTGGTTTCCGTGGCCGAGGAGGTGGTCGCAGCAGGCGCCCTGCCCGGCTCTGCTGGCGCCGCGGCTGAAGCGCCTTTCCTCAGGTAGGCGGCGGCGGGGCCGGGAGCGGGGGAGCCGCGGCGGGGCGGGCGGTAGCGAGCGCTGTGGCCGCCGGAAGCCGCCCCCAGGCAGACGAGGCCGCGCGGGAGCAGCCGCCTTCCCGCTCTCCTCAGGCCGCGCTCGGTGGACGCGCGTCTGGCTCAGAGACCCGACCGGAGCGCTTCCGCTTCATCTCCCCCGGGAGGAGGGAGCTCCGCGGTTCTGCAGCTGTCGCCACCTTAAAGGATTGCAGATGGCCGCGGCGACTAGCTTCAGCAGACGTTGAAGTCGCTCCTAGCTGTTTTCTAACTAATGCTTAGATGTCGAATGGGAGCGCGACTCGGCTCTCTGCTGGCCCTTTGCAAAGTTTGCATCTCTCTGGCCCTTTTCGCCTCTTCTCCACACCCGTATGCCGACCGGTGTTTACCCTCAACGGACTAAATGTTTCGTTTGACTCCCGTCGTCGGTCAGGTACTGTTCGCAGCCCGCAGGTTTCCTCAGTGAACAAAACACAAAGATCCATGCTCTCGTGAACCTTACATTTTATACAGAGAATAAATATAAGACCGTTATGTAACTTGGCGTATGGTACCAACAAAAAAAAATCTGAGCGAGCTGAAGGGTCTGGATTAGTTCCATAGTGGGTGTGTGATCAGCTGAGGCGTTATTGGGTGGGAGCTGTTGGGGCAAGGATGAGTTTTGTGTGGTAGTCAAGTTCATATCTCAGCAAGAACATCCCAGGCAGCAAGACCAGCCACCAGAGAGGCAGAAACATGCCTGTCATGCTCAGGGAAGTTAGGATGTTCGAGAAAGGGGATAGAGGATAGAGGCAGACAGTAAGACCAGACCTAAAAGGTAGCCAGATTGTCAGTGCAGACGAAAGCCGTGAGAAAAAGATTTTTCTAGCCCACGTTTTCAAAAGATAACCCCAACTGTAAATAATAAAGCGCGTGGGGGCAAGTGTGGAATGAAGTGAAATCGGGACACCATTTCGATGATCCAAATGCCTTTAATAGTGGCTTAGAACAAGGAAGTAATAGAGGTGTTGAGAACTGTTTGGATACTGCGTCCATTTTGAAGGCTGTGTTTACAAGATTTGCTAGAAATTGCACATCTCAGTCGTTTATGTGACTTTGAGAGCTACATTAAAAGTCTAAGCCAATGGAAGTTTGATGGTACTTAAGCTGAGAGATAAAAAAAGACAAGTAGAAGTTTTGACTAGGAAATTAGTACCAGAATTGAGAATTGTTTGGAAGACGTGCGAATTGGGAAATCACCAGCTGATATTTAAAGCCATAAGAATGAATTAAAATGGACGGAAAAGGAAGAGACTGTCCACCGTTAATCCTAGCACCCCAGGGGGGCAGAGGCAGGCGGATCTCTGAATTCCAGACAAGAGGGTCAATCAGCCGCTTGAACCAGTGAATCTAAGAAGACACCCCCAAAGTGAAGTACCAAGCAGAGATCCTGTAACCGGAAGTCAGCTGTATCCGATGCGCTGGTCGGTGAAGATCATCCCTCAGCGGCCTGCAGCATCGGTTTCATTACACTTAGAGCCGAGAGCTCTGTGTGACTAGGGGAAAGGGAGAACTGGAAACAGAGTCAAATAACTCTTTTACCAAACAGGAATAGAATGTAGGTGGCAGGGGAAGTGATTTTGAATAGTCGTGGTTGTTACTCTACCCAAGGTGGGAGAAGTAACTGCCAGTTTGTTTGCTGATTGATGATGAGAGAAAGAAGGAGCTACTGAGTTGTTAGACAATATCCTCAAGTATGCTCGAGAAAGAGGCCTGATACAAAGGTGAGAAATGACATGTAGATAAAAGCATGTTGAGTGTAATGACAGAAAGAGTGCATGGGTGCAGGCAGTGCTAGGTAGTGAGTAGACGGACGTGGTGGCGAGGTTCTAGTTTCCACTAATTTAATTTTATCAGTAAAGTAGAAATGGCCCCCATGAGTGTATTTCTAGTGTTTTACTCAACAATATTCTTTTAATACACAATACACACATTGTTCAGAGTGGTAAATACATTCCCTGTCTTCATGTATCATCTAGTCTGGTAGATGAGGACAATACCATGTGTCAACCTTAGTTATTGGTAGTAGTGAAACTGTGTGTGTCTGTGTGTGGGTGCACACACATGCACATATATATGTGGGTGCTTCTAGAGGCCAGAACACGATATGGGATCCCCTGGAGCTGAAGTTATAGCTGGTTGTGATCTAGCCAGTGTGGGTGCTTCAGAACTGAACCCAGGTCCCCTACAATTGCTCTTACCTTCAGGAGAGATGTCTCAACTATTTGATTTTTTTTTTCTGTGTAAAATAAACAATTTTACATGTGGGTACAAAGAGAGAAGTGAGGACAAGAGATAAAAGTTTGGAGTAATCAACATATAGATGGCATTTAACACCATAAGCTTAGATGGAATAACTAAGGGGAAAGCCAGTAAAGAGAAGACTTAAGAAGCCTTAGGGTCACACAGGAGATGGAAGTTAAGGAGCTGAGGAAGAATTGCCAAAGGAAACAGGAAATACAGTAGTTCACAAGCTAGGAGTAAAGAACTGAGAGTGGCACCCCAATAGCTAAAGGAATGCCTCAAGATCACAGAATGATCTCTTGGATGAGATAATGGCCAACTGTATATAAAGATGGCTGGTCTTTACTTTTGCCAAGTCTTATCCCATAGTGAATGTTTGAGTTCATCTTCGTTCATCTTGTCTCTGTTTCCTGTCACAGTGCCATCCTCTTGACAGGAACTCTAATGGAATTTTAAGAGAACATAAAAATAAAGGACCCAAATGCAGATGCCATGTCACTATGTGACAGCAGGTAGAATGGATGCTATATGGAAAATTTTAAACCTTAAGGTTTCTCTTACTTTTAAGGGAAAAGTAAGAGTAAAGATTTTAATGAGTATGTCAGCATACTGAATTAAGATAAATACCAACTAGGTGGTGGCGCACGCCTTTAATCCCAACTCTCGGGAGGCAGAGGCAGGTGGATCTCTGTGAGTTCGAGGCCAGCCTGGTCTACGAGAGCTAGTTCCAAAGCTAGACAGGCTCCAAAGCTACAGAGAAACCCTATCTCGAAAAATCAAACAAAAAAGAAGATAAGAAGATAAATACCATACCAATGTTAAAATCAGATAAATCAACTTTGAACAATTCTTTTAAATTTTACAGTAAATTAATATAGTAATCGATAACGAGTTCTAATAGTTCTGTGTTAGAATACATGAAGTAGTAGACTATTTTATATAATTTACATTGTTACAGGTTGGTCTTTTATATTAAATTTGTAGGACATCAATGCAAGCCTGAAGAAAAAGTAATTGCTTCATTTTAAGCCATGGCATATCAGTTATACAGAAATACAACTTTGGGAAACAGTCTTCAAGAGAGCCTTGATGAGCTCATACAGGTGGGGGCCAAATATTAAACATGCTTTATAAGTCTTCAAATTTTTTGTTAAAAAAATTTTAAGTAAATGATTTTCCCCTTATTATTAGTGGTGAAGTATAGAAATAATCCTTGGAAGTATAGTCTTCTCATCTCAAAGTTAGGAGAAAGGGATATTCTATTACTTTAAAAGTAGTTCTGGCCAGTATAATGAAGGATTCTTTGAGATTTGAGTTAGAACTTTAAATTTCTTTTTCAGTTTTAGAAGAATTAATCTTATTCAAATCATACAACTAAGAAAGTATTAAATATTTTTTATTTATGTTCTGTTGTGATATGAAAGGAGGTGTGGGAGCGAGATGGCTTTTGTTTTTTTGAGATAGGGTCCAGGCTGTCATTGAGTGTGTTCCATAGTTAAGAATAGTCTAGAGCTTCTGGTATTCCTGCCCTTGCTCCCAGCCCACTGGGATTGCAGGTGTGCAGCACCATGCCTGGCTCCGTGTGTCTTGGCATTACTATATAGACTTTGTTAAGATTTGTCTTTGTTTTCTTTATATATAGGGTCTCATGTCTTTTATTAGGAAAAAACTTGGTTTCCCATTTGTTGAATACTTTGTCCACCAGTGACGGAAGAGTTTTTTTGGTTTTTCGAGACAGGGTTTCTCTGTGGCTTTGGAGCCTGTCCTGGAACTAGCTCTGTAGACCAGGCTGGTCTCGAACTCACAGAGATCCGCCTGCCTCTGCCTCCCGAGTGCTGGGATTAAAGGCGTGCGCCACCATCGCCCGGCTATGGAAGTTTTTCCTGGCTTTACAAACTCACTGCAAATTTCCTTTTTTGTAAAGATAGTAAAGAAGTTTTGTCAGGCTTTGCTTCATCATCACTTAGATAGAGCACAGGGAATAAGGACTTCTGCTTCAGAAGTTTTGGTTAACTTCTGTTAACTATTAGACTATAATTAATTTACTTTATTTTGTCTTTAATGTTCTTTCCTTAGTGAATTTATGATCTTCATTTTTTTTCTCAGTCTCAACAGATCACCCCCCAGCTTGCCCTTCAAGTTCTACTTCAGTTTGATAAAGCTATAAATTCAGCATTGGCTCAGAGAGTCAGGAACAGAGTCAATTTCAGGGTAAGGATATTTTCCTGTATCTGGAAGTCTGCACCGATTACTCTGAGAGTTTATGTGGACTTACTTAGCATAACAGGAGGATTTGGTTAGTCTGGTTTGGGAACTTGTTGTATAATAATCGAATGATACACTATTTCTTTTAAGATTTATTTACTTACTATGTTTGCATATATGCCCACATCCCAGAAGAGGGCACAAGATCTCATTACAGGTAGTTGTGACCCACCATGTGGTTGCTGGGAATTGAACTCAGGACCTCTGGAAGAGCAGCCAGTGCTCTTAACTGCTGAGCCATCTCTCCATTTTTAAATCAGCTGTATGGAGTTTCTTCGTTCCATGAGATACATATTGCTTTTAGATTTTAATTTCATTGTTTCACAAATCATCCTGTACATGTTTGGCTTTTTTGTCCCTGAAGAATTACTGAGATTTCAAAGGCCTGAAAGTATTAGCTGCAAGGTGGAAGGTAAGTAACAGAGTAACCCTTGTGTTCCATTGTTTCTCAGACTCTGACCTTCCATGAAAGGTTGGTTATCTGTAGACTCTTCATGTTGCCTCCCATCTACCCTGAGATAGCTTGCCTTACAAAGTCTGTTCTTGTAGCTGAGCGTTTTTTGAATCATCCTGCTTTGAACAAAGTACCACTCTTAATTTTGTGGTAATTTGGGGTTAAGAACTCATTGCAAAATGTGGCAAAATAGTTTACTATATGAGTTGGTGGAGACACGTTGTGGATAATGGTGTTTGCTGATACCCTGTTGTATCTCTCTACTATCTTAAGCTATGTTACAAGTTACAGCCCTACTATAGAAATAAATTTAAAACACAAAGACCAATATAGGAAAAGAATCTATGAGTAACATTTAAGAAAACCTAGGTGTTGAGGAACTGTGAGTGTTTTGTTGATAAAATACAAAAAAAAAAAAAACCAAAGTATTATTTTTTTAAGCATTTAACTGCCTATTAGGTAATAGACATTGTTCTAGGTATCAGAAATGCAGAAGTGAACAAAATAGATGAGTCCCCATTTGACTTGTGTTTTACTGAAGAGATAAAACGTGTTTATGTTATCTATAGATGTCTATCAGCTCTGCATGCTTAAAAATTAAAGGCATAAGTAGTCAAATAGAAGACTATCAGCAAGTCATGATGGTGCACAGCCTTAATTCAAGCACTGGGGAGGCAGAGGCAGGCAGATCTCTGCCTCTGCTGCCAGCCTGGTCTACAGACTGAGTTCTTGGACAGTCAGGGCTTCTTCACAGAGAAACCATGTCATCTTGGGGGGGGCGGAGAGTCTCTAAGAGTATAAAATTTGACGAGTTGATTCTTAGGTTTTAATAGTAGGGGTTCAGACAAAGTTGTTCTTTGTCTTCCCAGCTTGAAATTTCAACTTTTAAATCGATCTTTGTTAAACTGCAAAAGTTTTGGCCTCTTAGAAAATTGATGGACTACTTTTCAGAGGCAGTAAGGTTCACAAAACCTTGATAGTTTAATTCTAATTGCTCTGTTAGAAGTGTCTAGTATGAGTTTCTTTTGCAAAAAATTAATTCAACACTTGTGTTTCTTATACATACTGTTTTTAAGTCTGTCAGTTTTCCAAGAGTTGGCCCTGACCAACTTAGTTTTCCAGTTTACTTTTTCTTTTCCCATTGCTGCTGCTGCAGCTGAGGATTCTATACCCTGCTCTGCAAACTATATATACAAAAAGCATTCTGTTTAGCTTGGTGTACCATATAGCAAAGAGACAACATGTTGCCACTACTTAATTTTCTAAGTCACATTGCTTGATTGAATATCAGTATGCATTTTATGTATAATAATGTTTGCTGATCTACCAATAAGATTGGATCTACCCATTTAAGGAATAGAGTGGTTTTACACAATAGATAAGCTAATTTTAGATTCAAAAGTTATGCTACTCAGTAGGATATTACAAGAAAAAGAGTTCTTAAGTATGAAAACTAAAGCTTTATTTATAAGTTAAAATTTATTAGTAAAATGTCAAACGTGATCATAGTAGGATTTTAGAAAGTAAATTCACATAGAATTAATACATATAACTAGACTTTTAAAGAGCCACTCTGTGCCCTTAAGAGGATGGAAGAAATGGCCAATTAAACATAATACTCAGCTCAAAACAGTAATAAGTAAGCATTAAAATATTTAAATAGTAAGAAAGTATTCCTTCTTATGACACAGTTTCTTCTAGTTTTTCATGGTTTTGTTGTTTGTTGTCTCTATAAATGAGTAATGAGTACTGTGTAACTTTTAAGTTGCTGTTTTAGGTTTAGAAACACAATATCTATTGTTGATACATATTAAAAGATTCTATTTTTTAGAGACAACTGTTAAAATCAATATTGAGTCAAAAAAACTCTGAAAGAAAAATGAATCTAAAATTGTTTAAAGTGAAATTCTTCTAGTTCTTATAGATAAGGTACTAGATTCTGAGTCTCAAGTAATACACAAAAACGCAAGATACCTAAGTAACTAAAAATTATATACAATAAAGGTTCACTATCCTTTGCAGCTCACCTTTTAATAAAAACATTGAGGGAGTTGGATTTTTATCTAGGAGCAGATAAAATGGACATAAAATGAAGCAGTTTTAAGTGTGAAAAAAATATTAGATTAAACACCAATACAATGGACAAAAGCCTAACATCCACTATGTGCATGTATACATTCACATGTAAAGTTTAGCACAAGATATTTAAACAGAAAAATCTTAAAATCCTACAGTATCATCCATATTGGTAAAAACTGGGTCTAAGGATGATTTTAAAAACTGATGGCTGTGAATAAATGAGTTAATGAATTTAGTAGACACGAGTAATTACTGTGTGCTAGCTTCTGGGCTCTGAAAATACAACAGAAAGCACTGGTCTCTGCTACCAACATAGTTTAGCAAGCAGACCATTAAAACAAATACATTAACAGTGTTAGGGTATATTACGGTTCAGTAGGAGTACAGCAAGTATGGAAGACAAAAGGCTAGTCCTGAAGAATTTTTCAGAGTCAGCTAAAGGATGATGGTATTGTGGAAAGGAAGATAACATTTGGAATGTGGTAGGAAGTTCCAGACAATAATTCTTTAGGAGGTTCTAATGTGAAGGAAACATCAAAGAAACCATAGGACCCCCAACAAGTCCAGATCCTGTACTGATGCTACCAGGAGGTCAGTGAAGGACCGTTGATCATAGGAATCACACAGTTTTACTCACATGAAGAGTGAGTTACAGGGGAATAAAGCTAGAGGCAGAAGACTATGCCTCTTAGCCAGCTGAATCAGAAGGGTCAAGGTAGCTTTTCTTACAGTTCTAAAAGGGATGGCTAGACATGGAGAAGTTTTAAAAGGCACATCTGACGGAACTTGACACTATGGATGTGGTGGGATGGAAAGACAAACTGGTAATTTTCAAGTTTCTGCCTTGAATGACAGCAGAGTCACAGAAGAGGCTGGTTTGGAAGACAGTGATGTGTCTGAGCCAGTTACAGGATTTAAATTGTCTTAATGTTTCTAAGGAATCTCTGCTTTTATAGAATTTAGAGAATGAACACCCAGGGAAATATGGAGCTTTAAATATTTGTAAAAGAAGTTCAAATGGAGCTAGGTACTTATGTTTAATCCCAGCACTCAGAAGGCAAAT
The DNA here is from genome assembly GCF_000317375.1 of Microtus ochrogaster. Classification (NCBI taxonomy): domain Eukaryota; kingdom Metazoa; phylum Chordata; class Mammalia; order Rodentia; family Cricetidae; genus Microtus; species Microtus ochrogaster. Next base: position 69,473,836 of record NC_022012.1, on the reverse strand, counting down.
CTCTTTTGAGTTGGAAGCCAGTCTCAACTAGGCAGGAGAGAGTTTAGTGGATAAGAATGCTTATTGCTCTTACAGAAAATGTGGGTTTGGTTTCTAGCACCCATATCAGGTGACTCCAAATCAAGGGATCAGACTCCTTCTCCTGGCCTTCATAGCCATCTGCATGCATGTAGTACATATAAACTCAGGCAAGCATGTACCAGACATACACATACATATATGCATATATATATGTATATGCACATATAAAAGTTAATATTTTTAATCAAATGGGCAAGATATAGTGGTGCACTTGGGAGGCAGAGGCAACAGTTCCAGGACAGCCTGGTTTGCACAGTGAGTTCTAGAACAGCCAAGGCTGTGTAGAGCAACCCTTTCTCAAAAGAAAGAAATCAAATGGACTTTCATAATTTATCCACAAGAGGGCAATAGACATACAAATTTAAGCTTTCATACAGCTTTTCATTTCAGGTAAGTAATTTACAGATTGTTTTAGAGTGCTAAAAATGGTTAGCAAAAATATTTTTAAACTCTTCCCTTAGCTGACTTATCCAGATTGTCTCTTACTTATTTCTACGTAGATGAAATTAAGAAAATAATTTAAGTAAGCTAAACATTAAGCATACTGTTTTAGGAGCTATATACTTGGTAGCTAAGTTCTCTTGAGTTACTTTGGAATAAAGCATGAGGGGAAACAATGGCTTCTCATGGCATTTCTCAATGTTTTGTTTTAAAGGGCTCTCTAAATACATACAGATTCTGCGATAATGTTTGGACTTTTGTATTGAATGATGTTGAATTCAGAGAGGTGACAGAACTTATTAAAGTGGATAAAGTGAAAATTGTAGCCTGTGATGGTAAAAGTAAGTGCTCCCCTAATTACTGTGAAAGTAAAATTTGTTGAAATATTTTTTTCTCCTCTTTAATTATCTTGATCTATCTGAAAGTCTCAGGGAAAGTGGCCAGGTGATCAACATTCAGATAAAAACCTCGCTTCTGGATTCTACATCTATCTCCTTTACTGACCGTACATCTGTATGCTCACATGGCAAACAGACACTTAGCACAGATTAAATTCATGTGCAAGGAAAGGAAGCAAATTGCTAAGTTTCCTTCCACTGAGTTGTTTATTTGAAGCAGTCATCAGGCTTCTCACTGCCACCTTTCTCTTTAGGAAAGTAATGTGTAACTTTGAGCATTTATCTTAAAACTTATGTGTTGCTGAATACCCTATACTTACATATAACAAGTTAATTATTTTAAAGCTGATTTAAACTATTGCAGTTATAATGGGAGAGCCCCAGTCCTCTGATTTGTTAAAGTGCACAGCACTGCCCCCTGCTCAATGACTGGCTATTTCCTTTTGTTTATTTTTGAATAGAACCCAAGGCCTTGCACTTGCTGGTTTGCACAAAGTCATGTTCTAGCCCTGTGTTTTATTGTGTATTACTTCAGTTGATAACAGCTGTTTGAAGCACCACACCCTGGAGTGTAAAGATTTCCACTCCAAGAAGGGGCTTCTAAGAAGCAAGGGAAAGATAGGAAGTAATAGCCCCATTTCTTGAGTTTCACATCAAGTTTGTTTTGTTTTTTATTTTTTGAGACAGAGTCTCTGTAGCCTTGACTGGCCTGGAACTCACTCTGTAGACCAGGCTGTCCTCAGACTCAGAGATTTCACCTGCCTCTGCTACCTGACTGCTGGGATTAAAGGCATGTTCCACATGACTAGCTACAGTCTGGATTTTTAAAGAATATCTAATCACTGAAGAAATGTAGAGAATACAGAAAAGCTCCATATATAAACTGTACAGAATGCTAGTTTCCAAAGTCAAGAGTTTCAAGTCTTAGGGTTATATTTTTATAGTAACATATCTGTGCACAGACATGTTTACACACATTTTTTATATAGAGTATTTTTAATCTGATTTCTGTTAGCTACATAAAATTTTCAGTCCTTTATATTTATTTAATTTAATTTTTTTTTTTTTTAAGGCACGGTTTCTCTGTGTAGCCCTGTCTATTCTAGGACTCACCTTGTAGACCAGGCTGGCCGAACTCAGATCCATCTGTCTCTGCCTCCAGAGTGCTGGGATTAAAGGCTAAAAAGTCTTCCAGATGTCAGAAAGTCTAGGAAATTAGCACTATTACACTGACTTACTCATCAGAGCTAACTAGGAGTCCTCAGCAGTAGTCTTAGAGATTTTTTAGTGTGACCAGCAGATACTTAAGATTTTTTTTTGTTTTTGCTAGGGACAGTGTACATTTGAGTCACTTTTTATTTTGTTTTCCATTTCTACAATGGTAGTACTGTTTGTGTGTTTGTTAAATTTCTGTATTCAAAATAATTTATACTTTGATTTTTTTTTCTCTTGTAATTTAAGCTAGTAACATCCTTATAACTCTTAGGGTTTTGATGCTTATTGAACCATTGAATTTGTGCATTATTTTTGTAATTCCTAGATATTTGTAAATTAATTACTATAAATGAGCCAGGTGGTACAGACCTGTAATCTTCATTACTTGGGAAGCTGAAACAAATACTATCTTCAAAGGTGACCGAGTGAGCTCAGGGTCAGCCTGAGCAACTTAAAGTCTATCTGAAAGAGTGAAAAGAAGGCTGGAAACTCAGCATATTGATAGAGGGCTCAGCTTATATGAGACCTTAGGTGCAGTCTTTAACCCTGGGGAAGGGAGCAGGTAATGAGCACCAGTTCCGTTGAGGAGAATTTGTGTAATGATGAAAATGTTCTTCATCTGCAGTCCATAGTAGTCATGCATGGCCCTTGAACACTTAAAATGTGACCAGGGCAACTAAAAACTTTTATCATCTTATCTCATTAACTGATTTAATTAATTTAAATTTTCAGCAGCTGCATGTTGCTAACCAGTCACGACTGAATTGATCAGGGTAGATGTGACCAGTAGAAGGTCAGTTTCAGTCATTTGAACCCAAAAAGCAAAATTACCCTTTTTTACTTCAGTTAGGTGTTCTCTGGAGAGCTGCCCTAATTTAAAGCAAACCATGGTAATTGATCTTCAGCAAAGATTGGATCTCTGAGTTTGAGGCTAGCCTGGTCTACAAAACAAGTTCCAGGACAGCCAGGGTTATAACACACCCCCCCCTCAAAAAAAAAAAAAGGAAGGAAGGAAGGAAAAAGGTTGTGGTGGATTCCATTTTTCTGTATCCACAGGAAAAGATGAAATCTTAGACATGGTTAAAATATAGTTTGGCATTTAAAGATTAAATTCAGTTAATTAGGAAAATTCCTAATAAATCAGGTGCTATAAAATTTCATACTTCTAAAGTTAGCATCCTAAATTAAGCTATGTTCTCAACTGAGTAGCAGAGAAAAGGGCAGCAATAGCCAGAGCCAGAAGGTTGCTGTATTTCCCAGCAGGATGTGGCCTGAAAAGGCTATTTACACTATCACACAGCAGATAGCTGGAGGCTTAGGCTGTTTCTTTCCTACATTGTTAGTCCTTCTCTAGATGTACCTGAAGTACTGATATTTAGGATTTGCTCCTTGAATTGATCTCTTTCCTGTTTCTAGATACTGGCTCCAATACTACGGAATGAGTAAGAAATGCGGCTTTTTTATGCCACCTTCTGTTATTTCATCGCTTTTTGAAGAGAAACATAGAAGAGACTTTTTTTTTTAATTTATTCTCACGGTGCAGAAATGACAACACTGTGCTATACTACCCAAGGGTTCCACAGAGAGAAGCATGTGGCTCTGTTCTCTTACATGACCTTTAGTACACAGCATAAATGGAACTTTTTTAAATGACAAATCAAAAGTGGTTGCCTTCACAAGAATATTCTTCAATAAACTTGTTTTAAAACTTGTTGTGAGTAATAATTGATGTAGCTGGTTAGCAAGGAGTTGTCAGAATACCAGATAAGCTATTAAGAGAGACTTGGAAAAGGTATCCTTCTGATAAAACCATGTTTGCTTTGTCAATTGTAATTTTATCTGTTAAATACCAAGGGCAGACCCAAATGTAGATGGAATTTTACTAAGAAAATCTCATGCACACAACCCTTTTTCCCCCAAAGAACAAATTCAAAGATAGTTATCAATGTGAGTAACCTAAGCTAATGAGGTGAACTTTAGATAGCTGGTATAGGAGAACTAAGACCCTGCTCCAAACAGCATTCCTGTGAGCTTGTCACTTATTTTGACCTGGCCCTTATTAGTGTTCATACATTTTTAAATGGTCTCTATCTTACCAATTACTGGAATTATAATTTGTATCCAAAATCCTGGGGCTGGAGAGATGACTAAGCAGTTAAGAGCTTTTGTTCTTACAGGGTGCCTGGGTTTGGCTCCCAGCACCCATATAGTAACTCACAACTGCCTATAACTCCAGTTGCAGGGATTAAACACACTCTTGAACCTCTGAGGACTCTAGGCATGCATGTGGTGAACGTACATACATGCAGGCAAAACACAGGGTAAGTCTTTAAAGTCCTACTCCAAGTCTCTCACATCTGTTTCTACATCTCTATGCTTGAAGGAAAAGTGTCCCGTTGTCAGACTTGGGAAATGCAATGAAGAGCATGGCTATCTATAGACACTGTTGAGAGAGCAAATACTAGGTGATTGGTGGATGGATTTAGTGCTGGCTTATCCAAATCTCATATAGACTTGGCCCTTTTGATTTTTCTTGACAGGGTTTTCTCTATGGCCTTGGCTGGCCTGGAACTTGCTCTGTAGACCAGGCTGACCTGGAAGTCAGATATCAGCCTGCCTCTGTCTTTCCAGTACTGGGATTAAAGGCATGTACCACCACCATCCCACCTTTCTTATCACTCGGTAGATGTGAACATCTGGTATCCCCTTTTGTGGCCAACTTCATTTCACCTGCATTTCAACACTTGAATGTGATAACATTCAAGATGATAATTAGGGTCAGTAGAGCTGTGGGGAGGGCCTAGAAGGCAGCCCAAGCCTGGTGTTCCTGTTTGTACAACTTGACAAGCTGATGTGAAACCCTGGATCCAACTTCCATAAGGCATCAGTTTTCTTTTTTGTTTTAAATGCTATTATTGTTTTGACTGGGACAATAGCCAAGACTGACAGCTTGTCCAGAGATCAGACATGGGACCTTCAACAGTCTGAGCAGATAAGTCACCAAGAGAGCTGCAGCTGAGTCTCTGGTAGCTATATTTCTGACTTGTTAAGCATTCTTAAGGCTGCAGGTAGGTGGTTCCTGCTTTATCAGACTAAGGTGGTACATCCTAAAAAGACTTAGGCTTCATTGAGATTTACATTGTGTCTTTTTCTAAAAACATTATTACTATTGTGTGTATAACTGGGGATCAAGGGCAGATGTGTGCCATAGCATGAATGTGGAAGTCAGAGGACAAACAGGATGTCTGTTTCTGCAGTTTTCATGTGAGTTCTGGAGATTGTTTGAGTTCCTAGACTTTTGTGTCTGAGCCATCTTGCCTACTCGCTTTATCATGGTTTTGACACATCCTCTTTATGGGTTTTTCTAGAGAATCATGGGAAAGTGCACCTAAAAGGAAGATGTGGCCTACCATAATTTGGGCATATTCATGAATATGCCTCTTACTTAAGTGTTTTATACAACTTTAGAAATCCACAATGCAGAACTTGCTATTCTCCTTAGGGATAGCCCACCTCAATTTCTGGAGTGCTTGCTTTACTCAGTAAATCGGCTTAGCCAGGGTTGACAATGCACGCCTTTAATTCCAGCACTTGGATGGCACAGCAAGTAAATCTCCGAGTTTAAGGCCAGCCTGGTATACAAAGCAAGTCCCAGGACAGCCAAACCTACGCAGAGGAATCCTGTCTCTGGGGAATGGGAAGATGGCTCAGAAAATCAATTCTGCTCAAACATGAAGGCCAAACATTCTTCAGAACCCACATAAAAGCCCCTCAATGTGACCTGTGATCCCAGCACTGGAGAGGCAGAGACAGGTTTCCTGGGACTTGTTGACTAGCCAGTCTACTCAGAGTGCCAAGCTCCAGGTTCATTAAGACGCTGTCTCAGAAAATGAAATATTAAGGAATCCTTTTTTTTTTTGTCCAACAAGTAGAATATTTAATGAACATTTCTTTAAAATATTTTTATTTCCACTTAGTCAACTTAACCCTAAAAACAAGGAGATCTAAGTGTAATGATCTGCTCTGACCCTTTAAGAGACAAGCCATGCCCACTCCCCTGTCCGCCAAGGCAAGCTGATCTTCAGCTTCCAGCCCGAGTCCCTTCTCTTTTTCCATCTCTCACCTGAAGAGGCAGCTTCTACCTTGTTCCATTCTCCCCTTCCCCTGTCTCTATCTGTTTCTCTGTTTTTCTCTGCTCTTCCCCCTTCTTCCCTTACCCCCTCTCTCTCCATCCCTTCCATAACCCACTAAATAAATATCCAACCTCACTCTGCATGGTGTATCTATACATGGCTGTCTCTCACCCGCCACGTGGCTCCCTGCCTGGGACCAGCCACCTTCGGAGACCTGTGGCATATTCTCATGGCATGCCCATCTGTCTGTCTCTCCTCATGGGACTCGCCCCTTGTGACCCACTGCAGCCACTTGGGAACTGTACCATTCCTGCCTGGGACTGGCAGCTCTCGGGACCTCCTGCCCACTGCCACCACTTGGAGACCTGTGGCATTTCTGCCACTGCAGCCACTCGGATCCGCAGCATTTTACTTAATTCATTACATTGGTGCTGTGAGACTTGGGAGGCTCTCCTGTCCCAAGTCATTATCCCGGGATCAGGATCCAGAACCGGGTATTTTTTTCCACAACAACCATGTGTTTCATATGCCTGAGTGTAATTTCTATACAAACACCGGCTTCATTTGGTGAGTTTCCCCCATTCTGGTCAGTTTAACCATTTCTTTGAACCTGAGGAATTGACCATTGAGCTCCCAGAAATCTTCTGGTGTTCCTAGAAATGGGGGACACAACCCAACCATGGTCTTTGGGCTATGGTTGCACCCTTCGCCAACATTCATCTGTGGATTGCTTCCCTTAACCTAAAATCGTCTTTGGATAGCCTGGGGTTGGTCCTCCCATGACTGGGGGATCCAGGGTCCCTCAGATTCTTCTTTCTCTCTTTTTCTTTTTTTCTCCCCTGCCGTGAAAGGTCACTCGGAGCAGCCTCTGGCCTCTCTGGCTTCTAAGTCGCCCTGAGCAGATCCAGTCAGGCTGTAGCACTCCACCTGTAGGCAGAGGATACTCTCCTACAGGTCCAGAAGTGTTCACTGCCAATTTACACCCTGCCTATAAGGGGAGACATCCTGTTATAGGCCTTGTGGTGCCGCTGTTTTGCGGGTTTTTACGGTTTCAGCTATGGGTAGCAAGCCATCCAAGCCCATTAATCCAGCCTCCTCCCTGGGATGCCTTTTAGAGGCCCTAAAACCCCAGGCCTTAATGCCCTACTTCTTCAGCTCCTACCCTCACTCCACTGGTGTCCCGCCAGCTCCGCTTTTACTGGAGCTTTCTGACTACTGTAAGCACACAGGCAAATGGAAGGAGTTTCCTTAAACTGTCCCTGTCACTGCTACTGCTGCCAACAAGATTGGATCTACAAGGCGACTGTTTCTAGTTCCAGCCTTTTGCTCCCCACCACAGCTTGTGGCAAGGTGACTCAGCAACAGGGCAGATCATGCCTCTATGTTTCTCTTATTAAATTGAAAATCCCTGCAGCTCAAAAATTGTGGCTTTTCCATACAACATGTAACCACTGCCATTTTGTCTGAGATCAGGTGACCTTACCACCATCTTAAATGAGGTCAAGTGATTTCACTGCCATCTTAACTGGGTGGATTTTCCATATAACATGTGACCACTGCCATTTTGACTGAGGTCAGGTACATTACCACCATTTTAACTGAGGTTAGATGACTTCACTGCCATCTTGGCTGAGAGCCAGGTCAGATAACCAAGTTCTGCCCTCTTTACTGAGGTATTCCCTGCCTGGTTCCCCAGTGTTAATTCTGTTACATGGGTGACTTTACCACCATCTTAACTAAGGTCAGGTGATTTCACTGCTATCTTAACTCAGAGCCAGTTCAGGTGACCAAGTCCTGCCATCTTTACTAAAATATACCCTGCCTGGTCCCCCAGTTTACTCATGTTTTTGTCTCTAAATTCCTCTTGTTGACTCTGTTGCATCTGTTTTGTGCAGTGGCATGCCTTTGGTAGGGCCTACCAAAAGCATCCACTTCATCCAATTCCTGTTCACTCTGTGTGTGTGTGTGTGTGTGTTCATACATGTAACTTAAATGCACATGTTTACTGTTAAATGTTATAATGACTGTTCATTGTATCTCATTCCAGACTACAAAGCAATAACTTTCATGTTTTAAATTGGTATGTACTTTTAAGTCTCTTACAACAACACAGTATATTTAATCATACCCTGCTTTAAAATATATTAAGATGTTCTCTACTATTGTCAGTTCTGCCGTTAACCTTCTATTGCATGCAGTGTTTTCTTTCTATCTTTTTAAAAGTGTAAATCTTACCGGTTAAGTTGAGAGCCAGTACAGTCAAGCTTGGATCCAGATCTCCAGGCAAATTCTATACTGTAGCTGTACCTGATAAACAGCCCTCAACTGCTCAGAGATCTGGGGAATATGGCATTTAAATATTTGACTAGTAAAAGACTTTTTATAACAAAGAGAGACAGGTTGGCTTCAGCAGCAACCCTCTATTTCCTCCAAAGAAGACAGAAGACAAATAGGCACAAAACAACATTCATCTGCACTTTTCTTCAACTGCCAAGTGCTGACCATTGGACAAAACTTGCCTTTCATCCAAACTGAAGCTCACCAGACAGTGAACAGAATCACTGGAATCGACAACCTCGCTGCTCAGGTCAAGGTAGGCTTGTGTTCCTATGGATTTCTTAGCCCACAGAATCTGCTGGAGCCTCGTAGACCCTGCACTAAACAGCAAAAGGCAAATACAACCTTCAGAGACCATGGAGGACCCTGAGGAAAAGCTCTAGGTGCCAGCCAAAAAAATGTTCTGTCGTTTTTAATCAGTAACTCAATAAAAATTTTATCCTTCCCAAAGATCTCTGATGCAGTTTGACAGCTGAGAGGTTTTGTCAGTTTAAAAGGACAGCCTCACCAAACAAATTTTATTAGATTACAAATACAAGTTATTAAGGTGTGTACCTGCAAGTTATAAAGGTGTGAGGACAAGTGCATGCTATCAAATTCCTTTTCCCGCTGCCTTTCATAGTCTTAAAGATACTTTTCAATCTGCAAAAATATCTGTCACAATCATTCTGACATAAATATGCTACTGTTTATTATATATATATAATTTCTGTTTTCACAAACCCAAAAAATTCTTGTAAGTTCCAGGTTGCCGAATTGAAGGATAAACAAGTCAGGTACATTCCCCTCAATTCCCTGGTCCTCAAGATTTTTTTTCCTAAACTTAACTTTGTCCTCTATTCTACCAATTCCTTAACCAGGTGTAAGATACACTAGACATTTCCATACTACAAACACCAGATAGGAACAAACAGATCAGCAACACCAGGATGTGACCAGTATCCAACTTTCTCAGGTCCCCCCAAGGCGACACCCACAAATAAACAGGAAGCAATTTTAAGAATCTGCTACCCCAATTCCTTTAACCTGTTGTGCCTAAACTCCTGCCTTTTTATTATTAAAAAAGAGAGATGGGAGTGTAATGATCTGCTATCTTTTTATTATAAATAAAGAAATGGGAATGTAATGGCCTCTGATAGAATGTATTTTTATTTCTGGTCCCTAGAGTACATGGGCAGCTAACTGGAATGGAATGCCTAACATGAGTTCTACAGTCCTGACACATGTACATTAGTAGCACTTGTTTTCATACACTACACATCATATGATCAATGCTTGCTCTATAGTGTATCTTTTGTTACTACATTTTTATTTATTTGCTGTGGAGGTCAGAGGACAACTTGTAGAAGCCTGTTCTCTCTTCCACAATGTAGGTCCAAATGTTCAAACACATGCTGTTGTGCTTGGCAGCAAGTGCTTTTAGCTGCTGAACCATCTTGCTAGCCCTGTGGTGTTTAATATTCTCATAGTTTTTTTTTAATGGGGGCTCTCTGGAGTTAGAGGAAAGGGTCACACGAGAGCTTTCCCCACAAGACCAGGCTCTAGAGATTGAAGTTTAGTTGTCTTGTCAGTGCACAAGAGGAAAACAACTAGCTAATTTACTTTTAGGAGATAAAGAAAGCTGTGCTTTTTGAGATTCTAACAATAGACAAAAAGTCTCTTCCGTAAACTTAATAACAGATGGATGATTGGTTGGTATTTGTGGTCATCTACCTTGAATCAGTTTGAGGGGTATCTTGGTTGCTATTCTATTGCTGAGAGAAACATGAGCAAGGTAACTCTTTAAAAAAGAATGCAGTTGGGGACTTGCTGACAGTTTTAGAAGGTGAGTCCATGACCACCATGGCAGGGAACAGATAAGCATGACACTGGAGCAATAGCTGAGACCTTTACATCCTAATCTGCTAATAGGCAGGAAGGAGGAAGCCCATTCCTCCCCAGTCCTGTCCCAACCACAGAAGGAAGCTATGATTACCCCTCTGAAAAAGGTACCGAGCCATGTGGCTAATATAGATTTTAAAAAATGGGTTAATATAAGTTATAACAGTTAATAAGAAGCCTGAGCTAATTGGCCAATCAGTTTATAACTAATATAGACCTCTGTGTGATTTCTTTGGGACTTAACGACTACAGGACAGAAACCTCAGCCAACAAATGGCACCCAATGTGTGGACAACTGCATCCACATAAAGCCTGACAGCTTGGGAACTAAATCTAGACATAAAATAATAGAGTTAAGCACAGCTTATTGATAGCAGCACTCTCTTGGGTGGGCTTTTCTTGCTTGAGGCAAATGCTCTCATTTAAGAGAGGCTTCCTGACTCAGCTTTAGCTGTAAAACCTTGCAGCTATACAGAGAACCTGTCTCAAAAAGTAAAAGTAAAAATAAAAGAAATAGAGGTTAAAGCCACATAAAGATGGAAAATACACAGAGAATCTGGATACTCTATGTTATTATGCTCTCTTTGAATTGTTTGAATGCTGAGAAAGGAGCAACAGCTTCTAAAAGATATTTGCTTATAAATGCTGCTGAATTAATCCAAGATTGGTATTTTGAAAATACCATGACTTCAAAATTGAAGTCAAAAGATATGTTACTTTGGAGAAGAGATCTTGCTTTTGTTTGCACAGGAAAATGAGAGGCTGTGGATTCATTCTGAGTTAAAGAAAATCAGGTTTTATCAAGGAAGACCACCTGAGAAATCTCCAGTAGGAGCAGATGTCCTAGATGTCCGAGTTCTACATCCAGAACAGATTCAAGACTGCTGCCTGATATGATCAAGACTCACAGGATACTCCAGTCATGACTTGATCATAATTCTAAATTTTCTTTAGGTCCCCATAAGATTATCAGTGCCCCTAACCAGCAGGAATTAGCCTGGAAAACTATGCCCACATTCCCAAAAAATGGACTCTGGATTTTTTTTTTTAAAAAAGGGGTGGGTGCAGGAGAATTGTCTGTATTCTGTCAATTATGTCTTAAATAAATGCTGATTGGCCAGTAGTCGGGCAGGAAGTATAGGCAGGACAACCAGACAGGAAGTAGGGACGGGTCAAGGAGAACAGGAGAATTCTGGGAAAAGGGAAGCTCCCTCTGCAGGCCTGCCCAGACACAGAAGAAGGAAGATGTGACCTGCCCTGCTAAAAAAAAAAGGTACTGAGCCATATGGCTAACATACTAGAATAATAGGCTAATATAAGTTATAAGAGTTAATAAGAAACCTGAGCTAATAGGCCAATCAGCTTATCAATAATATAGACTTCTGTGTGATTTCTTTGGGGCTAAATGGCTGTGGGACCTGGTGGCAGGACAGAAACCCAGACAACAGGCAGTAATCAGAGAAAGGGAAAGACTGGGCATGGCTGTGGGCTTTTGAAAACTCAAAGCCTACTCCCAGTGACACGCCTTTTTCAAAAAGGCCACAACTCCTAATTTTTCCCAAACAGTTCCACTAAGGGGACTAAGCATTCAAGCATATGAGCCTATAGGGGTCATTTTCAAACCACCACAGTGGTAAGTACTTCATCTCTTAATAGTCCTTAATCACAGTATTTGCAATTTGTCATTAACACTGAAATTCTGAAATCATAAATGTATAGGTATGTGAGAAACTAAATGTACACAGTAATATACATACACACGTGTGTGACAAATAAACTAAGGAAACCATTTGCAGCACAGTGAAGAAATGTGGATTTGGTAAGATCAGAATCCATGGCAAAAGGGCAATAGAAAATATTTCATTTTTGTACACCCAGGAAAATCAGGGTAGGTTACAGGAGGCCTTAAAATCTGGGCGTGGAAATTCTTAGCCACTTGACTGGCCCAATTTTTCTTTCTCTTTTTCTTTCTTTTTTTTTTTTTGCCCCCTTTGAGGGAGAATCTGGGTCCCTATGTAGACCCCTGGCTGGCCTGAAGCTTGGTATGTAGACCAGGCTGACCTTGAACTCACAGAAGTTCTCCTGCCTCTGCCACATAAGTGTTGGAAATTACAGGTGTACCTCACCACACATTTGGTGTGTGCACATTTGGGGAACATATGCATGTGTGTGTGTATCCCAGTGCATGTTCATACAGATGTGTGCATGTGTATGTATCCCAGTGCATGTTCATAAAGAGGCCAGAGGAGTTCAAATGACTTACCCTAGCTTCCTCCACCTTGTTCCCATGAGATAGAAGCTCTTGCTGAACCGTAAGCACTCTGTTTTTCCCAGACTCCCCAGATCTGTCTGTCTCTATGTAAAACCTGGTCCTCTAACCCATCTCCCTAGACACTGCACACCCAACTCATCATGGAGCCATTTAATGGTCTTTGTGGCTAAGAACTACAAAGAACAAAGCAGAAATAATCAAGAAAGGTATTTTTTTTTATAAAACATTCAGATAAGATCTCAAATTAGGTTTAGGAAAATAGTTATAGGAATGAGAGAATCCCTGCTCAGGTACTCTTCCATGAAAAATCAACAGTCTGAAGTTCAGACTGCTAACAAATATGCCACCATAATCAGAACCAATAATCAGCTCATGGTCACTGATGGGGTTCACAAATCAGCAGCATTCAAGGCTGATGACACTCACAAATGGATCCAAATTCTTCATTCAAGTGCATGGGAAAAAGTGAAATCCTGATAGAAGTCTACTTTTATGACCAGAAATTTAGTTGGGAAGAAAACTGGCTGTGTAACTTCATCAGCTAAAATTGAATGAATGAAAATATACCGGCTATCCTTTGTGGCATTGCTAATTATGGAAGCATTTTAAATCCCTGCTGCTATGGGACGTACTGTATGGAATAAAGTGAGAATCCACTGTGCTGTGGGAGCTCCTTCAGCCAATAGCCTTTAAGAAACCAGCCCACTTGGATGTGGTCTTTTATACTGTAAATGCAGCTGTAAAGCGTGTGCTCACTCTCTCACTTTCAGCTCTTGCTCTGGATGCTAGATTCAGTTCCTGTTCTCCATTCATACTGAGGACTGTGATATTGAACTATGATCTGTGAGTCTACCCCTAAATAAATAACCCTTTATTGTATGCAATCCTGAACTAGTGTGGGATTATTTTGTAACTTCCATCATCATCTGTCACCCAAAATGGGGACCAACTGTGTGGTGCATTGGGCACTGACTCTCCTGCCCTTGGCTCTAGCCAGCACTCAGACACAGCTGGCTGCTGCTCAGCAATCTCTGGCTCGTGACCCACACGCTGCTGCTCAGTGCATTATATGCCAGCCTACATGCTGCTGCCTGCAGTTCCCTCAGTACACACAGTCCACAACTTGCACTATGGAAAACTTTGGGTTTTCTCTTTATCCTAGGCCCCGATTCTCAGAATTGTTTGATTGCCTTAATAACTGCTCTCAATTTGTTAAACAAAGCATATGTTCAGTACCTAAGTAAGTAGCACATGCTGTTCACTGCTGCTAGCAGCTCTTGGCCACACAGCTGGAACTGAGACACCTGCTGGTCAATAATGATCATTACACCTACTCCAATTCATTGTAATTGCCTTATGATAGTCAAGATCTGAAAAACTACAAAAATTACTGATAGCATAACTATCCAGGAGTTCAATAATTATTTTGCTTATATTATGGATGGTATTCTACAAGGCCTATGTGATTTTCCTTCTATACCATTTTATTTGATTCTAGAAATTAGTTTTGTTTTTCATATTATCTCATTAAAAATGGTTTGATAACAGGGTCAAGAATGAGGCATTCTAGAAATAATACAGTTTTAACAGACTAATAATGAACAGCTAGTTGAGAAGATCAATACTACGGAGAGGAATAGCATCAATTTGACAGAATTATCTGAAAGAATTTGTGCTGTTGAATTGAACAATCAGAATCTGTTGGAAAGTTATGACAAATTAATGGATAAGGTATCTCTCCAGGAAGGTAATATGCACACCATCAAAATTTTTGTCCAAGAATGAGATGTTATCTTTACTGGACAAGTTTCATACCTTGAAATCATCAATGAGGGCATTAAAACAGAACACTGAACAGGAGATTCAGACTTCACAAAAGGCAGTAGTAAAAAGAATTGAAAAGATTGAGGAATTTACTGAAATTGATGAGCAGAGACAGAAGGTACAAGAACAGAATTTAGCCTCGTCGGTACATGCCAGACCCCAGGATGACTTACACAGAGTTTTAACTGCATATCCTGTAATTTCCTCAGAAAGAGCATCTGGCACAAAGTACCCTAAGGTAGTCAAAGAATATACATGGGAACCAATACTTATGAGTGATCTAAAAGAAAATAAACAAGCAATAATTTCTTATGGACTATGATGGAGGAAGGTCATTGGTTAAAAAATAAAGAAAACTGCTTGGCCCTGATAGGTTAGAAAATAGGTGGGTGGAGTAAACAGAACAGAATGCTGGGAGGAAGAGGAAGTGAGCTCGGACACCATGCTCTCCTCTCTGGGGCAGACGCAATGAAGCTCCGACCCAGGATGGACGTAGGTTAAGATCTTCCCTGATAAACCACCTCGTGGGCTACACAGATTATTAGAAATGGGCTAGTCCAGGTGCAAGAGTTAGC
Organism: Microtus ochrogaster; assembly: GCF_000317375.1. NCBI lineage: Eukaryota > Metazoa > Chordata > Mammalia > Rodentia > Cricetidae > Microtus > Microtus ochrogaster. The sequence goes on along the minus strand of NC_022012.1, from coordinate 69,458,679 downwards.
CGAGAAGAGGCTAGATATAATGGGCCAAGCAGGGTTTAAATGAATATAGTTTGTGTGTTGTTATTTCAGAGTATAAGCTAGCCAGGCAGCTGGGAGCCGGGTGGAACACAGCCCGCAGCTCCTACTACAGGACTACATTCACCTTTTCTCAGGGAAATGGTGAAAACGTGGGCTTCAAGCAATAGGGCTACCCCACACAATTGGCTTCAGTTAATCTCAGTGGTCTTAGAAGATGAACCTCAGCTGCTCTGGAAGTGTTATTGGAGAGAAGAGGCAAAAATTTTAGAAGAACGGGAAAGCAAAAGGATTTGAGACTGCCCAAGATCAAATTCTTGTTGAGGGTCATTACTTTGATCCTCAGGAACAGGCTCACTATGATGAATGCACCTTGTTCCTTTGTAGCACAGCTACTTTAAATGTTTGAGAAAGGATTCAGGAATTAGGAAAGAGGACTGAGTCATATATTAGGGCTAAAGAGGGCCAGAGAGAACCCTTTACTGACTTCTTACAAAGATTAACTAAGGCTGTATAAGTAGGAGTGACAGACCCTGAAGCTAGACATGTACTTATTGAGTCTTTGGGTTTGAAAATGACAACTTAGAATGCAAGAAGATCCTTGGGCCTTTAAAGGTCAGATCAGCACCCATAGATGAATGGATCTTGCATACAATGAATGTTGAAATATTTGACTATAGTACTAAGGCTTGGGTAGGAGAAGCGATTTCCAGTGGTATGAGGAGACACCAAAATGCCAAATGTTTTAATTGTGGTAGACTAGGACATCTAAGAAGGGACTGTAGACAAGGAATTCCTAGGAATAATGTCTCTTCTAAGAATGGCAAGAATACGAGGACTCAGCCTTCTGGTGTGGCCTTTGCCACACCTCTACATTAGACCAATGAATGTAGGTCAACAAAAGACAGACAAGGCAACCTAATACCACCAGGAAACTCCTTGGGGGGTCTCTCACAGGCCCCATATCAAACAAGGTCCAGTCATTCCCAGTCACTGTGGAGAACATTAAACAATCCAGTGCCAACTATAAAAACAATTATACTGTTATGGATGATGCTATAGACATGGAGGATGAATCAAAAACTCCAGTAGGAAATACGAAACATATATTTTGGAAGACTTCCATAAATGATCAAAGACCAAAGCTAAGAGTGTGTATAAATGACATTGCAATTGAGGGATTGGCATGGGTGTTGACATGAGTATCATTACTCCAGAATCTTGGCATCCAGATTGACCTCTTCAGGAGGCAGATATTCAATTCCTAGGAATTAGAACCCTATCTCAAGTGAAATAAAGCATGAGGTGGGTTGAATGCATAGGGCCAGAAGGACAGAAAGGAAGGCTGAGGCCATATGTAGCTAATATTGCAGTGAATTTATGGGGTTGTGACCTGTTGCAGCAATGGAATACCCAGGTTAACATTCCTATAGTCCCCATGTTTCTGGGAAGGATATTATAAGATATTATAAACAAAGGTCACCAGCCTTCAGGCTGTACAAGAACACAAATCAACTAGCAAACCTTCAGAGGTACTAATGGCCTTGCCTTTAAAATGATTAACTGAGAAACCCATATGGGTTAAAAAATTGCCTTTAACAGAAGAAAAACTGCAGGCTTTAGAACAGCTGGTAAAAGAGCAACTAGATGTTTGCCATATTAAAGAATCAACCATCCCTTGGAATTCTCCTGGATTTGTTGTTAAAAAGAAATCTGGAAAATGGAGAATGATGACAGATCTAAGAG
>NC_022012.1:69437374-69456013 GCF_000317375.1 Microtus ochrogaster | reverse complement strand
AAGGAAAATTGAGACTTTGTCAACTAGCAGGTATAGACCCAGCAGAGATTATAATGCCTTTTACTATGGATGAAATTTAAAAATTATAGGAAGATAATGAGCCATGGCAAAGAGCTTGTGCTAATTTTGGGGGGGGGGAGAAATTAATAGCAATTATCCCAAAAGTGATAGAATTAACCTTATAAAGAGAACTACTTGGATTCTTCCCCAAACTGTACATGATATACCAATAACTGGAGCAGGTACATTTTATACTGATACAAATAAATCAGGAAACGCAGGTTACAAATCAGAAGAATTAAGTAAGGTGGAACAAAGCCCTTATAATTCTGTCCAGAAGGCAGAATTATATGCTATTCTCAAAGTACTAAAGAACCTCTCAATATAGTTACTGATTTGCAATATGAAGAAAGAGTTGTCTTGCATATTTAAACTATTGAATTTATACCAGATGATACAGAATTGACTTCATTATCCATCCAGGTTCAAGACAATCAGGAATAGGCTTTGTCCCATATACATAACACACATCCGATCCCATACGGGTCTGCCAGGTCCTCTAGCTCAAGGTAATGCAGAAATTGACCAATAATTGACTAGAAGTATGCTGAAGGCCTCAGAGTTTCATAAGAAAAATCATGTCAATAACAAAGGTTTAAAGAAAGAGCTTTCTATTACATGGTAACAAGCTAAGGAGATTATAAAGAGATGCCATACTTGCTCTTTCTATAACCAAACACCGCTATCTGCAGGGAGCAACCCAAAGGGTATTCAAAGAAATGAGATCTGGCAGATGGATGTGTTCCACTTTACAGAATTTCGAAAATTAAAATATGTACACCACACCATTGACATGTATTCAGGTTTTTTAATGGGCCACTGCCTTGAGCTCAGAAAAGGCTAATTCAGTAAGCACACATTTATTAGAAGTTATTGCCATCGTGGGTATACCTGCAAGAATAAAGACAGACAATGATCCAGCATATGTCTAAGAAAATGAAACAGTTTTTTTGCTCATTATACAGGTCAGGCAGTTATAGAAAGTTCAAATCAAACTATAAAGAATATGCTAAACAAACAGAAAAAGATGGAAAATACTCCCAGAAATAGATTGCATAATGCTTTATTAACCTACAATTTTCTTAACACTAATGAGAAAGGAACAGCAGTGGAGAGACATTGTGTAATAGAAAAAAAAAAACTTCTGAAAATAAACCAGCCAGTATGTTTCAAGGATGTGTTGACCTCACAATAGAAACCAGGAAATTTGCTTTGTTGGGGAAGGGGTTTCACTCTTGTTTCCACAGGAGAAGAAAAGCTATGGATACCATCAAAATGAATAAAGATTCAGTTTGAAAAAGAGAAACCTCTTGAGAAAGAAATATGACAGCTCACACAGAGGCAATGATCATGCAGGTGGTAAGAATACCTCATAAGGGTTGGGGCAGGAAAATATTTATCTTCAAAGAGTTGAAAGACCTTCAACATCTAGATACCTAAAGATGAAAAGATAGCTATCCAGAAAGAATCACCAAACAAAGAGAAATCTGCCTTATGACACTGTATCATCTACATGGTAAAATTTGATTATCTGGATATGTATACACCTCTACTTAAAAATAAGAGCTGGCTCTGAAATTGGACAATGGCTATCCTTCTCTAAATCCAAGCATGTTGTTAAAAGAAAAATTCTGAATTTCTGTCTCATGTCAGTAGCCATCTGGTATGGGACAGAAGGAAGATAGATTTTAAGGAAATATTCTACTTTTCTCCATGTCCATTTTGTCTATATCGTATCTTTTGTTGAATATATGTCTATATAAATAATGTTAAATATATGTTTATATGAATAATTAATTGTTTTCAACAATGAAGAGTAGATTTTCCTGTAGTAATCTTTGAAACTTTCAGGAAGTAGATGGGATCCCACAACAACAACTCCACCTGGTTGATATGATGTCATGATGCTGATAGCGCTACGATGAGACTGGTTTGTGGGTGTCAGCTGTAGAAATGGTGCACATTTTTACAACATTCTGGTCAGAACTTCAAATAAGAACTTCAGAAAAACCCTATCAACTACTCAGAGACCATTTGCAATTATACAAAACAGCAATCTTGAAACTTAACCATCATTTTACTTTCACAGGATCCCACAGAAAGAACATCACCCCCATGACAACTGGAAGCAATTCTAGAAGACGATGTCCCCTCTCCCAACAAAGTTTGTCCTCACGGTTAGGGACACCATTTAGGGATTGATTATTACTCGTATAGGATTGGGGGTTGAGGTAGAAATTATATAGGCCCAGAGAAATAAAAAAAGAGGAAAACTGAATGGGATAAGAGGTAGATTAAGGTAAACTTACATTAATAATAGTAGAATGAATACATGTAAACTATTATTTATGGACAATTTACATTGGTATAGATTTTTGTATATTGATACAAGTTCAAATTATATTTGTTATTGTATTGAATATGCTCCTATTTCTGTTTACAATATTTGTACACCTAAGCAAAGTTATTTTGTCAGATTTTATGCATGCATGTTTCTATCTCTGTTTAAGACATTTTGTATATTGATACAATTTTAGGATATATTTATCATATTGCATTATATATTTCTACCTCTGATCAAGATATTTATACATTGTGAGGTCATTGTCCTCCTTTACTGCACAGTTGTTTAAAGATTATTTAATATTATGATATGAAGCCTTAATCTTTAAGTTATATAGGTATTAAGTATTATAGGTCAATATTCATGTTTGTTATACTTTTAATCAGAGTAATTATGTTTTTTAGATACATAGAGATTGCATTCTGCATAGACAGGTAACCTTTAACCACTTCAAAGGTCTGTAGAACATGGCATTTAAATAACTCAGGATTCTGTTGATGTGAGATATGTCTGCTCCTGGCATCACCAATCTATTCCCAAGAGAGTGTTGAGCACCAAAGACACACTCCACTTGGAGTTTTATTTCTTCTTGGCACAACTGGCCTTTGGGCAAGGAACTGGCCATGCCTCAACCACTGACAAAGTGCCTGATGTCCAGACTGGACAAGCAGAATACAAGAAAAGGACTGCCAAATCTTGCCAAGACAGGGTAAGATGGTTCTGAAAATTTTCCTGCCTCTGAAAATGGCCTGTCAGTTATATATAATTCTGAACTAGTATGGGATTATTTCGTAACTTCTGTCATCACCACTAGATTACCATATGCTCTTACTACTAATTTTTTTAAGATGTAGCATCTACCATTTCAGAAAGCATAAAGGATGAGGAGTGAATATTAAAACTGACCATTAATTGATAGTTGTTGAAATGGTAATAAGTACATGGAATTCACAATACTCATTAAACTCTTTCAGCACTTTTTTTTTTTTACAGTCTCTTGTAGTCCAGGCTGGCCTGAAACTAGGCATGTAGCAGAGAAAGACCCTGATCTGTACCTTCTCCCTTCACTTCCCAAGTGGCAGGTGTGCAGCACTACACCTGGTTTATGTAATCCTGTGAAAGGAAGGAAGGAGGTCAGATGTTGCGGTATGCACCTATAATCCCAGCACTGGAGAAGCAGAGACAGAAGGCTCCCTGGGGGCTGCTGGTTACCCAGCCTAGCAAAACATCTCTGTTGGTTTCTTCTGTGTTTACTCCTTTGTGGTCTTGTCATGGTTTGAGTGTGTCACTCATTTGTTCACGTGTTGCAAAATCGGTCCCCAGTGTGGTGATATAAAGGGCAGTGGATGCTGTGAGAGGTGGAGCACTGGCTCCCTCTCGTCAGGAGAAATTGATGTCATTTATGAGGCCTCTGTTAAGCCTAGAAAAGGCTTGTTATAAAGAACAAGACTGGCCCATGTCCCTCGCTCTGGCTTCCTGTCTCACCATCTGTTCTCCCCCTCTGCGGTCCCACCATGATGCTATCCATCACGATCTGATGCAGCCAGGAAGGCCCTCCCCAGAGACCAAATTGATGAGACTGCTCAATTGCTAAACTAATAAATCCCTTTTCTTTATAAGGTATCCAAACAATCTTCCTCTCCATCCCATGAAAATTAGCTTCCTTGATGTTCTGAAATTTGGCAAGTGTGTTTCTGCTGCAAGGCCTTGCAAGGCTCTCCTCTTGATCTAGAATGTTCTTCTTTCATTAATCCCCATGACTCACTCCCTTGCCTCCTTCAGACCTCTTCCAGAAAGTGCCATTTTCACTGGGGGCCTCCTTGATTACCTTGTAAACTATTAAACAGCCTCACACTATGCACCCTACTTTCCCTAGGTCTCCATCACTTCCTTCAGTTTTTCTCTAGCACTTTTGATAATGAATAATGAGAGTGTGGGAATTTTCACATTTTGCTAACTGCTGTATTCCCAGTGTCATTAACCATATGAGGGCCAGCCTGATGGCTAAGCAGATCTTGCCACAAAGCCTAGTAACCTGAGTTCAATTCTACTCCCCCAAATTGTCTCCTAACCACCTCACCGAAGCCATGGCATGTGTGTGTCCCACCACCCTTCCCTCCACACATAAATGAATAGATGCAATAAAAAATTCAATAACAATGTGTGATAAATAAAAAGAACTCCATCCATATGTTTGGAATGAATTATTTTATTGGTTGTCAGTACATCAAGATCTATAAAAATGAGAATCATAACTTATTCACCTTTGCAATAAATAATGACTAAGTAGAACACATAAGGAGAGATCGTTGGTTTACTCAGTGAAGATACTTTAAATAGACAAGATATTAGTCTCTCCGTTCCTAAACAGCTTACCTCCAACTAAACTATATGCCCCAAAGTTAGCAACTGCTTTTTCTTCTCTCAGTAAAGTTTCATTAAACCAAGAACAAATGCAGTGAGCAGGCACATGCAACAAAGACCCAGTTATTAGAATATAGCTCAGTGATAACCAAACAATCGGAGTGGGGAGGGAATGTAAGCCTTGGAAGTTGGCACAAGCATAATAGCTCAATTCATTTACGAGGCTTTTTCTTTCCAGAGAAAAGTTAAAGAAACAGATAAGACTCAAAAAGGAAAAATGAACAGATGTGCTGGCTTTCCCATGTGACCTTGAAAGTCCACTAGGCAAGGTGAGGTTTGCTTCTTCTGGTTTGATGACCTCATCAAACAAACAAAACAAACAAACAAAAATCGTATTTCCATCCACCTAACTCATCCATTTTCTAGAGAAAATTTTAATCCTGGAAAATTCTAGAAACTTGTGCCCCCGGAATTGACAAGTCCACAGACCAATAGCTTGAATAAATTTCTATAAAAGCTACAGCTCAGTTATATGAAAGCTTTTAGAGAATCTTGGCCATGAAGACGTGTGTCTTCTGCGAGGTGTTCCTACACACATCCCACAGGGCTACTCTTCCTTCCTCCTCCGGGAAGGGCCAGGAATAGTCACTGCTGACAACAGATTTCACCAAGCCTGTAACCACCCACCAGTCACCTTTGAGGTAAGGCTGGAAGCAAGAGGCACAGGACTCAATATTACAGTGTTGGCTAAGTTTGTAGTGACAATACCCATTACCCAGGAAAGTCAATTTTTTTTTTAAGGAAATTGATTGCTCACTTTGAAATAGAAAATTCCACCAGCATGGTGATGCATCCCTTCCAGCACTGGGGAGCCAGAGGCAGGTGGATCTCAAGGCCAGCCTAAACTACAGAGCTAGTTCCGGGACACCAGGGCTGTGTGGACAAACCCCGCCTCAAAACCAAAAGAAGAAAAGGAAGAAATTCCAGTCACACACTAACTGTTAAGAGATGTGGGCTACAGTAAACACTGGCTGAGGAGAGAAAGCCTTAACTGGATCAAGACTTGTTATGAACAGACAAGTTACCATAGTAACATATTGACGAGAGCCTCATTCAAATGTCACGAGTTAACTTGTACATGAATACCTCTTCTGGGACAGCTACACAGAAAGTCAGCTACACCATAGTCAAAGGTTCTGCCTATTGTTTTTAGTGCCCCTTGGTCATTACAGACTAGAATAACGCTGGGTCTTCAGAGAGGAAGAGGTTGCACAGGGGAGTGTATGCCTGTAAATTTACATACTTCAGCATTTATACATGTATATTTACACACGTTCCTGTGTCCCCCACAAGGAAATGCATGACCGACAGAGTGGCGCACAGTGAGCCTGATGCTCCCGTCATGAAACAAAGCAGCTTTGATTCACGAGGTTTAAGCACAGAACACTCAGGCATCTTGGTTTAGCAAGACAGAGCTTACTTTCACTTCCCAGCCTAATCATTAACCAGGGCAGCCTCTCCCCCACCAAAATGTGCTCCAGCGAAAAGGCCGCAGGTACAGGGTGGTAACCCTTGGCCGTGACGCTACCACGCGTTTTTCCTAAAGACAATAGTGGTCGAGCAAGTTAATCACTCTGTCCTTCCCCTTATGGAAAAGTCAGGATGTGCCAATGTAAACAAAATTAGGAAGGCTTTCTATAATGAGAGCTCTGTGATTCAGTTTGCCATCTACACGGCTTGCCGTGGAGACTTTCCTGCCGGCCGCTAGAGACCGTCCTCAACATACGAGAGGACCCATTTAGATTGTTTCTGGATTCACAGATAACACTGTAGGGCTGGGACTTTTTGGTTTGGATACTATTTATTTTAAGTTAACAGTACAAAAGGAGAGGGCTCTTTCCACTAAAGTTCCCTTCCCATGACAAACCCCAGGAATATTTCAAACAGTCTCAGGAGAGAGTCTCACAGGAAACCTCCACCCAAAATCTAGAGTCCCTGGCCACGTGTTCCTATCTTATTCTCTCAAATAAGAGTAGTTCTTGTTCTGGTTCTGAGGAAGCAAGCCAAAGAGGGGCTCTTGGGGAGAATATGGCTGGAGAAGAGCCACATTCGCCAGCAGCAGCTCACAGTGGGCAGAGATCTACTTACCCAGGCTCCAATAGCAGCCCCCTCACTCTATCCGGCAATGGAGTCCAGGGCCCCAGGTGCCTCCCCCACCTTGCCCCAGTAAGTCCTGGCATTTTCCCGCCATACAGGCAGCGATTGTCCTGCAGTCTGTCTCACAGTTCAGTCCCATAGATGGCTTTGTGACGTAAATATTCCTCTAAACACTGAAGAACATTATCATCCACCTTTGGGTCAAACTTGTTGGCCAAGAGGTGATGGTTCTGAAGTATCCAGTGCAGGTCCCCAGACCCATAAATACAGACAGCCCGCTGGTGGACTCCTGAACAAGGTGTGTACGGCGCCCCATCCTCGATGTCTCCCTCGTGGTCCTGCCATTTGGTTAGCCTTGCAATAGCTCTCATATCTGAGAGGTCAAATTTGGGGTGCAAGGGAGCTGATCCAGGCATCCAAGAGGCACGCTGGAGGGTGGCCCAAAGGTGCTCATCAGGACTGTAGGTGTCTTTTGCCCATTCGATTAGTTGTTGGGCTTTGGTGTTGGTTAATACATGTTCAATGAAGTCTCGAGAAGCCACCATGTAGGCATTCCCAGTAAACATGGTTATGTTATAAGGCGGAGGGGTCTTTCTCTTGCCGGTATTGTACAATGTGTCTTTTACCTCATAGTGATATTCCCAGCGAAACCTTTTATGTGGGGGTGGTACCTCTGACTCCATACTGTTCTGCCCATTCAATAGCTTGAGGGCCTGGACCATTTCAGCATTGGTCTTGATGGGAAAGTCTGTCCCACAGGTGTTCAGGAGGTATTTCCATGGCACAGAGCTCTGGACTAAGTCTTCCATGCAGTTCAGGTCAGCCTGCACCCTGGACCAGGAAGCATAGACCACTGACACCAGCTTACTAGCTATAAAGACATTTGGGAAGCATGACACAATGGCCCCGACTGCCTGCTTGAAAGTTTCTGGGGACTTCTGATCCACGTGGACACAGTATATGTTTTGAGGGGTGTACACCGCGCGCAGCAGCCTTTCAAAGTTCTCGATCTTCTCATGAACCACCATGGAATACGCGATGGGGAAGTCGGCCTCTTCTTTACTCAGCGAGAACTGTATGAATTTCCTTTTGGTCTTGAATTGCTCACAGTCTGCTGTCATGCTAAGGTAGTCGGCCTCTGTGAAGGGCTGCCGCTTCTTCTTAATCTCCAGGTTATTCAGCAAAGCCTGGATCACTGCTTTCTGCTCCCCTCGAGTGACCCCGGAACAGTTGATGGACCTCTTTGCTGGCAGCTTCAGGGTCTTGTACAGGAAGTCCCTGCAGTGCTGGCTTTGAAATTCCTTCGAGTTAAGATCCACGACATCAAAGTCACACTTCAGTCTGAGGGACAGTTTCAGAGCAATGATGGCCAGCAGCATGTAGCAGCCCAGGGTCCACACATGATAGCGCCAACAGAGCTTCCTACATGAGATCATCTTCGCAGGGGGGGGCCGTCCAGCCTTGCCCAGCACAGGAGGTCGGAGGACTCGCTGAACAGAACAAAGAACTTCTGATTAAAAACTAACTAAACATCTTGCCAGCAATGTCCAAACTGGTGGCAAAAGAGATTGCTTCTCTGGAGAAACAGCTTAGCAAAGATCAGGCAAGGATCCCATCCACCATGTTTGCTGAGGGAGACTTAGAATAGCCCTAAAAAAGCCAGACTGCCACCAGAACCGGCTCTACCCTTACCTCTGGGGAGAGGGAAGCCAGAGCCAGGCCCTCTGAGTTAAAGGTGCAATTAGCTGGAGGAAGTCCCCACCCTTCATCCCTTTTCCTTCTTCCCAACCCTTGAAGCCGTAGAGAGAAATTTTATCTGGGGTCTAGAATTTCTGGGCTTGGAAACAAACGTGAAATTGACTCTATCATCAGGTTCTAGAATCAAGTCTCCTGAAAAGGCAACCCTTGCTTCTGTTTGTTAATCTCTGTGTTAAGACTCCCCTTACCCTTTAGCATTCAATATTCAGATACTATTAAATAGTCAGACAAGGCAGCACACACCTTTAATCCTAGCACTCAAGAGACAGAGGCAAGCAGATTTCTGAGTTTGAGGCCAGCCTATCTACATAATGAATTTCAGACTAGCCTGGGATACATAAAAAGACCCTGTCTTGAAAAAGGCAGTGGGTGGGGGAGATATAAAGCAACTCAATGTTATCCAAACATTAACAGCAGTTAGTCAAATTCTACATCAGGTTTAAATATATCTCTCCACAGACATGAGCATGATTGTGCACACAGATCATTTACTGTTGTCTGTGAACGAGATTTACACTGTCCCATTTAATCTTCACAACCAACTAGATCACTGGGCTTATTTTATGACAGAAAAACAGAAACCGAGTATCTAGCAAATATCACAGGTTAAAAGACTAGAGAGATCCCTCTACTCTGCCTTCCTGAGTCTTTCTCTCTGAGCCTAACGCTTATTGCACAAACCATACTTGCCTTTTAAATACAACACAAGGTATTGAATACCATCAAAGAAAACCAGACTTACAAAGGAAGAAAATCTCAAAAAAAAAATTGAAAATATAACACATCCTTCCAGCAGGTTCTTCTCCTCTGTCTCCTCTCTTTGTGAACATAAGATTGTATCCTCTTCAGTAATAACTTTTTAGGGTAAGATTTAGGAAGAAAGAAATGAAGGACACCCACCTTTTCTAGCTTCTTGGCTGCTCAGGGAAGCATTCTCCAACGCTGTGAGTCTGTGGAGTGAAGGCTAGTTTGGTTCTATGTAGATAAATATTAACACTACAACCCTTCCCTCCTTACCTTCCAGTATGTATTTGCTGATGTTCACCAGACATCCAAAGAGCGCATCCAGCCTCCTCTTAAACCTATGCGAAGGAGAGAGCACCAGGTGCTTCTGTCACTCACCTTTGGACTTCCTGATTTCAGAAAGGGGAGTGAACTTAGGTAAACCATTCAGGTCGGTATTCTCAAGCACGAATCATTCTGGGAGGTGAAGAAAGCAGGGGGAAAAAAACCTGGCTGCATCTGAGAAAGCAAGAAAATATTTCAGCCGGAAGAGCCCAGTTTCTGCCAATGCATGCCTGCCCTGACACTATTCACCAATGCAAGAACTGCCAGCCCTTTTCTCTCCCACCCAACACACAGATGTACCAGGCTTCTTTGATTTGGAAGTAAAAATGTCACTCTTCATGTGCCTGCAACATCTCAGGAGGCAAAGACACTAAAAATATACAAAGACTTTTTTTTCTTATTTTACACATACACACACACACACACACACACACACACACACATGCACACACGAAAACCAGTTCACCCTTGAAAACAGTTCCTGCTTAGTCAAGAGGAAGAAATAAAAAGATACAAATTAAAAAAGAAATCAAATTTCCTGTTTTCAAGTGATGCCCCCCCTACACATTCAAGACCTGAAACTCACAAAGGAGGAAGACACAAAATCAACAACAAATCAGGGGCTTTTCTATACACCACCAATTCATTGTGCAAAGGAAGCCAGTACCAATCATAACAGCCTCAAGAGAGAGAGAGAGAGACAGAGAGAGAGACAGAGACAGAGAGATATGCTAGGGTTTCAGCACCAGATGTATGCGAGAGGGCACAGTTAAGAAACTGCAGATGGGCTGGAGAGATGGCTCAGTGATTAAGAGCACTGACTGCTCTTCCAGAGGACCCAGGTTCAATTCCCAGCACCCACATGGCAGCTCACAGCTGACTGTAACTCCAGAGTCCAACACCCTCCCTCACACATACATGCAGGCAAAACACCAATGCACATAAAAGTAGAAGTAAGTTAATAAATTTTAAAAATAGAATTACTTCTTTTTTAAAAAGGAAGGAAGAAAGAAAGGGAAGATGGAAGGAAGGAAGGAAGGAAGGAAGGAAGGAAGGAAGGAAGGAAGGAAGGAAGGAAGGGAGAAGAAAAACTGCTGCCATGACAGCTCCATGGTGTGGTTAAGGGGAAGGCTTTTTATTGTACATAAGAGAAAGAGAAAACCTCCAGAATTCAGAGCAGAGAGAAAAGAAAGCAGTCTGGACATGGCCACGACAAAGAAAATAACTAGATACATTTGGAAGAATTCAGAGCTAAGAAAAACTAACGGACTTTTTGTAGAGAAAGGTGAATAGCAGGGCAGAAGAGAAAATCTTGTTCCTTTTTAAAGAGGAGGGAAGCCTGCGGGGATGAGAAGAGAATACATAACACGTCCTTGTGAACAGTGGCCTAGAGCCTGGAGGCCAGCATGGGCTTGGATATGCAACCACAGGTATGTCCTTTCTGCAGAAGTAAGGGGAAGACTCCTGTTGGCAGATTTGAATCAGGCCTCACAAGTTTCTGAGGGATGCTGGCTTTTTAACTAACCATCAGGAATTCTTCTGTAGTCCATCTAGCTTGTGCTCAATTCTAGACACGGGATAGGCTGACGCCTACATATGGGCTGACTGAGACCTAACACTGAAGAAAGAAAGACACTTGGAAATAGAAAGAAACACTTCACATGTTTAGCAGAATATCGACAAAATGGCTCTTTAGAAAAATGATCTACAAATTCTTTGAAATCTTCATCTAAACCTGAATGGAATCCTAAAGAGAAATGGGGAAGAGCTCTAAAATTTAGATAGAAATACAGAATACTCCAAATAGCCAAAGCAATCCCATAGTGAGGAATAGAAATCTGGACTAGAAGTCTCGAGTACACGCTTCAAAGAACACTACAGAGCATGGTGACAAACCTCACATGCTCCTAGCATGAAAACAGACACACGGAGCAAGGGAACAGAAGACTTAAAAATAAATCTACATTGATCTGGGTGTGATGGACACACCTTTAATCCCAGAGCACTGGAGGCGGAGGCAGGTGGACCAGCTTGGTCTACATAGCAAGTCACAGTACAATCGGGGCTAGATAGAGAGACCCTATCTCAAAACAAAACAAACAAACAAAAAAACAATAAAAACGACACTAAAATTATAATCTGATTCTTGATAAAGGGGCCAAACACATGCACTGCAGAGAAGACAACCTCTTTCACAAGCAGCACTGTGCAAATACCATCCCCCTGTGCAAAAGCCACCTCCTATGCAAAAACCACCCCATCTCAAAGCAGGTCAGATGCCTTCCTGCAAGACCTGAAACTTTGGAACTACTAGGGGAAAACACAAGAGCACCGCTTCAAGGTTTTGGAAATAAGACCAGAAACTGACAAACAGGATTACATTAAAAAGCTTCTTCATGGGGTCTGGAAAGTTGGCTCAGTTGTTAAGACTACTTGCTACTCCTGAAGAGGACCAGAGTTTGGTTTGGATTCCAGCACCCACAGCTGCCTGTAACTTCAGCTCCATGGGATCCACTGCCTTCTTCTGGCCTCCAAGGGTACCTGTACTTACATGACTTACACTCACACAAACACACACATATACATAAAAGAAAAATAAAACTTTAAGGGGGTTTCAGAGATTAAGAGCACTGGGTGCTATTCCAGAAGTCTTGAGTTCAATTCCCAGCAACCACATCATGATTCACAACCATCTATAATGAGATATGGCACCCTGCTCTGGCCTGCAGGCGTACGTGCAGGCAGAACACTATACATAATATATAAATAAAATAAATCTTTGAAAAGAAATTCAGCAATAAATAATCCAATCAACAAATGGGCAAATGAACTTAACAATTTTTAATTAAGAAACACAAATAGCCAATAAATGCATGAGAAAATGTAGCCATTCCTTAGCTATCAGAGAAATGCAAGTCTTTGAGATTCAATCTTACTCTAGTCAGCATAGATAGCTATTTAAAAAACAAAAAGGCAAATGTTGGTAGGGTTGGTGAACCCTTGTACATTCATAGTGGGAATGTAAATTAGTCCAGCCACTATGGGAATGAGTATGCTGATTTCTCAAAAGAATAAAATGGAACCTCTATGTGACCCAGTTATACCATTTCTGAGTATCCACCCGAAGGTACCCAAGTCAGCTTACCATGGAGATACTTGCAGACTCATGTTTATTGTAGCACAGTTTACAACAGCCAACATAAGGGATCCACCTAGATGCCTATCGATAGATGAGCAGAAAAAGAGTTGGGTACAGCATGTTTACTCTGTGTACTCAGGCACGGGGAGGGGCTGCAGAACAGGAGTTTATGATTGTGACAAGGGGCTATAAGGATATGGAAGGGGAAAGAGAATGTGGGGGAAACATGGAGTAATACATGAATAGGATCAAAGTATATTATATATACATGAATTGTCATAATAAAACTACCTAGCACAATGCTCAGTAATTTGAAAACATTATTTGTTCAAAGTCAGAAGTCCCTTATGTGTGCCTGTGGTGGCCGTAGGAAGCTGTAGGTCACAGAACTACCCATAGCCACCCAGAGTAGACCTCCATCACTATGACATCTGACAGCAATGCTGCTCACAGTCTGGAGAACGGGTCACACTATGGGATGTTGGGCTCCACTGAGCACCTCAAATGTGGTTTTTGCAATAAAGGGTGGGAGACATCTCCGAACTGACATTTGCCCCACCCCCAGCTACCTCTAACAAAGGTTCCCTGGCAAATATCCGAAGAAAACAACTGAATGTAAGGAATTTATCTAGGACTTGGGGAGTACAGATCTACGATGGAGTGCTTGCGTGGCATATGTGAAGTTCTGGGTCCGATCATCAGTACCCCCAACCCCAAAGGATCTAGGTTTAAAGTAACAACGAATATGGGGGTGATATTCAGGCAGGCGCCATTGGAAGTAGCAACTGCTTTACCACTCCTTGGCTGGAGAAATCAAGAAACGGAAATTTGCCAAAACTGAAATTTGGATAGAGAGCTCCTAGAAGCTTAAACTCAGACCTCCGAGAAAGGGGCCATTGCTCAGCTAAAGCTGAGGTTGCTGTCTAAGCTCAGGGACTCTAGACTGAGATCCAGACCTCTTAGAGGCAGAGGGGGTCGTTCCTGTGAACTGGTCATAGTGCAGGCACAAAAATAAAACGAACGGCCTCTAAGAGGTCAGCAGGCGTTGACATGGTGATGCTCACAGAAACAGGAACTAGGAAGAGAACCGGAAGTCCCGCCTCCGGTCTGGCTAGTTCAGCGCCCCCTTCTGGCAGAAGCTGTCAAGCTGCTACTGGCAAACCAGACTGACTTTCTGACCTACCGCCAGCATCATAAAAAAAGGTCTAGGAAGACTCACCTCATCTGAGATGATAAATTGTACATTTCCACTACTTTAGACGCAGGGAACATATCTTTGTATGTTTGCTTTTTCTGGTCTCCTTGCACTTTATGACTGGTGATGGAAAGCCACCAGAAGCTACAGAGGTGTATAGGGCTCCCAGGGCCCCTCCTATCACTGGCCTGGTTCTCTGGGGTCTGTCTTCTTCCAGCTTCTGGGGTCTTTATTCTCATGATGTTCTACTGTTGGCCTGTGGAAATCTCTGGGGCAAAAAATACTAAAACATAAACATCTGGCTCCAAAATCCAAGTCAAAAAAGAAAAATCTCTCCAATATCTGTGTAGATGTTTTTTTTTCTCCGATAGTCAGTCTCCTCTAGTTCCTTCTCTCCCATAAAAACTTGCATTATAGAGTCAATAAAGAGGACATAATTTATTCTTAAAAAGGTATCCTTGTTTGTAAAATGTATGTGAGAATCTTGTTAGCCAGTTTTGGGTATATTTTGTAGAAATAATCTCCATGTTAATGGCCCCACGTGCAGAGTAGTTAAAATAAGTGTAGGCCTTGGCTGAAGAGGCTGGGTCTGAAGCGTTCTGCTGCTCTTTGCGCACAGGAAATGCTTCTATCTGCCTGTGCTCTGGTGACAGCTCCCATCTGAATTTTAGGCTTGTTGTTATGACTTTTTTTTTTTTTAGATTTTCTTTTCTATGTGTGCATGTGTTAGGGGTGTGTAGTTGAGTGTAAGTGCCCAAGGAAGTCAAAAGAGGGTGTCAGAGTCCCCCCAGAGCTGAGTTCCAGGCAGTGGTGAGCTCCCAAGCCTGAGTGCCGGAAGCTGAACTCAGGATTTCAGCCAGAGCACTGTCTGCTTTTAACTGTGGAGTCATCTCTCCATCCCCTGAAGATTTTTTTTTCTGTAATTAAGTGTATGTACGCATATCTGTGTGTGTGTGTGTGTGTGTGTGTGTGTGTGTGTGCACTCACATGTGGGCGCAAGTGCCCTGAGAAGCCAGGGGAGGGTGTTAGAATCACTCCTCTGCAGTGGGAGTTACAGGTTGTTCTAAGATAGCTGACGTGGCTGCTGGGAACTGAACTTGGTTCCTCTGTAAGTGTACGCTCTAACCACTGAGCCATCTCTCCAGCCCCTGCTGTAAAGATAACACGTGTCAAGAGCTTGGTAGAAGAAGCCTGACACTGGCAATCCCTTCTTTATCAGTAAACTGGCTTCAGTGTCAGCCCACAAAGACCAAATTTAACCATAGAATTAGTCAAGAAGGGTACAAGCAGCATTTGTGAGTTGAGACCAATGGTTCTCAACCTATGGGTTGCAATACCTCTGGGATTCAACCAGCCCTTTCACGGGGGGGTCAAATAATCATATATCCTGAATATTATGATCCATAGCAACAGCAAAATTACAGTTATGACATAGCAACAAAAGTAGTTTTAGCGTGAAGATCACCCCACTATGAGGAACTGTATTAAAGAGACACGGCATTTGGAAGGTAAGAACCACCACTCTAGACCAAGCTATAGTACTGGAAGTTGTGATGGTGAGGGAAAAGACCCAGAATTCACCTCCCTACACCGGAAAGAAAGCCCAGTATACGCTATTGACGTCACAGCCTCAGAGAGAATGAGATCGAGATGAGCTGCAACTGACTGCAGCAGCCGGTGTAGGAGGGGGGACAGGCTATGTGAAAAGGGGCCCAGGAAGATGAGGGCCAGGATGGCTGCAGGGCTTGGAAAGACATGAAGAAAGATAGCCAGTGAATCCCACATTTTAATTTCATGTTGACTCTGTCGTGGAGATATGTATGTCACTGGCCCAGAGGAAGAAGGGCCAGTCCCAGCTAGAATCCCAGGCACATCTCAAAGCAAAAGCCATACCTGAAAGATGGGGCCTCTCACTGGGGTCCTTTACCCCTCTGAGGATTGACAATAGAGCTAAGTGAGCCTGGAGGGCGTCTTCTAAGGTCCAGAATGACACAAAGGGACTTAGGATCTTTTCAAAAATACGATGGCACTTACCACCCTAGAGTGTCTGAAATGGAAGCTGCGTGTGCTGAGTGTAAGGGCAGGGGCTAAGTTCCCCACTGGATTGCCACTCTGGTCCTAGTTATTGTTGTTGGTTTGGTTTTTCAAGATGTAGTTTCTCTGTGTAGCCTTGGCTGTCCTGGATCTCTCTCTGTGGACCAGGCTGACCTCGAACTCACAGAGATCTGCCTTCTGGGATTAAAGGCGTGAGCCACCACGCCTAGCCTGGGGCTGTTTTTTGAGACTCTTCCTAGTCAGACTCCAAACTCTTACCTCTCCTTCCTCAATTCAGTCTGTGGGTCGGGGAAATGGCTTTGAATCTACGTGTGATGTATTTCATCAGTCTATTTCCATGAGAGTTCAATTTTCAGTTGTAAGATGCAGGGCCAATGGGCCAGGAGCATTATGGGGGATCCAGAAAGACAGTGAGGTTTAGTGCTAAGCTTCTTAGGGACTTAAGAGACACCACAATACCAACAGAACAGCAGCCAAGAAGGGCCTAGGCACCAGGATCTAAGCAGTTGGCACTGAATTTATGTATCAACAATTGAACTTTATATTTATTTTGTTATAACAGCATTTATGTGGGCCAGATGTGAGTTTCAGGGTCACGGTCCTTGTTTCCTTCTGTTCCCTCTCAGAACTTAGTCATAGGCAATAGAATTCTGAAGCTTTTCCTAACAAAACGGATGTTTGCAGGGTGGGTCCTGAGGGTCAAGGGTCATAGGTAGCAAGGGGAGTTGCGCTTGTCTTTACAGAGGAGACTGTGACTCAGAGAGGCAGTACCTCAAGCCAGAGAAGCGGCAAAACCAAGTTCGAGTGTTGCTGATTACACTGGAACTGGAATTTTCAAGAGGGGAAGGGTGATGAAGAAGATGCTTTGAGCTCAGATCATAATGTCTCAGGGCAGAATCCCTAGCCAGAGAAGTCGTCAGAGACCCAGTGAGATCTACTTTGTTTTAGGTGGAAAGGCAAGATATAAAAGTCCTAGCTCGGGGCTGGAATGGTGGCTCAGTGGTTGAGAGCGCTGGCTGATCTTTCAGGGGACCTAGGATCGATTCCCAGTATCCCCGTAACAGCTCCCAAATTGGCTGTATAACTCCAGCTGTGGGGATCCAGCGTCCTCTTCTGGCCTCTTTGGGCACCGCACACAAATGGTGCACAGACATTTATTGAGGCAAAATACCCGTACACATAGCATTTTTTTAAAAAAAAGAAAGAAAAATTTTTAAAAAGAGCATGCCCAGTTGCCCTTTACTCAATATCAAGGGCACCTGGCTTCTGCCCCACCCTCCACCCTCTGTAGGCACTCAACTCTCTCCACTCCTAACACACCACGCCTAGGGTGAAACAGGAAGCCGTGTGTTCATCTCAAAGAGCACACAAGAGGAGCCAGGGAAGCAAGAGAGTGGTTTTGGGTGGCACGATCCAACCGGCTCCTTCTTGCTGTGCTCTTGTCCAGGGCCAAGTGTTTCCTGGGTCACAAAGGGCCTTGTTTTCGCCTCTCCATCTTCCTCCCATGCTGCTCTGCACCCTTCCCAGCAGCTCCTGTTGTTCGTGCACCGTATCCCGCGGCCGCTACAGTCACTCTCTTCCTGCCCTCTCGTACCCCTCCCCGTACTCTCAGGGGCTTCCTAAGGGCTGTGACCTTGTGACCCTGTTTTGCCTTCCCCACTAGAGACCAAGAACTTGGTGGTGGTGGATTTACCTTGACTGTCTTGAGCAGCTCCGTCAGCACCCTGGGAGAATAAGCAACATTTTAAGTCCTAGAAGCGTAGCTTGTTGGGAGCTCTAGGAATTCAGAGACGGAGGCTCCCTGAAGCAAGCCATTCTTCAAAAACTTGGAGCCAAACTAATTGTAACTAACGCAACATTTACGGGATCCACTTTGTTGAACAGACTTTTGTTTTGTTTTGTTTTTCGAGACAGGGTTTCTTTGTGTAGCCTTGGCTGTCCTGGAACACCCTCTGTAGATCAGGCTGGCCTCAAACTCACCGAGATCCACCTGCCTCTGCCTCCTGAGTGCTGGGATTAAAGGCATGTGCCACCTCCTAAACCCTCCACCACCTCCCTACTTAACAGACTTTAAAAGACAGGGTCTCTCTCTTTCTCTTTGTAGCTGAGGCTACCCTAGAATGTTCCACCCTCCTTCTTTACTTCTGAGTACCGGGACCACGGGTGTGCACCTCAATGCCTGGTTCTGAACCAGCGTTTTCGGAAATCTCCTGAAATGGGATTTGAAGCCGTGTTAATACTGACATGAAGTTGACTCCTCTGGGGAAGCAACCTTCTGAACAGAAGCAACAGCAGGTGATGTGGACTGTGGATCCCTGCTCCGTCCCTTCGTCCACACCCGTGGCCTGCAGTGCTACTTGTGGAGGAAGCTGCCAAGTTTGGCAGAGCTAAAAGACTGATGAAGACAGTCCTTGTCCCAAAGGAGCTCGGAGTCTTTCTTGCAAAGCAGAAACACTTGGGAACAGATCATCGCAATGCCCTGTTTGCAGAGATGTGCAC
>NC_022012.1:69434668-69436924 GCF_000317375.1 Microtus ochrogaster | reverse complement strand
TGAGCTTGACCCCAGGGGCACACATGACTGAAGCAGAGAACTGATCCCTGAAAGCTGTCCTCTGACCTCCACACAGGCACCATGGCAGAAGCATGCGTACACACACACACACACACACACACACACACACAACATCATCTTCGTTGAACAAAACTGACCGCTGTGCCAACTATTACATGGACAGAGAAAAATACATTAAATGAAATAATATACAGTACACTTTAGTCCTGTTTTCATTTTTTTAATTATTATAATAAAATTCTGCTAATGAGCTGGGGAGATGGCTCAGATTGCTATGCAGACAGGAAGACTTTAGTTCAAGTCCCACAAGGAAAAGCCAAACATGGCCGTGTGTTCCTGCAACCCTACTATTGTGGGTCAGAGGCGGGTAGTCCTGGGAATTCACTGGTCACCCAGTCCAGCCAAACCAGTGAGTGTCTGGTTCAGTGAGAGAACGTGTCTTAAAGATAAAGGGCAGAGGGTGATAGAGGAAGGCACTATTGTCTCCCTCTGTCCTTCATGTGCATGCACACAGCTGAACACATCTGTGTGCTGCACCACACACACACACAGTCACACACATGCACACACAGTCACACACATGCACACACAGTCACACACATGCACACACAGTCACACACATGCACACGCACTCACACACATGCACACACACTCACACACATGCACACACACTCACCCACATGCACACGCAATCACACACATGCACACACTCACACACATGCACACACACACTCACACATGCACACGCAATCACACACATGCACACACACTCTCACACACTCACATGCACACATGCTCACACACATATGCACACTCACACGCGCACACACGCACGTGCGCACACACACATACAATCTTTTAAGTAGCCAATGAAGGAGGTATTTCTAGCACTCTCTGGGGTCTTGGGTCCAGCCTGCGAGGCACCATCACGGAACCCTCCCGGTCCCTGGACAGGATGTAGTTACGGCAGGTGTGCTGTTATAGTGAGGATCAACAAAGCCTGGCCTCGGGTCCACACAGGACAATCTTGGAAGGGGAGCGGGGAGCGGGAAGAACTGGCCCCCTCTCTCATCCTCTACACACCTGTTAAGGAGGTACAGGGTGGACTTGTGCTGGGGGAGAGGTCACGCACACTGGCCAAGGTCCTTTCCTTAGTTTCTTTTCTCGACGCTGACACAAAATACCTAACAAAAGTAACCTAAGGAAGGAAGGGTTGTTTGGGCCACCAGTTCAAGGGTACAGCCCGTCACTGTAGGGGATACGGCAGTGGAGCCGGAAACAGTCAATCACGTTATATCCGTGGCCAGGAAGCAGAGAGATGGTGCTCAGCTCACAGGACTCTAGTGCATGGGATGGCGCCCCCCACATTTAGGATGGGTCTTCCCAACACATTTAGCTTCATCTAAAATCCCTTTCACGGATGTGCCCAGACATTTGTCTCTTGATGATCCTACATCGTGTCAGGCTGACAATCCATATTACCCATTAGAGACTTTGTCTCCAACTTGCCTTCAAGTACTATAGCTTCAGATCAGGAGCTGTGAGCCTGACCTTGGAGCCACAGTCCCTGCTGCAGGCCTCTCACGAGCCTCTGGAGAGTCAACTGACACGTGACCATGGTGGGAAACTAGAGCTCTGGTCATGGCCCCTGGGCAGCTCAGGACACTCTTCCTGCATTGGTCACCTTACTTATTTATGGCTTGCAGGAATGTGGTGATAAACATGCCACTGGGTTATAATAGCCCGCAGAGTGACAGCAGGCAGAGAGGCAAGGAGCAATGAACAATTTGGGGGCGTATGTGTATTGGTGACTTTTCCTACCTCTGTGATAGACATTTGTTTAGGCTTCCAGTTTGGAAACTATAACTGACTTGGACGGGAAGGCATGGTGGCTGGGTTGGCTCCACCTGTGGTGGTGGGAGCTTGGGCACTACTTGTTCACATCTCGGTGAATCCCAGAAGAACCCAGGTCAGAACCAGAGGTAGATAACACCTTTCAGGCCAGCCCCTGGAGGACCACTTCAGAACACTTCTGCCAGCTGTTGAGACACGTGCAGAGGCGAGGAGGGGCACAGTTCACAGTCAAACCAGAATGGTGTGGGTAGTATCAAAAGGACCAAGAATTCCTGTAACCAGGTGACCTCCATGGGGAACTGGAGATCCTGAAGGGCATCCAGGCAAAAGGAGGTCCGTACCTGACAGGGAAGCAGATGGCAGCCAGGCAGAGTGGGGAAA
>NC_022012.1:69429395-69433989 GCF_000317375.1 Microtus ochrogaster | reverse complement strand
CCCAGTGGTCTTGGGCTGTGCCCTGCCTGACTCTTTAGAAAGAAAGATCAAAATGTGGCAACTTGCACTACAGCCCCTGCTTTTGGGAGGCTGTATCAGGATTGCTGTTATTTCTAGGCCAGCCTGGGCCAGACAGCAAGTTCCAGGGGAGTTTGAACTCTAGCTGGAGAGCCTTCTCAAAGGAGAATGAGCAAGGCCTGGCAAGATGGCTTAGTGAGTAAGGGAGCTTGGCTTAAGTTTAATCCCCAGGACCCACCTGGAGGAAGAAAAGAGACACCTGCCACCAGGGACCTAGTGGGGGACGTATAACCCTGCCCACAGCAAAGAAAGCAAACAAATCTGTCTTAATTGACATAAAAGATTTTTATTTCCTCATTAGGAACTAGTTTATCTTGACCAAACTGAAACAGCACCTTGTATGTTATTTAAGCAAGATATTCTTTGGGCTCTATGTTCCTGCTCACAGCGAGGCTGACACAAACTTACTGTGACCTGCGTAATCACTCCAGAAGTGAATGGCACAAAGCAAGTACTGAGCTGTTATGACATAAGTTGGGTGGAAGTTTTTAATTAAGGATTAACTTGCTTGTTTGTTCTCTGTGGGAGAATAATAAAGGAGAGGGGAAAGGAGGAGGAAGAGAAAGAGGAGAAAAGCTAGGCAGTACTGTTAGTAAAGGAAGACAGAGTGTGACTGGGAGGTCGGAGGGAAGGGAGGGAAGCAGAAACACAGAGATGAAGGGCAAACAGGATTAAGGATGGGAGTACTGGCAAAAACCAGCCGCAGGAACAAAAGAGCCAAAGCTTTCCAAGCGGGAAGCAGGAAGGAGCCTGGGGTCTAGCACAGGGCTGCCCTGCAGGATGTTGACTGGAGTCAGAAAGCCCCTAGCTGTTGGCACCCCTTTCTTCAGGCCTGTTCATGAGAATCTTGCTTATTGTGTACTTCCCAAAAGGAAACGAATAAGGAACCAGGTAATATCCAGGCTTTAAGCCCAGTGTCACTCCAGGAGACCCTCTGCCTGCCAAGTGTGATTGGTGACCTCTGAAAACCTGCATTCTCGGACTGGGGATAAAGTGCAAGGCTAGATCGCTCTCATGGCGTCTGCAAGGCCGTGAAAGGTCCAGCCTTAGGGTCTGTAGAAAGAAAACTGCTGAGCTCGCTCAAGATTTCCACTCCCTCCATGTGCAAAACCAAACTTCTGCCTGTGAGCTGGAGGGACTACTTCCTTCTCCTCATGCTTTAATGCGGTCCCACATCTTTGTCCCAGCCACAGTTTTAGAATCCTTAAGTGTGAAGGACCAGAACGGAGAGGTCGCCTGGGGAGCTAGTGCCATAATCAGCGTGGGCAGGAAAGAGCGAGCATAAACAGATGAGCCATCCTGAGGATGAGAAGGGGGAGGGCTGGGAGAGGGGGACTTGTGTGAAAGCACTGCCGGGGGGCCTTGAGATCAGTGCCCAGCCAGAAATAAAAAGACACTTGTAAAATGTAACTTTCCCCAAAGTTAAAACTATGACTTCCTGCATATTTACACTGGGCATGCCAGAGTTACTAAGGAATGAAACAAGTAGTTAGCTGGTAGGACTGGTTTCAAAGCATGCTGAGAAACTGGATGTCTGTGGACAGTTACAGAGGAAAGTTCCTAGGTCAGATCCCAAACTGATAAATGTCCCACAGTCCCACAGGGTGACACAAAGGCAATGCTATCTGGTTAAATCTCTTCCGCTGGGCGGAAGCCATTTGCTTCCCTAGCAAACAAGATTTAGAAGTTAACATGGAATTTTACTAAGTGTGAGCCTCAGTGTTAGTCAAAACTAACAGCAAATACCAAGTCATACAAAAGCATGTCTTCCAAGGTCAGTGGCTTCCCACGTGGGCAACTGCACCCCCCTAAGTACATGAGACGGAGACATTTTGCGTCCCAACTGGAGACTGGAGGGGCTATCTAGTGAGTGGCTCCCATGGATGATACTAACATCACACAACAAAGGCGACAGCCCTGACAACGAAGAATTTTCCAGTGCAAAAAATTCCACTAGTGTAATGACTGAGAAGCCAAGCCCTGGGCAATCAAATTATCTTTCAGGGATTTTTTTATAGCTTTCTTTTTAATTATGTGTCTGTGTATAGATATGTGCATGTGAGCATGGATGCCTGAGAAAGCCAAAAAAGGGTGCCTGATTGTAACTGGAGTTCCAGTGCTTGTGAGCCACCTGACGTGGGTGCTGGGAACCAAGCTTGAGTACTTGCAAGACCAGCAGGTGGTCTTAACTGCTGAGATGTCTCTCAAGCAACCCTAAGGGACTAGGAAAGACCACCTCTGGGGGCCAGTGAGATGGCTCAGTGGGCAAAAGATCTTGCTGCCAAGCCTGACAACCTGAGCTAGATCCCCAGACTCCATGTGGTAGAAGAAAAGAACTGACTCCTACGAGTTAGTTGGGTGTTTCTAGGTTCTTGGCTTCTGTCTTAGGGTTTTATTGCCATGACACCATGGCCACGGCAGTTCTTATGAATGAAAACATTCACTGGGGCCAGCTTCCAGTGGAGAGGTTTAGTCCATTGTCATCGTGGTAGGAAGAATGGCTTCCCACAAGCAGACATGGTACAAGAGAGTAGCTGGGAGTTCTACATTTGGATCAGCAGGCAGCAGGAAGAGAGTGTGCCACTGGGCCTGGCTTGGTCTTCTGAAACCTTTGAGGTCCACCACCAGGGACACACTTCCTTCAACAAGGCCATATCTCCTAATAGTGCCACTCCCAGTGGGCCTATTGGGGCCATTTTCATTCAAACTACTGCAGCCTCTTAGCCAAAGAATTGAAAATAAGTGTTGGAGGGAGAGGGCCTGCTTGTTCGTCCTGGCCGCCTGGCTAACTTAGCCCCGAAATAACCACACAGAAACTGTATTATTTAAAACACTGCTTGGCCCATTAGTTTTAACTTCTCATTGGCTAGCTCTTACATCTTAATTTAACCCATTTCTATTAATCTGTGTATTGCCATGTGTCAGTGGCTTACCGGCTAAGTTTTGGCAGCATGACTTACTCTGGCAGCAGATCCATGGTGTCTCCTGACTCTGCCCTTCTTCCTTCCAGCATTCAGTTCAGTTTTCCCTGCCTACCAAGTTCTGTCCAATAGGCCAAGGCAGTTTCTTTATTCATTAACCAATGAAAGCAACACATAGACAGAAAGACCTCCTACACCAAATAAAGTTTCACACAGATTGGTGAAAGAAGCAAGATAACGTTATAAATGATAGTACAGATGAGAGAGGAGTACTCTTTCGAGATTGAAAGGGGTCATGTGAGTAAGAATGTTCAAGGGCTCCAGGCTATAACCTGGGATCTCCTTTTATGGGGTCTAAAGGAAGAGGGGGGGCTGGTTGCTAAGGGCCATAGTGGGAACAGCTTCTATTTTGATTGACATATTAAATAATATATTCACTTTTCCTACAGGGCATGTTTCTTCCCATAATGCATATGATTTTAATCATTCGCACACATAATCATCATAGGCCTAAGATGGTAAATAGGGAATACTCCCTAAAAGGTGACTTAGAGGACATGGTTTTGCCTCACTGCGTATGCAGAAAAACCATTTTATGCCAGATCAGCCTGCCTGTTCTTTATACTTTTGAATGGAAAATGACTAAATTTTATTGTTACCAAGGACAGAGAAACTTATACTGTTTTTCAGAGATGGAAGTACCTATAGTTGGATGCGTGTTGGGGTAGAAGAGGTTCTGAGGTTGTTAGGTGCATTGTTTAGAGAAGGGTGTGCATGCATATACACGCAGGTGAAGGAACTAGGTTTCCAATGCATTGTTATAAGGTGTGTGGGTGTGTGTATGTCTATGAGACCCAGACCCAATAGGGTCCCAGTCTAAACTATGCACACAAGCACACACACACACACACACACACACACACACACACACAAAATGAAAATTTTTAAAAAAGAATATTCTTGGGTTGTAGAGATGTCTTCTTTCAGAGCCCTAGAAACTATGGCAAAACACCAGGTGGATATGGTGACCTGCCTGTAATCCCGGCACTTGGGAAGTGGAGAAAGGTCATCCCCTGTAGTTGTTTGTTTAGTTAGGGGCTTCACCCCAGCTCCTGGCATCCATTTTGGAATGTTGGATGGAAAGCTCCATTTCAAGCCCCCTTCCCTGGGAGTTGCCTCAGTCCAAACTCTACTTCTGAGAAAGCCCTCCCCAGGGAGGGTCAAGACCACTCCCACAGGCTATTTAAACTGCTTCCCCCAGAGACTGAACACGTGGTCTTTTTCGGTTCTCCTTCCCTCCTCTCCGTGTTTTCCTGGAGGATCACCCAAGAACGCTGGCATCCATTAAACCTGCACTTTCCCATTATGCAGAGACTAGACAAAAAATGATACAGCTACCTCTCCAAGGACTTGAACATTACACCAAAGTTTTCTTTACAGAATCCCTTAAAGATGCCTTCACCCCCAGACAGCAGGAAGTAAATTTAAGAACACAAGACTCACATTCCCAAGAGGTGGAGCATCCGGTTTTTGGTCATTCAATAGGTTATGGATATTTGTCATCATTTAGGGGGGTTGGTTACAAGTTGTTATTG
>NC_022012.1:69427207-69429183 GCF_000317375.1 Microtus ochrogaster | reverse complement strand
ATTAAAGGCGTGCGCCACCATCGCCAAGGAATACTGGGATAGAGATATGATAGGATGTAAGAATAGATTATTGAATCCACTCTAAAAAGAAATAGGGGTGATATAAAAATAGGATAAAAAGGTAGATTATTGAATCTATTTTTAAACCAGAAAAGCAATTACTAGTTTTAAGTATTTTACATTGATATGGATTTTTGTATGTTGATACAAATTTAAGATTATTTTGTTAGAACATACTGTACATACATTTCTAATCTTGTTCAAGGTATTGTACCTATACAGCTCTTTTAACAATGTAATGCAAATTTCTAGTACTTGATAGTTATTATTACCAACTGCTTAGGATAATAAGAAAATGCAGGTTAGTAATTAGTCAACTATTACAATTAAACTTGTAGTCATACTAGGTATGTTTTCAAGGTCAAACAGAGATATATTTTAGATAGACAGGTCATCTTCAGACACTACAGAGATAAAGAGAATATGGCATTTAAGATGTTAAAATAACATAGGTTCTTCTTCTTCTTCTTTTTTTTAATGACAATGAGACATGTTTGTTCCTGGCAGCATCAATTTACTTCAGAGAAGATGATGGACATTGTAAAAACACCACATGGGTTTACTTTCTTTGTAGCAAAAGTAAACCACTGGGAAAGAAAGGGCCCTTGCCTTGACTGCTGACAGCATGCTGTCATAATTGGACAAGCAGGACACAAAAGAGAGTGACTGCCAAATCTTGCCAAGACAAGGCATGACAGTCCTTTAAAAATTCTGCTTCATAGACAAATCTGTCAAATATTCTATGCTTTTAAGCCAAAGATGGATGGCCCCAAATTGCCATTGAGGAACTTTGGGTGACTGTCCAGACAATGATTTCTCACATTTTTTAGAAGTCACTTGTTTGCACTTCCTGCTTACTCAGTTAATATTATTTCCTTCTTGGGTCTCTGAGGGAGTTAAAGACTAGATAGTTAAAGTTTTCTTTGTTTATCAGACCCAGAAAAGAAACTCACTAAAGAGGTGTAAAGTGTATAAGATTGAGAGATATCAAAAGGTAGCTTGGGATGGAAATGCAAGTTATAGAAAGTGGATTGGGTACAAGACTTTGAACTAAGATAAGATAGATAATGGAGTATTTTCTCTGAATTTGTCAAATGCAAATGGACTAAACATTGATATATTTATTGCATGTATATATTATATATAGTTACTGTACCTACTGTATACATTTTCTTTCATCAGTTATAGTTTTTTTATTTTAGACAAAAAGGGGGAAATGTGATATTTTATTTGTGCTCTAACAACTAAAGCTTACCTGATGATCAAAGTGCAGAGCTCGCTGCACTAGTTAGCCATAGTGGCCACGCAGTGGTGGTACACACCTTTAAATCCCAGCACTCAGGAGATAGAGGCAGATGGATCTCCGTGAGTTCAAGACCACCCTGGGTTACACAAGATTGAATCAGTCTAAAAGATAAATAGAGATCATAGCTTTGATCCAAACACTTGGGTGTCACACCTTTAATTACAGTACTAGGGACACGGAGTCAGGAGTGATATGGCTGGACAGAAAGAGAAATATAAGGCAGGAGGAGACAGGAGCTCAGAGCATTAGGTCTGAGGATTCTTGGAGACAAAATCTTGCCCACTTTGGTCTGAGGATTCAGTAGAGATAAAAGGTCTCTCTAGTGCTGGCTCTTTTACTTTTCAGATCTTTCAGCATTTACCCCGAGAGCTGACTCTGGGTTTTTATTAAGACCAATTAGAATTTGTGCAACACCGCCCTTCACATCTCAGTGCTCCTGGGTTATAATAAGAAGCATTATTGTTATCTAAGACAAGTGCTACTGAGGAAAGTTTTCTAGCCACTGAGTATGGTTACTTTCTGCTTCCATGCATTCTTAGGTACCAATGGCCCAGAACCTGCTTGTGCTCGCTCACTCACTCGGCCTCTCCCTCTCTTCTTCTCTTCTCTC
>NC_022012.1:69417193-69426960 GCF_000317375.1 Microtus ochrogaster | reverse complement strand
ATTGGGGGAGGGGGAGGGAAATGGGAGGCGGTGGCGGGGAAGAGACAGAAATCTTTAATAAATAAATAAATAAATAATGCCTGGAGCATAGTCAGAATTTTCTATTTGGTTGCACTTGGAATAGCCTTGAAAACAGCCTCCTGCTAGAAGTCAGTGGGCGTGTCTAACAAACTCATGACCAACTCCTTGGTGATGGCCTCTTCCAGTAAGTGAATCAGCTGGTGGGAATGTCATCTTTCTTGCAGTTCTAGGGACTGTACATGTTCAGCAAAGCTGGACCAGAGGGCTACTTTTCCCAGAACTATGGAGCTTGATGGATTAAATGTTTTTGCTTTAGTGGGTAGTGCTGGCTATGTGCTGAGTTTTATGGCCTAAATGGAACTTCCATCATGGAGTCAGTTGTGCTAAGGCCTGGAGGCTTACTAAGGTCTGGGGGCCTGCTACCTTTTCCACACTTCTCAAGGGTAACCCGTTCCCAAGTATGTCAACCTTCAGCTAACATGAGTTGTCTTGACCCAAAGCCTCTGAAGCCTACCCTTGTCCTGTGTTACTTGGGTTATGTCCTCTAGGCTGCCTTGGGGAACCACAATCTCCCATCTTTACCAGCTCTTCTGAATCTTTCACTAGCTAAAGAGCTGCTGAAGAGAGCTGTGCCCAGAAGAAGCACTGCTTATATTTGGTGGTAAAGATACAACCTCTGTTCTGGAATCCTTCCTAGTTACTTGGGAGTTGGGAAAATGAAGGTCAAATCCCTTTCTGGATAGGGAAGGTCAAGTTTGAAAAGCCATCTTTCTTGAGAGGAAGCTGTAAGTCAGAGAGGATGCTGATGTGGAGAGGCAAGGATTTCTTCCTTCAGAGCAAAGGAGAGGAGAGACCTGGGCATCTGTGGAAGCAGAACAGGGAGGGAGGAAGCCTTTCTGTAATCCTCTGGCTAACCCCAAGGCTGTCTTTACTGGCTAAAGAGCTTGTGTCTTTGTGTGGGGCAGGGATGTTTGCTGCTTAGAATGAGTGTTTCATGAAACATCCTTCCTGGAAAAGTCTGGAGTGGGAGGGTTCCCAGAGGAAAACCTAATGCCAGGATGGACAAGCAGGCCTGAGAAGACTCCATATACACAGGGAAAGCCTGGCAGAACATTTATTTTCCATATACAGCCACAGATGATAGCATCTAGGTGAAATAAGACTAGTGACTCCTACCACCTGGAGAGCTTAGGGGCTTCTGGGTAACATGCACCTTTATCTCAGGCACCTGCCCTTTTAAAGCTGCAACGGGATCCTGTTTCAGGATTTCTATCCCTGGCCCCTGAACCCCCATTGCATGTTATAGAATCTGGATCGCCTTAGGTGGTTCTTTTAGTTTGCTTTCTGTGATAAACACCATGACCAAAAGTAATGTAGGAGAAGAAGGATAGGTTTGTTCCAGCTTAGAGTTCCAGGTCCACACTGAGGGAATCAGAGCAGGACTCAAGCAGAAACTACAGCAGAAGCTATGGCGGAATGCTGCTTCCTGACTTGCTTGCTTCCAGGTTCACATTCAGTTAGCATTTTTATACAGCCTAGGCCCACCTACCCAGAGATGGCTCTACCCACGGAGAGCTGGGCCCTCCCATATCAATCAATCAAGAAAACTCCTTTTAGATGTGGACACAAGCCAATTTGATCTGGGTAATTCCCCAGACGAGACTCCCTCAAATAACTGTGGACTGTGTCAACTTTACAGCGGAAGCTAACTACGATATTGGTGTTCTTAACTTACCCGGAGTGTCTTTGGATAGGTTCATTGCCTAAGAATGATGTATGTATGTATGTATGTATGTATGTATGGATGGATGGATGGAATGATAGATGGTAGATAGATAGATAGATAGATAGATAGATAGATAGATAGATAGATAGATAGATAGATGATAGAAAGATGAGATAGAGAGACAGGCAGACAGATGGATGAATGGAGGGTTTATGGATGAATGGACAGATGGGTGGGTTAAAAAAGAAAGGAAGAAAGATAGATAATTAGATGATAGATAGATAGATAGATAGATAGATAGATAGATAGATAGATAGATAGATAGATAGATAGATAGATAGATGAGATAGGGAGACATATAGATGGATGAACAAATGGATGGACAGATGGATGGGTGGGAAGGAAGAAAGGAAAAGAAAAAAAGAAAAAGGGAAAGAAGAAATAAAGAAAGGTAGCTAGGTAGATAGATTGATGATATGATATGATATGATATGATATGATATGATATGATATGATATATGATAGACAGACATAAGCCAGGGAGCTAGCTTAGCAAATAAAGCATTTGTCACCAAACCTGATGACATGAGTTTGAACCTCATAGTAGAAGGAGAGAATGGACTCTTCATAGCTGTCCTCCACTTTCCACACACCTGATGTGACAGGCAGGTGTCCCCTGCACATATCCCATACAAGCACACACAATAAATAAATAAATCTTTTAAAAATAGACAGTTGAGATGGAGCAGGGGAAAGGTGGAGGAGAAAACAGGGAGAGAGAGACTTACTCTAAAACCTTGGAACACACATTAAGGACAGAGAAATAGAAAACTTCACCCACTTTCCCATGACCACAAATCATTTTTGTCTTTTTTTTATCCATAAAGAGAAACATCTCCCTGCATATCATAGCATGAAGACTATGCAGGTGTGACCCGAGCGGATCTCAAGGAGCTCAGCCTGAAGCTATCCCTGTTCACGTTGCTCAGCCTTAGACACACTCCTGGACGTTGGACAGGTGAAAGCCTTGTCTTCTGGGCAATGAGAACTTTGGAATGGATTGGTTTTAACTTGTAATATGCTGAGGAAGAAAAGCCATAGAAAGCCTACATTTCGTTACTTCAGGATGCCAATTTGTTTATGTGGTTTCTAGACTTCTGCCTTCCTTACTGTTCTATTGCTGTCACAAAACGCTATGCCCAAGGCTACTTATGAAAGAAAGCAGTTAATAATTTGAATTATGGTTACAGAGGGTTAGAGTCATGATGGAGAAGCAAAGACATGGTGGCAGGGACAGTTGAGGGCTCACATTTCAAAACCGCACACAGAAAGTAGAGAGCACACTGGGAATGGCCGAAGTCTTTAGAGATCTCAAAGCCCACCTTCAGTGACATACTTCCTCCAGTGAAGCCATACCTCATAATTCTCCCCCAACAGTCGCCCACTGGGCACCAAGAATACAAATGCCTGAGATATATGGGGGACATCTTATTCAAAACACCACAGCTTTCTAGGACACCTGTTGTTTGTTTACCGTGTCTTCCTCCACAGCCTTGGCCCGGCTGAGGATCTGCACAGACTAAATTGTTCCTCTTCAGTGCCTTGAGCAAATATATCAGCCTTAATGATCTCCTCTTGGTCAATAGGAAAGAACTAGACAACCAGGGCATGGCCCAGTCAACTAATAAATTATCAGAGCAACCGTCTAATTGCCGGTGCTGCAGAATTCTTCCTCTCAGCCCTGCCATAAAAACATAAAGGAAAGGAAAAGGGAGTAAGACTTAGCCAACACACACAGCATCCCTCTTAATCACTCCAGCTCGCTGACCTAGCACAACACTCCAAGCCGTCCTTCCTGATCTCCTTGCTTCATACAGCAAGCCTCTCCTTCCAGCCAGTGTCAGTCCTTCCAATGTGGAATTCCCAACCCCAAACTAAATCTAATCTTTTCTTCTTTTTTAAAAAAAGGTTTATCTGTTTCTATTTTTTATGGTGTTTTGCCTGCACGTGCATGAGCCACATGCTTTCCGCATCTGTAGAGGCCATAAGAGGGCATTGAGACCCCTGGGACTGGAATTGCACACTGTTGTGAGCTGCCATGTAGGTGTGGTGAATTGAACCGAGCATCCTCAGAAAAAGCCTTAGTTACTGTTTTATTGCTGTGAAGAGACAGCACGACAAAGGCAGCTTATGAAAGAAAGCATTTGACTGGGGGCTTGCTTAGTGTTTCAGAGCTTGAGTCCGTGACTATCATGACCGCGAACATGAAAGCGGGCAGGTAGGCATGGTGCTGGAGCAGTAGCTGAGAGCTTACATTGTATCTGGGCCCTTAAAACTTCAAAGCCCGCCCCAAGTGACATACCTTCCCAACAAGACCACATCTCCTAATCCTTCCCCGAACAGTTCCACCAAGTAGGGACCAAACATTCAATTACATGAGCCTATGGACGCCTTTCTCATTCATACCACATAAGCAACAAATTCCATTAGCTGCTGACCCATCTCTCCAGCCCATACTTTAGAGTCCCTTTCTTTTCTTTTTTTTCTAACAAAGGATTTATTCTTACTTTATGTGTATGAATGTTTTATCTGTATGTGTGTATATGTGCACCATGTACATGTCTGATGCGTACAGAAGTCAGCATTCCCTGGAACTAGAGTTACAGAGGGTTGTGAGCTGCCATGTAGGTGATGGGAACCAAACCCTGGTCCTCTACAAGAGTAGTAAGTGATCTTAACCCCTAAGCCATCCTTCCAGCCTAAATTGTATTCATTACTAGGGAATCTACTATTAGCTTCTTAAGTATCTATGTGATGGGAAAGAAGACTAGCTAGCTGTTGAGATTCATAATAATATTTCCTCCAAAATGTTGTGGGATAATCTTTCTGTATGCTCTGAATATGTATTCCTCTCATTGGTTAATAATAAAAGTTGCTTTGGCCTATAGCAAGGCAGAATATAGCTAGGCAGGAAAGCCAACAATATAAAGAGAAAGAAGGACAGAATCAAGAGGGATGCAAGTCAGGCACACAAGAAACAAGATGCCAGTAGACCAGTAAAAGCCAAGGCCACATGGCAATACATAGATTAATAGAAATGGGCTCATTTAAATGTGAGAAGTAGTTAGTAAAAAGCCCGAGATATATTAAGCCTCTGCATGATTATTTAGAAGAGGCCGTGGAACGGGGCAGGACAGAGAAACCTCCCTTTATACCAAAAGGAGAAGGAAAGATCTCAAGAAAGAAACGGCCTGCTCAAAAGTGTCCTTGGTCTCTTAAGTAGAGAACATTGATGTTTGTGTCATGTGTCAACATCAGTAGATCATGTTGTGCCAAGCAGAGGTAAAGCCATGTCTTCTTCCTACCTAAGTTAGTGGGGAAGAAGACCAGGGAAGAAGGAACCACCACTTCTGATCAGCCCTGTCCACAGTGGGCACACTTGAGGGCACATTCTGCTTTCTCAGAGCCGGCACAGGCGCAGGCACCAAGGGACAGGGCTCAATACTTACCTTGCTACTTCTCAGGGCAATGACATCATCGGCCGGGTCCCTGAGCTCTTCTGAGCTACCAGTTTCCTCATCGAAAATGGCTTCCAACTTCCTTAAGTTATAATAAAAAAGCCAGTATCTAGGAAGCTGTTAGATCCTTTTTAAGTAATATATAGTGGTATGGTCCATCAAGGTACTTACCGAACAGCTGTGCACTGAGCGACTATAAATAAAATTACGCCACAGTTCATGCCATATACTAATATACGCTTCCAATGGACTGGAATGAAATAAAACAGGGAGTAACCAAGCACAAACACAAACAAAAGACTTATCAGGTTTCATTAAACCCTGTTGAAGAGAGACCACGTAGCCACAATAAAGACAAGCACTATGTCCTGCTGCTTGTTGGTTTTGTTCCTCCAGCACTGCTTGGACACACATAAGCAGTGAGTCAACAGCTAGGTTTACCTGGGGTTCAGGCCTCTGAGGTTGAAAAGGAAGTCAAAGGTGAGAAGACAAAAGGAAATTTATGAGCGCAAAGAAGCAGTTAGGTGGAAAGTCCGGATGAGAGAGAGAAATGAGGGAACCCTGAGAGACTGAGGCTTGAGGGTGGGATGAGGGAAGGTAGGGGCCACTGGCTGAGAGGCTGCCCGCACTGAAGGAGGCTGCAGGCAAGACAAAAGGGGCCACTGCTGGAGAAAAGAATCCAGGGCTTGTCATTCAGGTTCGGCAAGAGGACCCAGATTCCTGGTTGTTGAAGTTGGGTAGAGATGAGGCCACAGTGAGGCCAGGATTGGGCGAATCTCTAGACATACTGGGTGACTGTCCAGGACAGACTCCGGGGCAAGCCTGATATCCAGGGGCCAAGATGCTCATGATGTCTCTCCGGGAGAGATCTTGAAGTAGTGATAGCACTGGCTGCTCTAAGTGGGTCATCAGACCACCAAATGTAGAAAGGGACAGGAAAGGGAGGGTGCTACCATACTGGTCCAGCATGCAGGGAGTGAGAGAGGGAGACACTGGAAAAGACAGAAAGCTGTGGGGCTGTGACAGTCTTACTTTGGAGCCCAGGCTGTCCTCCAACTCTCAATCCTCCTGACTCAACTCCTGAGTGCCGGAGTACAGATACACACACATGTCCAACAACTATGTTGAAGTGTGTGGTTCAATATGTATTACATATATTAATAATTTTCCACCATCTAATTCCATATCTCTTTCCAGTCTATAAAACTGAGGTTTGAGGCTGGAGAGATGGAATAGCCATTAAGAACACTTCCTGAGCCAGGCGTGATGGCGCACGCCTCTAATCACAGCACTCAGGAGGCAGAGGCAGGTGGATCTCTGAGGTTGAGGCCAACCTGGTCTACAGAGTGAGTTCCAGAACAGCCAGGGCTACACAGAGAAACCGAAACGCTGTCTTGATAATCTCCACCATTACCACTATCAATAACAAGAAAAAGAGAACGTCCTGATCTTCCCGAGGTCACTGATTCTGTTCCCAGCATCTGTGTTGGGTGACTCGTAACTATCTGGAACTCCAGAGCCAGGGGATCTGATGCTCCCCTTTGACTCTCACGGGCACCTGCACACATGGGCACACCTGCACACAGGTAACACCGAAGCACACAGTCAAAAATAAAATAAATCTTTTTGTTTGCTTGCTTGTTTTTAAGACAGGGTTTTTCTGTATAACATCCCTGGCTGTCCTGGAACTCACTGAGATCCACCTGCCTCTGCCTCCCAAGTGCTAGGATTAAAGGCGTGTACCACCTGGCCCAATAAAACAAATGTTAAAAACAACAACAACAACTGAAGTTCTGTGCCCAGCGAAAAGCAACACCTCTTTCTTTCCCCTCTTTGGTCCTTGGTAGTCCCTGTGCTGCTCTGTCTCTGTGGATGTGACTACCCAGGCTCCCTCATATAAGTAGACTTGCGCATTACCCATGCATCCCTTCCTGTTGTGTATTTGACTTCGCACAATGTCCCTGACATTCACTCATGTTGTGAGGTAGATCAAAGTTTCTTTATAAAGCCAAATAAAATTTCATTGTATGTGTGTAGCAAATTTTGATTTAGCTTGTGGCTTTACATATGTTCTGTCCTAGAAAAAAAAAATCCCACAAGGGCTTAGAAGATCCGTATGCTGTGATGGCCACACAGAGAATCTTATGTCAGTTAGAGCTTCTTGGCTTATCATGTTGCTCCTGTCCCATCTTTCTTCTGCTGTCCTTCCCGTTGTTAAGCGGGAGCTCCGGAAGTCCCCCACCAGCACTGCCATCTTGCCTCTCTCACCTAGTCTTGTCTGTTTTGTTTCGTGGATTTCATGGTCTGCCCTGAGTGTACAACTGCTTGTAATTGTAACTCAACACATCTTGCTGTGCTGAGTCTTCCTTCTTTGTCACAGCCTTTTCCTTTTGCTTAAGATCTATTTTCCCTTTAAAACGTTGTGTGTGTGTGTGTGTGTGTGTGTGTGTGTGTGTGTGTGTACATGGTCATCACATGGCGCACACAGACGTCAGAGGATATCCTGCAGGAATTGATTTTCTCCTTCCATCATGTAGGCCCAGGGATCAAAGGCAGGTCCTCAGGTTCGCCAGGAAAGTGCCTTTACTCACTAAGCCATTCTGCCTGCCCTAGGGTCTATTTTATCTGGTATTAGTATAGTCATCCCTGATATCTTTTGCATACTGTCTACATGGAACATCTTTCTCCATTCTGTCTGTTTGGGATCTGAAGGGAGTCTCTATTCACAGCATATAGTTGGAGTTTGTCTGTGATGGGATCTCACTATATTGCCGAGGCTGGTCTTCTTGTGAGGTAGCCACCAGAGAAGACTGCCTGGATGTGGATTTAAGCCAATAGAAAGTCTTCATCAGCCAGCCAGAAACTACAATGGCCGTTCAGGATCCCAGCGTTGCACTAAACCTTTCTCAGGTGAGCTTTAAACCATCACAAACCATGTTCTGGTTCGACATACTTCAGATAGCAACAACAGTTAGCCAAAAACAGAACTACAGAACCAAATAGGCAAGGTTAGAACATTTAGAGACTTTCCCAGAACTATGAACTTTGATGGATTAGGCCTTTTATTTTTGGTTGGCAGTGCTACATACCAAGTTTTATATCCTGAATGGCACTTTCATCATGGAGTCAGTTGTGCTAAAGTCTGGGGCCTACTAAGGTCAAGATTCCTGTTACAGTTTTGAACACTGATCTTAAATGATCCTCCCCCTAAATCCTTCCAAATGCTGGGATTTTAAGTGTGTACTACCATGCTAGGTAAACTGGGTGATTTTTCTATCATTAAGACACTTTTGCTAGACATGGCAGCACACACCTTTAATCCCAGCATTCTGGAGACAGAGGCAGATGGGTTCCAAGTTCTAGGCCAGCCAAGGCTACATACTGAGATCTTGTCTGAAAACAAACAAACAAAACAAAACTTTCAAAAAGTTTTTAGGTTTGTATTTAAACGTGTATGTGTCTTGGCATGGATAGGCACATGGGTATGCAGATGCCTTCAAAGGCCAGAAGAGGACATCAGATCCCATGACCTGAAGTTATAGATGGTTGTGAGCTGTCCCTGTGGATGCTGGGAACCAAACCTAGGTCCTCTCTAAGTGCAGCAAGTGCTTTTGAGTGCTGAGTCATCTCTATAGCCCTGGATAGTTTTTTTGTTCTTTTCCTTTAGTGTGTGTGAGAGAGATAAAGGAAGGGATACAAACCGAGAGGTGAGGGAGGGGGCAAGACAGACAGACAGACAGAGAGAGAGAGAGAGAGACAGAGAGAGAGACAGAGAGAGAGACAGAGAGAGAGAGACAGAGAGAGAAAGGAAGATTACACTTTTGTTTGTAGTGCAAACCTATAGCCTTCTACAGGTCAGCCCTAGATTAGATTTTTATCCATTTTGTCAATCTATATTTTTACTTATTTAATTACTTAATTAATTTGGGTTTTCCAAGACAGGGTTTCTCTGTGTAGCCTTGGCTGTCCTGGAACTCACTCTATAGAGTCAATCTATTTTTTGTTAGAGTTTAATCTGTTCACATTTACCATAATTACTGATAAAAGGGGGTTTCCGTCTGTCTTTCCTCGCTGTTTGCTCTCCATCGGCTTGAGAGTTAGCCTCTTGCCCTTTGTTTCCTGCCCCACTGACTCCTTTCTGATTTAGTTAACTCTTTGGTAGTGAAACACTTCAGCTCCTTTCTCGATTGCTTTTACGTGTCCCTTGACTGTTCTCTTGGTGCTGACCGTAGGAATTCCATCTAGTGTGCTAAAGTGATAACCCCTGAACTTGAGTTTCTGTCAACTTAATTTTGAGCAAGCAGATGCTCTGCTCCCTAACAGTTCTTCACAGCTTGTCGGTGGTTTTCCTGAAATTACATTTTGTGATCAAAATAGAAGCTAATAATTATTTGAAATGCATTACCATCCTAAATTAATGAAAAGCAAAGTGTGGAGTGAGGCACCAAAGTTAAAGCAATATAAAGTTTTTTTTATTACTTTTACTTATTTGTGTGTGTGTG
>NC_022012.1:69415628-69416158 GCF_000317375.1 Microtus ochrogaster | reverse complement strand
AAATGGATGGAAATAGAGTTCCTGCTCTTTTAAATCACCTGGAAGTCCCGGTCGCTGGAGGAAATGGCCTGTAACCACTGGGGATTGTAACCCTAGAGAGTGCAAC
Source organism: Microtus ochrogaster (assembly GCF_000317375.1). Taxonomy (NCBI): domain Eukaryota; kingdom Metazoa; phylum Chordata; class Mammalia; order Rodentia; family Cricetidae; genus Microtus; species Microtus ochrogaster. The sequence goes on along the minus strand of NC_022012.1, from coordinate 69,416,052 downwards.
AATTGCTATTATCTTTGTGCATCTAATATTAAAAATGATAAATAGTAATCCTCATCACATATGCTCAACAGCTAAGGTGTATGGTCCTTTCATTCACACTGGCTCCCACTGGCTGAAGGCCAGATGCCATCAGAACTTGTTAATAGTTGCTTGCCAGGGAGCTATGTAGTTGCTATAGTTTCAAGAGTTGAATTTGACCAATACCAACCTTGGACTATCATCCAAGCCTTCTCCTAGAACTTTCAAGCCCTCAACAGATTCCAGAATTTAAGAATAGTCAACAGCAGATAGATTTCACCAACTCATGGTGTTTCATCTCTGCAATAGAAATCCCAAGACAGATGGTGACGTAATTTAGAAAGCTTTGTCCTTTTCTGAGACAGATATGTAATGCTATACGTGTTCCTCTAAGACAGAGGAACAG
>NC_022012.1:69386922-69411483 GCF_000317375.1 Microtus ochrogaster | reverse complement strand
GAATATGGTATGTACTCACTCATTAGTGGATTCTAGCCATAAACAAAGGACATTGAGCCTATAGTTTGTGGTCCTAGAGAACCTAAGTAATAAGGTGATCCCAAAGAAAAACACATTTATCCTCCTGGAAATTGGAAGCAGACAAGATCACCAGGCAAAAGTTGGGAGCATGGGGGTGGTGTGGGTGGGGGGAAGGGGAGAGGGGGAGAGAGAAGGGAGAAGGGGAGGGTTGGGGAGAGCTTGGGAAGTGGGGATGGTTGCAATGGAAGAAGGACAGATATGGGAGCAGGGAAGAAGAGTTCTTAATTAAGGGAGGCATTGCAGGGTTGGAAAGAGGCATGACTCTAGAGGGGTTCCCAGATGTCCACAGAGATGTCCCCAGCTAGGACCCCTGGGAAGTGGAGGAGAGGGTGCCTGAACTGGCCTTTTCCCATAGTCAGACTTATGAGTATCTTGAATATTACCATAGAATCTTCGTTTGGCGACAGATGGAGATAGGGACAGACACCCACATTGGAGCACTGGACTGAGCTCCCAAGGTCCAGTTGAAGAGCAGAAGGAGAGAGAATATGATAAAGGAAGTCAGGACCATGAGGGGTTGATCCACCCACTGAGACAGTGTGCCTGAACTAATGGGAGCTCACCAAAGGCAGCTAGACTGGGACTGAACAAGCATGGGATCAAACTGGACCCTCTGAATGTGGCTGACAATTGGGGCAGACTGAGGGCCAATGATAATGGTACTGGGATTTGTCTCTACTGCATGTACTGGCTTTTTGGGATCCTAGTCTATTTGGATGCATACTTTCCTAAGCCTGGATGGAGTTGGGGGGCCTTGGACTTCCCACCTTCCTCTCTTAGGACTGGAGGGGGAGAGGGAGAGGGTGGATGGAGGAGCGGGAGGGAAGAGGGAGGAGGGGAGGAAGTGAAAATTTTGATTCCTATTATTTATAAAGTAATAAAATATTATCAGAGAAAGAAAAAAAGTGTTCCTCTAAGTGCTAAAGTTCTAGTCAAAAGTATGGATGTTCTGGGCTTTCATTTTTCTTTACTTTCTATCTTCTAATTCTGTTCTTGATTTCTTCATTAAAAACGTTCTTACACTTAATTTTTGCTGAGGGTTGGGGAGGCATGCTTATGACACAGAGCACGTGTGGACGGGTTAGTAGACAATCTGTGGACGGGTTAGTAGACAACTTGCAGGAGTTGGTTTACTCCTTCAACTCTGTGGGTTTCTGGGATGGAACCCAGTTACCAAGTTTGTGAGCAAGTGCCTAACCCACTGAGACATTTCAGCTTCCCTTGACTTCTTTTCTGTTAGTTATTTTGAGGATTGTGTCTGAGTACTTGGAGACTTCCCTGTCTTCTTCCTGGCTATGCGTTGTTTTGTTTCATTTTATTTTGTGACTCAGTGTCCCCAGCTCAGGATGGCCTTGAGCTCATTCCAGCCAACAATGACCTTGAACTTCTGATCCTCCTACCTCCATCTCAGAGTGCTAGGATCTCAGGATGTACCACTATACCTGGCTTATGCAGTGCTGGGCATCAAACCCATGCTTTGTTCTTCTGACTGACATGTGTCCCAAACCTTTATGTGGTCTTTAACCTTAATTAGGGGTTTTGCTATTGCACTTACTGGATTGTGTGTATGTGTGTGTGTGTGCGTGTGTGCGTGCACATGCAGATGCACATATGGGGGTGTGGTACAGAACATCTGTACCCAAGGAATGACAGCCACTATCAGACATATGGACTTTGACCTAATTGAAAGTGTCATGAGTGAAGGGTGAGAACACACATTATTGCCATTTGCTGTTTTACATTAGATAAGAGTGTTTTAGATAAGTGTTTATGATCCTTCCTGGTAAATCCTCAACTCACGGTGTCTCTTACAATTGGAAAAATCCAGCTGCCATCCTCCACGACACAGACCAGCATCCTTACTCTATGTGGCATGCAATTTCAGCATTCCTAGTGATCCAGACACAAAGCAAAAATACAACCTTCTCAGTCTGTATAAAGTTATTTGAATATATGTTTTCAGTGATGACCATTTGGTATTAGACAGCCAATTGGTGTGCTCTTCCTTGGGAAGACTATTTTCTCCTGTTCTCGACATTCCTTAGTTGCCTATAGTTCTTTCTGTAGAGCTGAGGATTTGTGGACTTTTCTCCTATGTGTCTTGGTGTTGTCTTTGTTTAGTTCATGTGTAGGCAGTCTTATTGGTGAGACTTTAGGGGTCTAGCTGCTGTTGTTAGTAGGAGTCACAATTTCACAGCCAACTCTCTGATCATCTGACTCTTGCAATCTTCCCACCCCTTTCCAAAATGGTCCCTGAGCGTTAGGTGCAGAAGTTATACTGTCGATATGCTAATAAATACATTTTTATTGTATTATTATTGTGTGTGTATACCCACACAAGCCAAAATGGAGCAGGAATACTGCTTTAAGTTCAAGGCATTCCAGGCCACATAAAACAAATGTTCTACATCAATAGAGCAAAACAGAAGGACCCTGACACATTCCAAAAGTGTTGTTAGGATATTTTGTCATCTTGAGATCTTAGAATGTGCTTCACAAACCAAGTGGCCAGACCTCACCAGGCAATGTCACATGGGACTAGTGACTGTATAGCTTCAAAGCAATAAATTCCAGTAAAAAAAAAAAAGCTCAGCAATGTAATGGCTAATATGGTTCTAATTATGCACAAGATGCAGGGAAAGGGACTCTAATAGCAAAAACAAATTTAAAAAGAAGTTGAAAGGCAGCGTGCAAGGTAGCAGATTCCCTTACAATGTAATGTTCACCAGTTCGATCTGTTTCTCCTAATTTCATCTTTCTTTGTGGTAGAAGGCAATCCTGTTGTGTTTCGGCACCATATTCTCACGATCCATTTGTCTGCTGATGTACACCTGGCGTGATTCCATTTCCTTGTTACTATGAATAGAGCAGTGATGAGCATGACATGCCAATATATCTGTGGTAGGACATACAATCCTTTGGATCCATGCCCCGGAGTGGTATAAAGGGTAATACAGTGGGTAAGACAGTTTCCTTAAACCCTCGCACAATGGTTCTTAAGGTGGCTCTGTCCATCCACACTTCCACCCGCAGTGAATGAGGCATCAGCCTTCACCAAATTCCTCGCCAGATTTCACTGTTTGTTTTGTTGATGACAATTCCTCTGACTGGGGAGAGATGGGATCTCAAAGCAGTTTTAATTTGTTTTTCTATGATGGCCAAGGACATTAAACACTTTAAAAACTACTGATTGGTCATTTGTATTTTGAAAACTGTTCAGTCCACTAGCCCATTTATGGACTGACGGTTGGAACTAAGGTTGTTTAATCTGCATGGTCCTTTAGATAGCCTTTATATCAACCTGTTCTTCGAAGTATATCTAGCAGAGATTTTTGGTGCTCTTATGTGGTCAGTTGTTGGTTAATTCTGCTGATAATTTCTAAAGCTGACCAGAAAATTTTTAATGTTATGCAATTTCTTTTGTCAATTCTTGGGGCTAGTTCGTATTTAACTGGGATTCTAGTTTTAAAAAAAAATATATTGTCCCTGTGCTTTCCTCTAACATCTTCAACATTTCAAATATTTAAATTAAGGTCTTTTAGTCAATTTGAGTTGGTTTATATGCATATGGATGTTAGTTTTGCCATATTATTCATTGACCTTTTTCCCCTGTGTATGTTTTTGATATATTTTTCTCTAAAGTTAGATGTCCTAAATTAGTTATATGGGCTTATTTTGGAGCCGTCTATCATGTGATATTGGTTAACATGACTCCTTTTGCTCTAGTACTCTCTTGTGCTATTTTGGTGTCTTCATTGCTATGACTCTGTAGAATAGTGTAAGGACAGGAAAGTGATAGCTCTGACTGCCCAAACTTATTCTTACATTGCAAGAATATTGCTTTTAATATTATTTTCTATAAAATGCAATAACAATGTGTTACAACGGTAAACCCATATGCTTAAGCAAGATGAAGTTTACATTATGAATATATGTTTTCATTGGTTTAATGGATGTGGCCAGAGTAACAAACAAGCTACTTAAGCCAGGTCAGGCCTAGAGACTATAAAGCACAGTCCCTGAAGCTAGGCCAGTTTGTTGTTTTCTTTGTTTTTAAAGTCTCTCTTATCAACCTTCCTATCTACCTATTTATCTATAGATCTATCTATCGATCTATCTATCAATCTATCTATCATCTATCTAACATCTACCAATCATCTACCTAACCTACATTGTTACATTTTGTCAAATGGGTGGATCGTCTTTGGAGGACATTGAGTAGATAAACAGATACTTAAAGAGAACTTTCTCTATCCCAGGGCTATCGTTAGTAGAAAGAGAATTTTGAAAATTTTGAGTTCTACTTAAATTTTTTTGATATTTATGTGTATGAGTGTTTCATCTACATGTATGTATGTGTACCAAATGTATGCCAAGTGTCCATGGAATTCAGAAATGGGCATCAGATTCCCTGAACCTGGAGTTATCCATCTCTGTAAGTTTTAGAAAGATAAGGCCCACCAGGCCAAGGAGCCAACCTGGAGTCTACATGGCGCTGTCAGAGGTCCTGAGTGTGCCTAGCCAATAAGGAGCAACCAAGCAGTGTTTCCTGAGTGCCTAGCAACAGGCACTGTCAGAGGTCCTGATGGTGCTAGCCAATGAGGGACGAGCATGAAATGTCAACTGTCAACGGATCAGAATGCCTGGGTGCTGGGAGGGTACATAGGTTTTTCTCCATTGTTAAATAAATGAGTCTGCTGTAAGCCTTTTACCTGACTCCCAGCGTCTTCGTTGAGGTCGCGCCTTTTCACCCCCTCCCCCCAAGGAGGAGGTTAGGAACCAGCAACAGTAAGTTACCATATAGATCCTGGGTCCCCTGCAGCCACAAGTACTCTTAACTGCCAAGCCATCTCTCTAGCCCCTCTGAGTTCTTCCTTTTGCTCATGGAATAAACCAAGTCACTTCCAGTCACATCCTATCTTCAGTTTGTGGGCCACATAAGGTCAAGGATAGCTATAAAACACACACACACACACACACACACACACACACACACACACAGTGTAAGCTTGCTTAAACATTCTGAGGTTTTGAGGTTTTGTTTTGGACGTTTCTTTTTAATTTATTATATTTTATTATTTTTATTTGCAGGGGCATGCATTTCATGACACGTGTAAAGTTCAGAGCACAACATTCAGGAGTGGGTTCTCCCCTTCCATCACACGGGTCCTGGGGATCAAATTCAGCTCATCAGACTTTACCATTTGAATCATCTCATCGGCTTCTTCCTTTTCTACCTCTTCCTCTTATTCTTCCTCCTCATCTTCACCTTCTCACTCTGTTTCACAGTTCTTGAGTATAAACTTCGTAGATGACAGCATCACTATGTCAGAGGCTGGGCCCTGGTTGCCTCCCTTATAACAAGAAATAGCTTTTCCAATATAGTCACAACCAGTTAAGGGTTGAATGAGTTACAAGGCACAAAATTTTCAAATTTCTCAGTCAGGGTAGAGAAAACCGATGGCATCTTCATTTTACCAGATAGAAAGGGCCAGTCTGGGCAGGTCTGGGGTTTTAGCCAGGTGGAGTTCCATTAGAATCCTAACTTCTCAATGCCAAGCTCAGGGCTTTAACCAAGTTGCCATGGCACCAGCTGTGAGTGGGTTGGTAGTTAAGCTGGGACAGTTTCTCAAGCAGTCACTGTTGTGGCAGGGGCCAGGTCACAGATGCACTCAGACATTGTCCACAGTCACTGGTTGGTCTGCCCTGATTTCCTTATTGATCCAAGATTGATCCCGATGGATTCCACCTATGCCATTGACGGTAAGCCTTGCTTCCCTTCTGAACCTGAGAGTGTCGTTCTAGAGGAAGACCACACAGCCTGCAAACGATTATGTTCTGAGATGTTATCTGTTTAAGTGTCTGCGTGTATGTTGGGGGGGGAGGGGTTGGGGTGCACAAGCCAGCTCACACATGCGGAAGTCAGAAGGCAATTCTGTGGAGTCCATTTTCTATTATTATATGAGTCCAGGGATCGAACTCAGAGAGCCAGACTTGCAAAACAAATGCTTTTACCTGCCGAGTCATCTCTCTAGTCCCTACAATATTATCTGAAGGCAGATTCTCAAATTCACACAGACCTATTACTAAAGGCCGTAGAATAAGCAGATTATATAAGCCCCCAGCCCCATTCTTTTTTTTTTTTTTTTTTTTTTTTTTTGTTTTTCGAGACAGGGTTTCTCTGTAGCTTTGGTGCCCATCCCGGAACTACCTCTTGTGACCAGGCTGGCCTCGAACTCCCAGAGATCCGCCTGCCTCTGCCTCCCGAGTGCTGGGATTAAAGGCGTGCGCCACCACCGCCCGGCCCCCAACCCCATTCTTATCTCTCATAATTTCCTATGGCTTTCAATCAAGTGCAGATTCTTTTTCCTGACATTCGAGATTCCGTAGTCACCAGTCACTGTCAACACTCTGAGGACATGTACCAACTTACTTGATTTCTTGCCTTCAGCCTGGACCTTGGTCATCCTCCACAAAGAATCTAGAGAGACCGAGCTAAAATATCAATCAGATCACACCTTTCCTCCACTGACAAGCATCCACTGATTACCGTCCCAAGCAAAGAAAGCCTGGGGTCTTACACAGCACTGCTTCCATAGTTGGCCCTCTGTCAATCTATGACCATATCTTCTTTTCCTACCTCTCTCCCCTCAGGTTTGAGCATGGCTCCCCTGGACATCCCCTCCCACACCAGCATCTCCTTCCTCAGAGCCTCTGTACTCACCTGTATCCTATCCCAGAATCCGGCTGTCTGCAGGCTCTCTCTGTGTCTCTGTCTCTCTATCATTCTGTCTCTGTCTGTATCCTTTGTCTCTCTGTCTCTGTCTGTCTCTGTGTGTGTGTGTGTGTGTGTGTGTACGTGTGTGTATGTAGGAGTCAATTCACTCTATTATGTGGGACCCAAGGATTAAGCTCAGATCAAGAAGCTCTGCTGCAAGAACCCACTAAGACATCTTGCTGATCCCTAAATGCTTTTTTCCAGTAAAGGAAATGGCTTACTCCTTAGCCATCACCTGCACAGACTCTCCACTGTCTGATCACCCACTTTATAGTTAGCTCTCTTTTGCTATTAATTTTACGATTCATTGTTTGTTGCTTACCTCCTCCCACTATGAATAGACTGGTTTGGTTTTCGTTCGCTGATGTAACTGCAGTGCCTAGAACAGAATGCAGCACACAGTAGGTGTTTTATAAGCATTTCTTGACTGAATTATGGCCATGAGACCTCATGGATAGTAAGTGATGGAATCTGTTGAAATACTTTACCTAGCTACCTGCCCAAGAATAGACAAAATGTAGGTAGACCATCCTGCTTCAGAGGGATATTTTCAAAACTGGAAAAGTCTGGGAGGGGACAGCTGCATAAAAGTTTATTTAAGGAAATTAGGAAGAGAATTAGCAAGAAAAAGCAATAGAATAATTCCTGAAAGTGAGCAAGAGTTTATGGGCAGGCCTGAGTCACCACGGAGCTACCCATTGTTAGGAAGAACCTGCAGCTGTCAGGGCTCAGCCCTAAACGTCAGCATCCAGAAGGAAGATGAAGAAAGACTCATGCGGCCAGCGCACTCAGAATCAATAGAGGCATTAAAATAAATACAGATATACGGGTGATAGGAGAGGAGAGATTAAACATTTACCCCGTTCTTCAGTATTGACAGAACACCAGAGGCTGGGGAGACATTGAGAAATTTACTGTCAGTCAGGCCAGATGGGAAGCAGGGATCGCCTCTCATCTGGTAAATGTCACTGGCCCCTCTTCCTTGGCTGGCCTCATAGTAACTACCAGATTTACAGCTATGTCTTTTACAGCTCATGGATGAACATGTGATTGTATAAGTTCTGACGAGATATTAATTTCTGGGAGTGCACTATCAGGATCTACATTTGTCTTGGACAAGTCATTTCCCTAAGGGAATGACAAAGTCCAGGGTCGCTGTTGAGGGGGAGGAATCTGATGTGGGAGTTCCCTCTGTATGCTATGAATGTGTTTTATTATCATTGGGTAATAAAGAAGCTTCAGCCTAGCACAGTCTTATAATTAATATAGTTTCTGTTTATAATTAATAATTAATACAGATTATTTGGGTCTGGGTGATTGGGAACAAACAAGCAGTCTCTGTCTACAAGCATCAAGGGGAAAGGAACATTATACACTCCCCATCAGTCAGATAAGAGAAGCTGTACTGCCTCCAGCCCACTGAGTATGCAACACCTGTGGTCTGTTGAGTCACTGTGGAAAAGGCTTTTCGTTGCTTGGGGTCTGGGCTCCTCTTAAGTGAGAAGTGGAGTTTAGCTACAAGACAATAAAAATTTCATTCTGCTTTGAGGAGTTGTCATGTCCTCCTTTCTCCTCACAACCCTACCTTCCTCACTGCCTCTTCCATAGCCTCTGTCACACCCTTCCCCTCTTAGATCTCAGCAGGGTTTTTTAAGCTCACTTCTATCTCTCTCTATTCTGTTTCCAGGGACCATCACATGGAATATCTTTGGGTAGAAGGATGTTCATGTGAAAAAAAAAAGATTTTATTTCTTCTGGAGTTTTAGAAAGTCAGTATTCACTCAGTTCATTATCTACCCTTACACCGAAGCCTGTCATCAAATGGGGATTCCATTAAAAATACACATCAAGCTTGTAGACATAAGAGTTGAAGGAAGAGATGGGAAGGCGCCAATGCAAGAACTCCTCTAACATCCTAAAAAGCAACATGGTACCACCAGAACCCAACAGACACACAACAGGAAGACTTGATCATCCCAACCCAGAAGATATAGAAGAAAACTACTTTGAACATTACTTAATGAAAATGATGGAGACCTTTAAAGAGGAAATGAAAAACTCCCTTAAAGAAATGGATGAGAAGACAAACAAAAAACTAGAAGAAATTAATAAATCCCTCAAAGAAAACCAAGAAAAAGCAATCAAACACATGAATGAAACAGTTCAAGATTGGAAGATTGAAATAGAGGTAATAAAGAAAACACAAACTGAGGAAACTCTGGAAATGGAAAATCTGGGTAAACGAACAGGAACTACAGAAACAAATATAACTAACAGAATACAAGAGATAGAAGAAAGAATCTCAGGTGCTGAAGATTCTATTGAGGAAATAGACTCATTGGTCAAAGAAAACAATAAATCCAACAAATTCTTAACACAAAACATTCAGGAAATCTGGAACACCATGAAAAGACCAAACCTGAGAATAATGGGGGTAGAAGAAGGAGAAGAATTCCATCTCAGGGGCACAGAAAATATAATCAACAAATTATAGAAGAAAACACTCCCAACCTAAAAGAAAGATATACCTATGAAGGTACAGAAAGCTTACAGAATGCCAAATAAACTAGATCAAAAAAAAAATCCCCTCGCCATATAATAATAAAAACACAAAACATACAGAACAAAGAAAGAATATTAAGAGCGGAAAAGAAAAAGGTCAAGTAACATATAAATGAAAATCTATCAGAATTACACATGACTTCTCAATGGAAACCATGAAAGCCAAAAGGTCTTGGATAGATGTGCTACAGACACTAAGAGACCATGGATGCAAACCCAGCAAAGCTTTCATTCACCATTGATGGAGAAAACAAAATATTCAATGACAAAAGCAGATTTAAACAATACATATCCACAAACCCAGCCTTACAGAAAGTACTAGAAGGAAAACAACAACCCAAGAAGCTAACTATACCCACAATAACACAGGCGTCTGATAATCCCCCATCAGCATAACCCAAAAAGAGGGAAACAAATATTACTACCAAAAGATAACTGGAGCTAACAACCACTGATGATTAATATTGCTTAATATCAATGGTCTCAATTCACCTATAAAGACACAGGCTAAAAGAATAGATATGTAAATAGGATCCAGCATTCTGCTATTTACAAGAAACATACCTCAACCTCAAAGACAGACACTACCTCAGAGTAAAGCGTTGGGAAAAGGTTTTCCAATCAAACAGACCTAAAAAACAAGCAGGTGTGGCTATCCTAATGTCTAACAAAATTGATTTCAAACTAAAATCAATCAGAAGAGATGGAGAAGGACACTTTATACAGGAACAATTCATCACGATTGTCTCAATCTTGAATATCTGTGCCCCTAATTCAAAAGCACCCACATAGGAAAAGCAAACATTACTGAAACTTGAATTGCACATCAAACCCCACACACTCATCTTGTAGGAGATTTCAACACTCATCTCTTGACAATGGACAGGTCAAACAGACAGAAACTTAACAGAGAAATAAGAGAACTACAGATGTAATGAATCAAATGGACCTAACAGACATCTATAGAACATTCCATCCAACCAAAAAAATATATACCTTCTTCTCAGCACCTCATGGAACCTTCTCGAAAATTGATCACATTCTTGGTAACAAAGCAAACACCCACGGGAACAAAAAAAAAATGGAGTAATCCACTGTGTCTTATCAGATCACCATGGAGTAAAGCTAGAATTCAAACAACAATACTATTCCCAGAAATCCTACAAACCCATGGAAACTGAACAGTCAACTACTGAACCAGTAGTTCAAAAAAGAAATAAAGAAGGAAATTAAAGCCTTCCTTGAATTCAATGAAAATGAGAACACAACATACCCAAACCTATGGGACACTATGAAAGCAGTGCTAAGAGGAAAGTTCATAGCACTAAGTGCCCACATAAAGAAAATGGAGAAAGCTCACATTAGAGACTTAACAGCACACCTGAAAGCTCTAGAAAAAAAAGAAGCAGACTCACCCAGGAGGAGAAGAAGACTGGCAATTATCAAACTGAGGGCTAAAATCAGCAAAATAGAAACACAGAAAACAATCCAAAGCATCAATGAAACAAAGAGCTGGTTCAACAAGATTGGCAAACCCTTATCCAAACTAATCAAAAGGCAGAAAGAAAACATCCAAATTAACAAAATCAGAAATGAAAAGGAGGACATAACAACGGACACTGAGGAAATTCAGAGAATCATTAGGTCTTACTACAAAAACCTGTACTCCACAAAACTGGAAAATGTAAAAGAAATGGACAATTTTTTTAAATAGATACAACCTACCAAAATTAAATCAAGACAAGGTGAGCAATTTAAATAGACCTATAAGCCGCGACAAGATAGAAACTGCCATCAAAAACCTCCCAACCAAAAAAAGCCCGGGACCAGATGTTCTACCAGAACTTTCAAGAAGAGTTAATACCTATATTCTTCAAAGTGTTCCACATAAAAGAAACAGAAGGCTCACTGCCAAACTCTTTTTATGAAGCTATAGTTACCCTGATACCAAAACCACACAAAGATTCAAACAAGAAAGAGAATTACAGACCAGTCTCACTCATGAACATCAATGCAAAAATTCTTAATAAATACTTGCAAACCAAATACAAGAACACATAAAAAAATCATCCATCATGACCAAGTAGGCTTGCTGTTCTTGAGAAACTAATCTGAGATTCAGTCCCAGCTCCCATATCAGGTGGCTCACAATCACCCCCTAGTTCCAGCTCTAGGACAATCCAATGCCTCTATCCTGGTCCCTGAAGGGGCCTCTATGCATGTGTACACACAGACACAGATATACACAGTTAAACATAGAAAAAATAAATTAGTCATTTTTAAAAAAATGATTAAATAAATCTCTCTGAGAAATACATGTCTTCCCGGTGCCACCCTGAGAAGTGTTTTTCAGGGAGAAGAGGATGGACATATTCAGAAAGCCCTAGGTATCTCGGAGCTATGCCTACAGGGTCCTCTAAGGAAAGCCCAGAGTCTCACCCCTGAGTCAGTTATTAACAGTACACACCCAAGTTTATAAACATAGAGAATTTTTGCTTAGCCTGGACTTTCTGACTTTTATGACTATTGTTTCAAGATCAATGAGTGCCCTTGGCAGATAAGAGCATGACTCAACACTTCCCCCTCTGCTATCCCAGCCCACCCACTTTGTGTATTATACAACAGGACTAGCCCATGAAGACATCCCACCACTGAGGACCCTCCATCTATCTAGACGTTGAGGGGGAGAGCATGTGGCGGCAGAGGCCCTTCGAGGGGAGAGGAAAAGAAAGGGGAGAGGGAGAGGGAGAGATGGAGGGAGAGACATACAGAGAGAATATGGCCATCAATCTCTTAATTGGAAAAAAGGGAACAGGAATTTTCCCACAACGGTGACTTCTTGCAGACTCAATAGCAGAACCCCCAAGGCAAACACCGGGCCTGGCACAGTTTCCAGGAATGCCAGGGGATTTTAGCTGGTAGACCTGAGACCCCAAGAGCCTAAGCTGAGGAAGAAACCAAGGAGATGCCAGGTTTCCTGCCTGTCTCAGCCCACTCTACCAGATGTGCAGAGGCAGAGGGTGGAGAACACTCTTTATGCAAACTGCAAGCACTTGTGGCCGGAAGGCAGGCATCCAAGGAGCCAGTGTAACAAAGGTTTATCTCTGCTGCCTGTGGGACACAAGTCTGAGCAGTGACTTCCTCGTGAGCCCTCCAAGACAAACCATCAGCAAACCAACCAGAAAGTAACTGAAATAATGGCAAGCTTCCTGGAATTAATAACTAATAATCAACTACGAGAAAACGAACTCAATGCCAAGGAGCCTTGAACATGGTAAGGGCTTGGAGAACAATACTCTTCTTTTTTATCCAAAAGCAAGGGACTCCCTGGGTAGAAAATGCTCACCACAGGTGGCCCAAAACTCTGAAAAGGCCCTGATGAGGAAAGAGTCCCCCACCCCCAATATCCTGCCACTCACTAGATGGGCAAACTCATCTATAGTGTGGGATCTTATAAAGAGTCTATGAGATTATAAAGGTAAGAAACCCCTCTAGGGTCCAGTTCCTTCTGATAGAGGCTGACCAAAGCAAGGACTCAAGCAGAACCCCATCCCTCTCTCCAACACAGCCCGCAGATTTTCCTCTGTGAAAGATGGGCAGAGGAAGCCAGAGTACTCTTGCCTGTGAGCAAGGTCCAGGAAACCTACACCAACTTAAGGATGTCCTGCCTATTCATACACACACACACACACACACACACACACACACACACACACACTGCTCCCTTCCCTGCTTACTCTCATAGACACCCCCACCAAGGCATAACGGAGCACCCAGATGGCCACAGAAAACACTCCGGAGGCCAATCTAGCTAAGTTCTCATGAAAGCCCAGGCACCTGGAAACTTAAAACTGGGGGAAATGATCCCTTATAGTTTCCATTTTGTCATTTTGTATGTGCATACGCACATACATGTTTGTATACATGTGTGTGTATGTGTAGAGGCCAGAGGTCGGCACTTGCTATCTTCCCTGCTCACTCGCTCTACACTTTTTATTTGCTTGTTTTAAGACCGGGTTTCACTATGTAGCCCCGGCTGGCCTGGAACTCTCTCTGTGGACCAGGCTGGCCTTGAACTCAGAGAGCCACCTGCCTCTGCCTCCCAGGCGCTGGGATTAAAGTAGTGCCTGGCTACCTCCTTCTGTTTGGAGGGAGTCTCCCACTGACTCAGGAGCCTGAAAGTTCAGCTAGGCTGGTTGGCCAGTGAGCCCCGAGGATCCTCTTCTCCTCCAGTGTTGTGATTAGAGGCAAACACCACCACACGGGGAATTGTGTACATAGGCTCTAGGGACTGAACTCAGGTCCTCGTAGTTTTGTGGCAAGCACTTTGTCCACGGAACAGTCTTCTCAGACCCTCTGAGTTTTTCTCTACAGCTAAGTTAATGCAAGGTTGTCTAACGGGCCTTATGACTCAAAAACACAAGTAGAACAGACATTTCTTCATGCAGAGAAGCATTTTTCATGGGTTTTTAATCCGCAAATGAAACCTCCCTGGGCAGAGGTAGCAAGAGTGCCCAAGGTCTCTGATAAGCTGGGAGAGGGAGGAATTTGGTACTAAGGGGATTTCTGCAGGCTGGTCTGGCTATACAAGACACAAGCGTTGTTGGGAACTAATGGGATGGGGAGGGATATAAGAGACGCAGGCGCAGAAAGAGGGAGTGAGTCATACGAAAGATGGTGCTAACGTGAGAGATCTAGAAAGCCATGCTCCTGAAGTCTGTGCAGACATTTCTCCTCAAGGTCCCCTCACAAGGATTCTGTGTTCCCTGAAATCACTTGCTGATGTCCCTCCAGTCCAAGCTGTCATAGTCTTACCTTCTCTGTTTTAAGTTGCCAGCACCACAGCTACTATGAACCATTGCCCTACTGGCTGCTGAAATTCAGCCCTGAAGTTCATAGCCTTGTGAGTCCTCTCTGTCACAACAGCCCACAGGTCAGCTCAGCTAGACAGGGAGCTGTCTGGAGTCTCCTCCCACACACGTTTGTCTGAGGTACTTAGCACTCCTCCATGAACAAGGACCTCATCACTGAAGTTGGTTTTCCTCAATACCGGTCCTCTTCCTGACTCCAGCCCACTGTAGGTGGTGCCACCTCTTAGGTAAGTGGTCCTGGATTGTCATGGGGAGCAAGCTGGTAAGCAGCATTTCTCTGGAGTGTCTGCTTTAGTTCTGCCTCTGGGTTCCTGTTTGAGTTTCTGCCCTGACTTCACTCAGTGACAGACTATGATTGGGACATGTGAACCAAATAAATCATTTCCTTCCCTAGTTGCCTTTGGTTGTGGAGTTCATCACAGCGACAAGAAACCAAACTAAAACAACCAGGGAGGCTCAGCACCACTGATGATGACATTGAGAGGGTCCCCCTGAGTTTCCAGCGCGTCCCTTGTGTTAGGGAATGGTTCTTAAATGGCTTCCAAATGGGTTGTGCATTGAAGGTTTTGTACCCAGCTGATAGTACAGTCTGGAGGTGACAGAAGCTTTAAGAGAAGGGACCTAGTGGAAGGAAGTTAGGTCACTGGGGGTGTGATGAGGTAAGCACTTTCCTCTGCCACACATCCCCTCAAAAGATGTTCAGCCTCATGTGACCATGGCAACCAAGCAACCACAGGCTGAAGTCATTAGCCAAAATGAACCTTTCTCTTTGGCTTTCTCTCAAGTCATAGCTACACATTTCAGAAACCCAGACCAGTCAGTCCCCTTTCTCTCTCTCAGCACCCATCCCAGGACTGGCATGCTTATCCACATCTCTTCTCTTCCTCTCCTCTTCTGGGTTGATCATCTTCAATTCCTTCCATCCTTTCTCAGGTAGTTCCCTTCTGAACCCCCCACTCTCCCATCCTTCCTACCCACACAGATCTCAGAGCAGCGCTCGCCCTACCGCGCACAGAAATTGCCTGGTCTCTTACATTCATCTAGGGACCCTCAAGGTCTGATCTGTAGCAGAGAGCCTGAGCTCCTGACAGTTCCCAGGTGAGGCTGCTATGCCCCTCGTCCTCTCCTCTGAGTGGCCAGGCTTCCAATTAGAGCCAGCTGGAGCTTGTTAGCAGGCCCCCTGTATCAGATGCTGCAGTTTAATGGGATCGGCAGATGCTTAGGGGATCCCTTGCACATCAGAATCCCCCAGGAAACTGGGAAGCAATCCCAATACCCAGCAGTACCCCAAATCAGTTACATCAGAAGGGTTGAGGGAAATGCCAACCACTCCAAATCTTCCCAGGGGGTTACAGGGTCAGCCAGGACTGAAAACCCTGCCTTGGAGGCTTAGAGTGCAGGCCTTACCATTGAGAGCCCTGCATAGCTCAACAGAAGGCATGCTAGATTACCTTGAGCTTCTCCCGCCCGTTGCAGGGCCCGTTTGTTCTTGGCAGCTGCCTCTACTGCTGTCTCTTTTGCAGCCAATACAGAACAAAGGTTACAGATTATATTCTGGGCTGGCGTGATGGCTCAGTGATAAAGGTGCTTGTTGCCAAGCCTAACAACCTGAACTTGACCCTGGACCCCACATGGTAGGAGAAAACTGACTCCTGAAAGGTGTCCTTTACCTTCTCTGCATGCAGCATGGTATACATATGATGTGGGAAGTCCTTCTGTCTATGTGCTGCTTTTATTGATTAATGAAGAAAGCTGTTTCATCCAGTGGCTTAGCAGAGTACAGCCAGGCAGGAAATCTGAACAGAAATAGAGAGAGTAGGTAGAGTCAAGGAGATGCCGTGTAGCTTCCGAAGGAGTCAGATGCCAGACACTTACCAGTAAGCCACAGCCTCATGCCGATACACAGATGAATAGAAATGGGTTAAGATGTAAGAGTTAGTTAATAAGAAGCCTGAGCTAATAGACCAGTGTTGTAATTAATGTAGTTTCTGTGTGATTATTTGGCTGGTAAACAAAAGAGCAGTTTCCATTTACACACACACACACACACACACACACACCACTATTTTTTTTTAAATCGAGTGGGAATAAAGAGTGTGAGGTGAACAAATCATGTCAATTATAAGGTGGATGAGTAGTTGGGATAGGGAAGGGCAGGATAGTCGCTTATATTTTGAAATGTATAACAGGTACTTGTGATACTAAAGAAACCTGAAGGCCAGCAAGAGCTTTGATATGCTGATAGGTACCACAGGTAGCCATATGTCCCTGTAGTTGGAATTTGGGTGGGGACACCTGATCACAAAGACACAAAGAGAATTATTAATTATGAATGCTTGGCCTTAGCTTAGGTTTGTCATACCAGCTCTCCAACTTAATTTAACCTGTTTCTCTTCATCTGTATTTTGCCTTGGGGCTTTTTTTTTTACCATTCTTTCATTCTGTTTGTCATACTTTCCTGCAAAAAGCACTTTAAATTTGTATCAATATAAAAATCCATACTAATGTAAAATATTTTAGATGAATAGTTGTCTTATTCTGTATATCTATATTGTCACTAAATGATGACAAACACCCATAATCCACTGAATGACCAAAATCCACCCACCTCACCACTTGGAAATGTGGCATCATATTCTCTAAACTGCTTGCTGTTGTCTGGGGGCAAAGGCATCTCCAGGAGACCCTGAGAAAATTGAGATGATAGTCAAGTCCTAAGAAAACTAGCTATAACATTTATTGTCTGGTATCTCTATAATGGGAAAGTACAAGGCTTATCTAAAGTACTGGCTAAAATAGTCTATGAGGCTAGACCATCTCAGCTAGCAGCCTTGAGGTTGCTACAACTCTGAGGAAACCTCTGAAAGACTGGGTTACCTGGGCCACCCATTTTCATTGGTGTCTGGTCCCCTTACTCTGAAAACACAAGCTTTCAAAGAATATACATCTCTGCATTAACACAAGTCTGAGCTGTACATTGTACATAAGCCAGTCGAAGATAATTTTTGTTTTATGTTTGAGTAGATAAAAGACATCTGTCAACTTTCTAAGTTTGTTTGTACTGTAGAACCAAACCTCTATCCATGCCATATGAAAGGATGACATGTAACAAGAAGTCATAAGGACTCTGTAACCAGCAAGATCTATCATGTCTCATCCAATCTCAGAGCTGTTCTCATGTTAAGGGATCAGCATATAAGTCACCTGTCTTGTAGTTTTTCTGGATTTATTTCTTTATGTCTGTAGCCAAGATTTTCAGGAAGTCTCCCCCGATCAAATATGGTCTCTATTAAATTTGAATAAATCCACAGCCTTTCATTTCCTACAGAAACAAAAGCATAACCTCTCCCCCAATGCAATATTTTCTGAGTTCCATTTTAAAATTAAGACATCCCTAAAATATCTAGGCTGGTCTAATTCAGCAATTCCTTTTACAGTTTCATGTCTCTCCATAGCTATTGCTCCTCATCAACATTCGAAAAATTCAAAGTCAACAAATAACATACAGGAATTGGACTCCCTGTGTATTTCCCATCTTCACATTGTTGAATTCTTTTATATTCCTTTAATCTTTTCTTTAAAGATTTTACTTAACTATTTTTAAGCTATTCTTTGCTATGACTGTCTAGGCTATAGCACATAGTGAGATGTTGTCTTCAAAACAGTGTGCGCTTCTCTCCACAGCCCTAACTACTCTGGTGTCATCTTAGGCCTCTCTCTCTATCACCATCTGCCCCAGCGCTGGGTTTCTATCTTTCTGTCCTCGAAGCAAGTGTTCCTTTAACCATTTATGCCTCTTCCTTATATTTGACAGCTGAACCAAGCCTAAGCCTCCACTCACCCATGGAAATGCCCTTACAGTCATGTCTGGGCTCTCAGAAAGTTCTCGGCTTCTCTTCTACAGCTGTAAACATTTATCTCACAGTATCAGTTGGCTACCTATTAGTTATTACCTGTTGAATTAACATGAGTCAAAAAATACCAGGCTAACTCCAAGGAGAACAAAATTATGTTTTGTTTTTATTTCATGAAACAGGAACAAGAAGTCCAAGCTCAGCTGTGTAACATAGGTACGAGAGAGAGAGAGAGAGAGAGAGAGAGAGAGAGAGAGAGAGAGAGCAAACCCTGAGCTTCCTGGTGTTTTTCTCCAGGTACCAAAAAGGTCACACCCTAACCTGGTCCCACTTCTTAAAGATTATTAGCTGACAAAGATTCCCCATTACCTCCCCTTTTGTCTAAATAAGAGTTTTCCAAACCCAATACAAAGCTATGTACAATAGGAACAGATATTAAGTATAAAATTACAACCAACATAAACAATATTAAGCAAGGAACACCTGTTAAATGTATAATAAACATTCTAATAAAGAGTTTAAGTCTTGCATCAGAGATGGCTTGGCTAAATAATAAAAGAAAGGTAATTAAGACTATCTAATCTTCAACCCCATTGAAGATCTGAGCAATCATCCAAAGTCTCATTTGCAATGTTGATAGCAATCAACTTTGGCAAAGGCCTAGAGTAACTGACAGACCATTTTCAGAGGCTGGAAATTTTTCAGAACCATCTTACCCTGTCTTGGCAAGGTTTGCAGTCTTTTTTAGTGTGTGTCCTGCTTATCTAGACCAGATACCATGTACTTTATCAGTGGTTGAGGCATGGGCAGTTTCATGCCCAAAGGCCAATTGTGCCAAGAAGAAAACAAACTCCAAGTGGAGTGTCTTTGGTGCTCAACGTTCTCTCAGGAATAGAATGGTGCTGTCAGGAGCAATCGTGTTTCATGTCAACAGAATCCTAAGTTATTTAAATGCCATATTTTACAGATCCTTGAAGTGGTTGAAGATTACCTATCTAGGCAGAATACGATCTCTATGTAGCTAAAGAACCCAAACCCCATGTTAAGCGCCAACTATTGAAATAACACAGGTCGAAAAATACCAGGCTAACTCCAAGGCGAACAAATTATGTTTTGTTTTTATTATAAGGGGCAAACTCACGAAACAGGAATGAGAAGTCCAAGCTCAGCTGTGTAGCATAGGAACGAGAGAGAGAGAGAGAGAGAGAGAGAGAGAGAGAGAGAGAGAGAGAATCCTGAGCCACCCGGTGTTTTTCTCCAGGTACCCAAAAGATCACTCCCTAACCTGGTCCCACCTCTTAAAGATCATTGGTTGACAAAGATTCCTCATCAATCACCCACTTTCTAGACTCTTAGTCAATGTTCTATTGCTGTGAGGAGACACTATGACTATGAAAACTCTTATAAAAGAAAGCCTTTTTGTTTGTTTTGATTTTTGAGACATGGTCTCTTTGTGTAGCCCTGACTGTCCTGGAGCTCACTCTGTGGACCTGGCCTTGAATTCAGGTTAAAGACCAAATAAATAAATAAAAGCCATTTAATTGGAGCTTGCTTATAGTTTCAGAGGTTTAGCCCATCATCCTCACGGAAGGGAGCATAGTGACAGGCAGGTAAACATGGTAGAAGAGAGTGCTACAACCATCTCTGCAGGCAGCAGGCAGAGAGAAAGTCACTAGGCCTGTTAGGCCTGACTTGGACTTCTGAAACCCCAAAGCCCACCCTCAGTGACAGACTTCCTCCAACAAGGAACACTACACCTATTCCTACAAGGCCACACCTCCTAATCCCTGTCAAATAGTGCCACTCCCTAATGACTAAAGATTCAAATATATGAACCTATGGGAGCTGTTCTGATTCAAATCTCCACATAGACACCAGATAATAGCTTGCGTTCTGAGAGGGAGTTAGGATCTAAAGACTTGGAGTTGACAGTTTAAAGAGGAGCCATCTCTCTATCAAGCATTTTCAGTGAGAGACATTCCAAATAAAAGACCACTTGAGAGGCTCTATTTACAGTGACCAGTAGAGGCCACACGGCAAGAGGGGCAGTGAGAGAAGAGGAAAGAAGTGACACCTGGCAGACAAGGACTTAGATGTGTGGCAGCCGAGGACAGCTGCTTCTGCCTCTTGGCAACTGTGCCTAAAGGTTGCCTGCGCTTTTGTGGCTGAGCATCCTTGAAGCATGGTTACATAACTGCTATCTCTGAAACCAAGGACCTTGGCATTTTCCTGATATCAGAGAGCTGTGTGGGGTGTGTGTGTGTGCACGCGTGCACCTGCCTGCCTGCCTACACAAATGGAGGTCAAAGGACAACGTGAATCTGTTCTCTCCTTCCAGTGTGTGGTGGTTCAGGGAATCAAACCCAGGTAGGCAGATGTGGTAGCCAGCATGTTTACCCACACCCAGCAGGCTCACATCTTGTCTTTCTAAAGGAAAGTGCTAAGTCAAAGACAGTCTCAATATAAGCAGAAGTTTATTTAGCAAAGCTAAGCAAAGCAGACTCTCTAAAGATAGATTGGAGTGGGCTTCCCCAAGGCAGGAAGTTGTCCTGCGAGTTCTGCATTGTGGATTGTAACGGAGTTTTTATGAATATTTATGAGGTGGGTGATACATTCATAGTATAAGGTGATTGATTATCTTTGCCATATCGTGGTGGACCAGATCTACCTTTTCAGTTATTTCTTCCCATGAACCTCTAGAAAAGGCCACAAAGGGAGCACACCAAACCCACAATGCAAGTGGCATTATTAATGATGTCAGGTCTTGTGAAGATTCGGTCCCTTTGTTTAGCATACAGAGGTTGAAGAATGCCATTCATTCTGACCATCAACACACCAACACACTGTTCGCTGTGTGTTTCTTCTGCTTCATGTGTAACTCCCTCCCTCCTGGTATCAAAGGCACGCGTTTCACACACAGATGTTTCAAATTCTCCTGCTTACTTTCTGTAGCTCTCAAAGTCTAAGAAATGCAGACCTGTGTGCACTGCCCCACGGCACAAGGCTCCAACACAGGGCTTTTTTCCTAGAAGTGACCAGAATGTCATAAATTGTGGTAGAAAACCACAAAGCCTGAAGCCAAGAGCTGGGTACTCAGCCCCTCTAGACTCTCTAAATACCCAGGACCGAGCTAGAGATTTCATTTTCCTATTGTAAAATGGAGGCAGGAATTTCTCGCTCACTGGGCCATAAAATGAGATATGTACTTTAACATGCCTGTCAAACAGATGGCAATCAATTAACATGAGTAACACTGGGGCCACCCAAATGGCTCAGCTCACAAAGGCACTCGCTGCCAAACCTGAGTTCTTGAGTTCCCCTGGATCCACGTGGTCGAAGGAAGGAACAGACCCCCAAAAGTTGTCCTCCAATCTCCATTCATGCTGCGGCATGCTCACCCCAGCGCCCCCCTCCCCAACACACAACAAATAAATGTAATAAAACTTTAAAATCAAATAGACTTAGTTTCTCTTTCTGAGAATGGGAATAAAGACAGTAACACAGTGGTGTGAGAAGGGTTCTTGGTGGGGGGTGAGTCCCAAAGTCCCCCACCTGGATCATCCTTAGGACCTTTGAAGAAGGGAAGAGTGGCAGCTGGCTCATGAAATTTTAACGTCTCTCGCCATCTGGTGGTAAACACTGGCTCCGGATTCTCAGCTGAGCTGAGATTTTTCTGGTTCTTGGGTCTTATGAAATCAGATACATCTACTCTCTCTAGATTTTGAAACAACTGTAAGAGAAACCTGCAAAAAACGTATTTATCACCTTACACAAAATAATACATGGAAGAGGTGAAACGCCCCCAAATTGCTTTGGAGGGGTTTGGAAGGCTTCATTCAGTGGTCCCAATTGTCTTATCTTCCTTTTGGGAATTTAACCCCCAACTACAGACTCTTCAGAAAGATTATTTAATAAAATTGCATTAATTAGCTCATTTTGTTCTTTTTTTCCGTTATTTTTTTAATCACATTTAATTTTTTAAGGATTTATTTTTTTAACTTATTTGTTTCTATTTTATTTGTATGAGTGTTTTTGCCTGCATATATGTCTGTGTGCCGTGTGCATGCCTGGTGCCTTCAGAGGTGAAAAGGGGGCATTGGATGCCCTGGAACTTGAGTTGCTGGTGATGTGAGCCACCATGGACTACTAGGAATGGAACCCAGGTCCTCCGCAAGAGCAGCCATTGCTCTTAGCCGCTGAGCCGCCTCTGAGTCATCTCTCCAGCCCCAACTTATTTTGCTTTTACTTATGTGTGTGTGAGTGTATGCCTTGTGTATATGGGTTCCCACAGAGGTCAGAAGAAAGTAAAGTAGGGTGCTGGATCCCCTGGAGCTCCCCTGGAGCTGGAGTTTCAGCATTCATGAGCTGCTTAATATGGGTTCTGGGAGCTGAACTTGGGTCCTCTGCAAGAGCAGGATATACTCTTAATCACTGAGCCATGTCTCCAGCCTCCCTAAATTACATTTATTTATTTTGTGTGCATATGTGTGGGCTTGCATGTGCCATGACGGATGTGGATGTCAGAGGGTGGCCTCCTGGAGCTGGCGCTCTTCTCCCACCACGTGAGTCCTGGGGACCAAACTCAGGTAATCAAGCTTGGCAGCAGACACATTTACCCACAGAGCCATCTCTTCGGAGTCAGTGTATTCTTTTTAACAAAAAACTTGTGTGTGTATAACTGTGTGTGTGAGCACAACATGCACGTAGGTGTAGGTGCCCGTGGAGCCCACAGAGGGCATCGCATCCCCTGGGGAACAGAATTACAAGCAGTTGTGAGCTGCTGATGTGGGTGCTGGGACCCAAATATGAGCTGGATGCAAGAGAAGCAAGCCGACACACCTCTTCATCTTTCCAGGGTTTATATGTGACTTCTCTTTTTTCTCCCTTCACCCCTTCCTCCCTTCCTCCCTCCCTTCCTCCCTTTCTTCTTCCCTGCTTGTGATGGCTAATACCGATGATCAACTTACTGAGATTACAGTCTGCTAGGCAGCAAGCCCCTGGTCCTGTCTGTGAGGGAGCTTCTAGATTAAGCCGGTTGAAGTGGGAAGACACATCCTAGGTGTGGGTGGCACAGTTCCATGGGCTAGGGGCGTGGACTGAATAAAACAGAGAAAATAAGCTGGGTACCAGCATTCCCCCCTCTTTCCTCCTGGCTGCAGACACAGTGTGACAAACAGCCTAGCCTCTGCTGCCCTGGAGGCCTATGTCTTTATGAACTGTGTGTGAGCTGTGAGCCAAAATAAACCTTCCATCTTGAGTTGCTGCTGCCAGGCATGTTGTCAGGGCCATGTACCAAGTAGCCAATACACTTCAATGTTTTTAGTTGGCATGCAAAATACTGGGTTTCCGTAAGCCGTTTCCAGGCATTCATGTCATTGTAGTCATTCTAATTCATGGGCCTCCCCACCCGCCTCTCTCTCAGTCCTCCCCTCCCTCTAGCTGGTTCTCTTCTTCCCCCAGACAGTCCCCACTTCCGCTTTCATGTCATGCATGTTTCATTACCCGTCTCCGGATCTCTCCGTACATCTCGCAATCTCTAGTTTCTAAGTCTTTTTATTTATTACCATGTGTGCACGCCACAATGTGTGTAGAGGTCAGAAGACAACTTTGTGGAGTTGCTTCTTGCCTTCTGCCTTTTACTTGGGTTCTAGGGATGAAGCTCAGTTGGATGGGTTTGTGCAGCACCCCACTTGCTGGCCTCTCCCCCTTCTGGTTTTATAACCTGCACACACATACTGTTTTCCTCCAAAATGAAGGGACTCTTGCCAGCCAGAGCATAAACATGGCTCTGGCAGGTCTTGCATTTTCCCCCATTCCCTCTTCCCTGCTAAAAACCGTTAGGTTACATTCCTAAAGCTAGCTACCAAGGTCTATTTCTTGGTTTGACCACTTCCTCTCCCTAGGCAGACTGCCAAGGTCCAGCTATCAAAGTACTGAAGTCCAGTATTCAAAAGCCCCTTTTTGCTGCTCTAATTAACATGTTCAATCAAAGCTAAACACCTCATCCTAACACGGGGCTTCCCCTTTTAAACTGCCATTTGCCTCTGGGCCACTCTGTCTCATCTCTAGCCAGAGGCAGTCCTTTGTCCCTTCTCACTCATCCTCTACCTCCCACCCTGGTCTCTTATCCCTGCCCTGTGTCCCTCTGGGGCACATAAATCTCCTTTGTGCTGAGAACTTGATCTTGGAGTGTCTTGTGCTGATACCGGTCCACCTCCCGCCAGGCCTGGCACTCACTTGTTTGTTTTCTGTCACCTCCTGTGAGACCCACACCCTGTAAGGAGAACGGTGAGTCTGCAGAGCTGGTCCTGCCCATACTGCAGCTAAGGACTTCCTGAACTGCCATGCGGATCTCCTCAAAAACCTGCTTCTGGGGCCTGGGCAGTTTGGATGCTCAACTTACTAAACCTGGATG